>NC_040044.1:23727279-24071523 GCF_003713205.1 Coffea eugenioides | reverse complement strand
GGGTCCCACGTCTTCAACGCACTTCATACTTATCAAGAACTAACTTATACTATGAAAATGGTGTAAAACCTATACTCACTTATAAAAATCTCTGAAAAATCAATATAATAGGGTTTAATGAAGAAAATGCAGGCGAGGAAATAATATAAAATTAGGAAAATTTACGGGTCCTCACAGTCAATACTTAAACAATTCCCAACTTAACAAGTCATTCTAGCATTCCTATTATTTCATATCTACAGGATTCCCTATTCGGTCCAGATTATTCCCTATTCGGTCCAGATTACTCTGAAACCTAAGTTTTGATACCAACTGTAACAATCCCACCTCTCTCAAGGGCGTACTCTAAGGTATTAGACGATCGCTTACCCAACTCTCGTTGGGACTCGTTAACAAACCACAAAATCAAATTCAATATCCAATCTTACCACAAAATATGCTAAATACAACTAATATATACAGTTGTTTGTCGAAACAATTTAAAATATAAAAGAGAGTTTAAATGTATAATTCACCTTCAAAATAATATAGTAATCTATTCACTTAGTCTAACTAAAAGAAAAACTAAGTGCTAATTTCCCGAATTACGAACCAACCCTACTAAGATAAACAAAAGGAAATGTATGAGCTTGCGCCCAGTGAGATCTAAGAAAGACATGCAATTTAAGAAAGAAATTATTTCACATATTTAAGTCAACAAGAAACATAAACAAGAAATATCATATAAGCACATCATAAAAAAATTGATATGTCCATCATTAAGGATACTGAGCACTGGCAAACACTCAATCAATAAGTAATTCAAGTAGTTGACATTCCATCAACTTTCATGTCCATGTAGAATCGTCACTTCACACCACTCCATCCACCTTTCACCCCCTACCAGACTCGCACACCAACAAAATTTCAGTGATTGGTATTACTCGAGTATACCCAGTACAGTATGGATCCAACACATAAATACTACCCAAGATTCGCTAATTGAGTTGACCAAATCCTTGCCAGTTCAATCTCGAATAACTAGCCATTCGGCTTTGGGACCCCCATATATCAATAATATCATATCACATTCACTTATAGCAATAACAATTCAGTAGGATCGAGTGCGATAAAGTACACACTCGTCCGTTCATAAACAAGTTCAAAATGACAGTTCATAGTCATATAATTTTTCTTAAATTCATTGACATATCAAGCATACATATAGTGCTATTACGCACTTAGAACACTCACCAAATTGCACTTAAGCCTCCACAGAAGGATCGCCTGCACGTTCAGTTTGCAACCTTGACAAACAAAGACAACATATAAGTGAACCTTTAGAGTTCAAATTAGTCAACTTTAGTGTCCTAGGCACTTCAACCCAATTAAGCTTTCAAATCGACAATTCAGGTAAAAGTACTCAACTTTCTATTAGGACAAAAGCATTTCAAAAGTTTAGACAAGGCTTTTCGATCCTCTAATAGTTTTGTAGCAAGCAAATCATAGCAAAAGTCCACTTTTCAATTACTTACATTCGTAGTTTTTGTCCCAAAATCATCTCACAAACAAGGATCAAAATTAAATAAGGTTTCTTGAACTAAACCAACCAAAACTTCATGAAAACAAGGATCCAAAGTCAAATCAGTCCATAAAGTTGTCAACCACTAAACTTTGGAGGAAATCTTACTTTTCCCCCTTTTAACTTCAAAATTTTGATCCAAAATCATTATACGTACCAAGATCAAAGTCCAATAGAACCTTTTGAGTTAAATTCCACCCAAAACAGTTTGTAAAATAGAAAATTAAAACTGGAGTTTTAACTCACAAATTCGGCCAGCTTAGGCCATTTTTTGAGCTTCTGCAACTTTACTTTTTCCAACAAGATAACCCACATCACCACTTCATTTTCTTACAAATTTTTCAACATACTTCAACCAACATACATAGAGTCAAGTAGCATCAAATTTCTCAAAATTTTTCTAGCACAAGTGTATAAACAAGGCACAAATTTAAGGAAGGTAAAGCTAAAATTTTGCCCATGATAATTGGTCATCTAAATAGAAATTTCAGCATATATATACTCCAATTTTCACCAATAATCCACCATAAATCACACTCAATCCTCAAGGGTTTCATCAATCATTAACCCTAGGATCTCAAGAGACAAGAATCCACCAAATTCTAGCCAAATATATCAAGATCTTAGCATACTGTAGACACCAAAATTTTAGCTTTTTATTTATTTTTTATTTCATTTAGTTGATTTTGTTTTAATTTTTTTGTTTATTTTTCTCTTATTTTAATTTTGTTAAGAAAACCATTTTATTATTCATTGGAAGAAAATAAAAAGAAAAATCATCACCAAACAAAAAATTTTTAGCATTTTTATTCTAGTTGATTATTTTTGTCTATTTCCATTTTGTTAAAGAAAATCATTTCTTTTTTCATTCATTGGAAAGAAAAGAAAACTAAAAAAAAAATGCTCCACCCGTGCGTGCCTAGCACGCGCGCATCATGGATCAAATTGCAGCTCCATTTCACCGTTCATTTTCCACTGATTTTTCTGGTTTTTCTCCAAAACTATGGCCACCTCATTCCCTAGGATTCTTATCAAGAACCTTCTGGAATAATGGCCATCGCATGGCTCTAAAATATTCAGCAAATCTCAACTCTCATCCTCACCTCTGAGGTGATGGTTTGAGAGTTAGTGTTCCATATAAATAGAACGGAAACAGCTGAACAAAGGAGGACAGAAGTAGAGAGAATAGGGGTTGGCGGCTGAGATTGTGAGTGTAGACACCAAATTTTTGATTTTTTAACTTTATTTGTTTAATTAATTTAATAGGTTTATTTGCTTCAATTCTAGGGTTTTTATTTTTATTTTATTTTATTTTTATTTTTTTCTGGTTTATTTTATTTTTTATTTTTTATTTTATTTATTTATTTATTTTTGTCTTCATACTAAATTTCAGAAAAACAAAAATCTGGGCAGGGGAAGACAGCAAGAACAGGGGGAAAAACTGGGGAAATTGAGGGAGATTTTGAGCGGAAAAAAGGGAGAAATCTAGAAAAGGGCGGCGAGGGTTGAAAAAGCTGGATGAGGAGAACAACAGCGGCTAAAGGGAGAGGGCTTCAGCTTCAAGGATCCGAAAGGAAAACGTTCAACCACCACTACCAAATTTCCGACAACCTCAACCGCTGCCACCATCTCTAACTCCCCATAGCATATTCAACAAATCCCCCAATCAACCATGCCTGCCGCCTTGTGCCTCCTTGGTCCACCAGAATTCCGTTATGCACAACCGTCGGTCTCCTTCGCGGACAGTGTCGAAATCACCACCGCCATACTCTCAGCTATCTCAAATCCTTTCTAGACCCTCTCTTCTCCATCATCTCTATTATGATGGATTCAAATCCAGTAACAGAGGACGCTCCTCAAATTCAATCCATTCCAAACTCCGATCCTCCACCGTTTGATCCAAAAGAACCTGCAATTCCAATCTCCTGTCCTCTCAAAACGATGGAAAAGCTCCAGTTCAGGTCCTACTTCGCCCCCTTCCGTTTCCACTTCAATAAGTCCAGAGTGAAGTTGCAGCAGCAGCAGTCTTCGGCTGCGGCCTTGCTGCAACGGCAGAAGATGCTGGGGAAGTCAACGTAAAAAGGAAGACAGCGAAGCAATCAAGGAGGATACTTCTGAAAGGGAAACGAGAGCGGATGAAGGAAAACAAACAGAGAAAAGAAAACAGAGGAAAATGAAAGATGAGGAGCCAGAAGAACAAAGGCGGCGGACGCGATGAAAGCAGAGCAAAAGAAAGCGACCGAGGAATCGAGACTGCTACCATCTCGTAGGAATCCTTCACCGCCATCAGCAAATCGCCGCCGCTCACACAAGAGCTCTGTAAGTTGACCCTTTTTCTTTGAATTTCAGTTTCTTCCCAAGCTCTCTAAACATGTCGGCAGTGGTTTCGTTTTATTGTAATTGTTCCGCTGATTGT
Source organism: Coffea eugenioides (assembly GCF_003713205.1). Classification (NCBI taxonomy): domain Eukaryota; kingdom Viridiplantae; phylum Streptophyta; class Magnoliopsida; order Gentianales; family Rubiaceae; genus Coffea; species Coffea eugenioides. The sequence continues at coordinate 24,067,546 of NC_040044.1, read as the reverse complement.
TCAAAATTAGCATACGCATGCTTTATATGATGATTGGACTGAATTTCCTTGATTTTCTGACAAATTTTTGGGGCTAGTTATACTGCAATTTGAGCAAAAATCTGGTAAAATTTTAATGCCTACAACCTGTTCGATGAAATACCTTATTGGAAATTCTAATTGAAAGTTGATTTGTCTGCAATTTTGCGTGTGAAGAATCCGGATAAGTTAGCCAGTTTCGTTTCCTTGCACTTGGGAGATTTTGATGTATTGGTGTCTTGCACTTTTTCTGTTTTTTTCATTCCCTTATGCTTCCTCTTGCACGAATTTGATTTTTGTGTGAAGAAGGAGCTTGTGCAAGTTTCCTTTTTCTTTTGGAGTGGCCAGAGATGAGCTTTCTAGTTTTTCTTCGTTGGCAAAACAGTAGGAAAACAGCAGCGGATGGCCAGTCCGTTGGAGAAGACGACTGCTTGGCCAGTTTTACAATTTCAGTCCCTCCATTTTCCTCTGCTTTCTAATTTAACCCCAAACTTTTAGGACTTCATAATTTGACCCCAAGATTTTTATAAAGGCTTTCAATTGGGTCCCTGTTACAATTTACAAATTGGTCCTTGAGCCTTATCTTTCCTTCAATTTTTGCCCCAAAGTTCTAAAAAAATTGTGATTAGGCCCTAAAGACTTTCTGCTATTTGCAATTTAGTCCTTGGCGGCTTTAATTTTGTAACTTCATTGCTTGTTTGCTTCAATTAACCAACATGCTTTGTTTAAATTGCATTTAATTCATAATTTTAAGGGCTTCATGACCAACTGAGTTTGTGTTTGCATATTTTCTTTAATTTTCCAAAATAAATTGGTGCCCTAACCTTTTCTTTGATTTTGGAGGGTAAATAAGTAAATTTCCTTCACTAGGGCCCCAACTCAAGGGAGGTACACTCTGTCCCTTATTTTGACCTCATTTGATCCTATGTGCCCTATGTGACTTTATGTGCTTAATTGCAAGTCTTTTGAATGTTTTCATTTTATTTATTTATTTACTTTATTTGTTTTAATTTTGTATATTTATTTTAGCTCAATTTGCTTATTTGAAAGGAAATTTAATGCCAAGGTTGTAATAGTTAGGTTATTATTTTATTTATTTATTTCGTTTCCCCTCTTATATTGTAGTAGGCTTCCCCTCGAATGTAATAGTTAGGGCTTTATTTGCTTTATTTCCTTATGTGTGATTTGCATGTCTATGTGCTATGTGTTACCGCTTTCTTAGGGTCTTTCATCTAGATATCATGCTTATGTGTTATGTGCTATATGTGATTTATGTGTTTACATGCTTTTATTAGCTCTTACATGATTTATTTGATTGTAACCGATGTGTGACGTCACCACACTAGTCCAATGCTAGTTGTGGTCAATTTCTCGAATCCACACTAGTCCAACGCTAGCTGTGGCCCTTTGTTCCGACTTTTCTTACTAGTCCAATGCTAGTGGGAAATTGTAGACATGGCTAGTCCAACGCTAGACCCTTAGGGGCCCTTCGAGCGTTAGATCATGGTTGTGTGATAAAATCACTTCATCTCATGCATGTTTTCACATTTTAGGGTTTTACCATGTTGTATGACACTTTCTTATATATGTTTATCCCTTCATCTATATTTTCCCTTATATGTACGTTACTTGCCCCCCTTTGTATGAAACATGACATTAGACTGGCATTTCATCTAAGCATTAGAATTAGGTTAGATCATTTGCTTGATTAGATTAGGGATAACCCCTTGAATATGGGATATGGACGAGTTTGGCTTTTCTAGCCTTAGCACGCTCGTATTCCCTCTATTAAAGGGAAAATTGAGTCACGAACATTAGTCCCCCGTACCCGACATGATGCACTCCTTTAAGACATGTAACTTTTGTATAATTATTTTATTTCTTTTCTTAGAGTCTCATATTTTTGCATTATTCGTGACTTCTTCGAAGAGTCCACATTGGGCATCACAATTAATGTGATTGACATCAATTGAGCTTTGAAGAGAAATTTCGACCCCCGATACCCTCTTAGGTCTAGGGTTTGCATTCATATAGTACATCCAAATGTGATAAATTTTTAGGTTAAAATAAGAAAATCTTTTGACTAAATCGCGCAACTAGCCTTGGTTAGGTTGAAAGAGTGCCTTGGATTCTTATCCTTGCCTTCCCTTTCTTCAAATGTGACTTCCGAATCTTTTTCTCTGATTTTCGTAGACTTGGAGTCGTTTAAAAAGGGGTTTTTCTACTTTTTTTCTTTAAAAATTTATTTTTTAGGTGACTTGGTACACCTTAACTCTATACCAAGTGGCGACTCCATTTTTCATTCAAAAAAACCCTTTTTAAACTATATTTTGGGTCAAATCGTCGCATTTTCAAGTCCCATTTAGACCCATATTTTTCTTCATTTTCTTTGTAAATCAAAATTCATTTTTCAACTCAAAAATTCACTTTTTTAAACCATTTATTTGTTTTTATTAAAAATGGGGCGCGACAGCTGGCGACTCCACTGGTGACTTAGAGAGTCCGAACATTCGATTTAGTCGATTCTTTTCTTCTTTTAACCTTCTTATATATTACATGTGGATGTTTAGGGTTGCATTTTTCCTTTTTTTAGGATTTTTACATTTCGCGCGTATCAACTCACTCCCTCACCTATTTTCGTACGATTGATTTGATGGATGGATAGTTTATGTATGTTATCCCGCGCTTTGCATTGCATTTGGGTGGGGGGATATTACCCTAGAGCCTCGCATTGGTTCTCGATCCCTCCCCTCCAAAAAGGAGCACTAGCATACGTGCATATGCTTTATTATTTATCCCTCCTTTATTTTTATTTTAGTGGCTTGTCACGCCACTCCACCCTATTAGGATTAGGCGACCCACTTGGACGTGTGATCGCGACACGACGTGTGCGTAGCATGATCCGAGGGGTCATTCAATCTTCCGCTTTAAGCTTTGGGTTAATAGCCTCTAGCTTTTAGTTGAAGGTTGAGGATTTTTGATAGATTCACTCAGACATGTAGCCGTAACACGACGTATGTGTAGCAGTGTCTGGGGAATCGCTCGAGCCACCGACAAAGAACCTTGGGATTGATGACCTTTGATTTCCAAGTCTGAAGGCTCGGGGACCTCAAACCTATCGAGTCTAGATGCATTAGTGAGCCAATACCTCATGCATCCATGATAGTTTACCTAGGGTAGAGTTTGCCTTACCCTATTAGGGATACTATTCATGAGGGGAGGGATTCAACCCCTCTATTCCTTTTATTGCTTTATCTCTTTGTATTGCTTTGCTACAATGTGTTATGTGTATTTATCTGATTGAACTAACTTTTATTGGTTTTTGTCTCTATTGCATTCATCAGCCCTAGAAGATAAGAGTCCTAGCATGGTACTCTCTAGGAGCCTACCCCGTTTGATGTGACACGTTTAAATTCAATGCTTCGCATTTGTAACATGAATACATTTCATTTTAAACTCACCCCGGCATATAAAAAGGGGGTTCCTTTAGGTCACGTTTCATTTGGTGTATTGCATATTTAGTCGCTTTGATAAATTGGCATCATGCATGAGCCAATAGAGGGAATGCCATTTAGGGGATCCTGTATTAGGAATAAACTGCCCTGTGTCTCGGATGCTTAATCCAAGGAGACTTGCACGTTTACATTTTGTACCATCCAAAGGGGTAGTGCACAAGGTAAGGTAGGATTCGATCATTTTCATAGAGCGATCTTTGGAATATGAGTATCTAATAATCACTTTTTGGCCACTTTATCAAAATTGGTAAAAATCCCTGGCGTAAAGGACATTAATTTGAAAAAATTCACCAATATTTCCTCACTGTTGAGATGATAAATAAATTGAGGCCAAAATTTGATATTAGAAGGCTCATAGACTAATGCATCGCAATAAATTTTGAACTACCAATGGATAGATTGATTTTTTTTAATAAGCTGTCAATTCCATTCAATCCATTGGACCATTCTATTCATCAATTTCATCTAGTCCATTTTATCAATTTGTTCATATTTAGGACAACCTAGTCGATTTTGAATTCATTTGACTAGTTTACCCATTTTAGGGCAATTTAGTCGATTTTGAATAGATCACCAATTTCATTCAATTCATTTGATTAGTTCTTAGGGCACTCTTATCGATTTTGAATAAATCATCAAATTCGTCTGATCCATTTGACCAGTTTACCTATTTTTAGGACAATTCGGTCGATTTTGAATAAATCATCATTTCACTTGATCCGTTTGATCAATTGATTTCATTCAATTGATTTGATTAGTTTAATTCATTTTCAGGGTTATCCATTCAATTTTCAATAAATAATCAAATTTCATTCAATGCATTTGACCATTTTACCCTTTTTGCACATTATGTGTTGATCAAAACAAGCAATCCATTCGGACTTTGTCCTCATTTTTGGGACAAATGTCTCTTCTCACTCCAATTGGTCAAATTTTTCAAATTATTTTTCACTCAATCAGTTGATCGGATTCATCAGGTATTGTATGGTGCCTACCCTAGAGGATTGCATTTTCATGCTAGGCCTACCCTTGGCATAAAAGGGTTCCCCCATACGACATGCATACCGATTTTATGATCTTACTTACTAACTCAGGGTATTTTTCTTTTGTTTTCCCCCTCCCCTGCATTCATAAAAATGCTTCAATAAGGTAAAGAATATTTTTCTATATCTGATAACAATTCTGATCTAATAAAGTGTGAAAATTACAAGTATTATTTGATTCTTGGGCAGACCCTGCAATGAAAACATGAAGGATCTATTTGGAAGCGCTAGGCTAAAGCCTCTAAGAGTCTTCATCATTATTTTTCAAAGAAAAGAAAAATTCTGTTCCGAAAAGGAGGCAAACAAGTGTGTATATGTGGAGCTCTTCAGAAGTCTTTCTCTTCTCATTTGTAGAAATTTTGTTTCAAACTTTTTCAGCAATAAAGTTTTTTATTTTTGTTGTTTTGTATATAATCATGTATATTTCATTCTTTTTTGGCTATTTGAGGGATTTCATGATGAATTTTAAGAAATAAGACTAAATTGGAATCTTTCAACCTCTAGCTTGAAATTTCATAAGTGTATGCTTTCTAAGATCTTTATGTACACTAGATTGGTGATCCGAGCTATGCAATAAGAGTGCTCAAAATTAAAAGAGGTCACTCAAAAGGCCCAATGAGATACCCTTTTCTCCTTCACTGTACAATTCATTAATTTTGCCCACTTCTATTAATCTCAAAGAAAAATCAGTCACATTGATTGATAAAATTGCAAATTGGGGCAATCTTTGCTTGAAAATGCCCACTGTGTCTAATCAGATTCAATCCACATCTAAGTGATAGCAAAAATGTACATTATTCTTATTTGTTTTGAAAATTTGGAATGATACTTCAAACATTCGTTTCTCTATCCATACAGATTTTATCATTTGCTCTCCTATTTGAGCCTTTAAAAGAATAATTTCGTTTCAAATAAGTGCCTTAATGATCACTACCCTACATTGGAAAAATTTTCAAAAGGGAATGGGTTCTCAATGAGCTATTCTTTACTTTGGTTGTCATGAGGTGTAAGAATGATGTTTTGGCCATCGTTTCTACAACCTAAACACTGATTACCTCTTGCATCCTCATTTGAGTCAAAATAGGTGGTTCTTTTCGAATGCACTTATGATCGCACCCCACATTGGGGAAGGAGATTTGGGAATTTTACAAAAAAAAAAACAAAAAAACAAAAAAAAAGAGAGAAAAACAAAAGAGAGGGGACCACAAATTGAGAAAATTTGATTCTACCTGGGCTTCAATTTTGGGAAAAAAGGAGAAAGAGAAAAGAAAAGGAAGAGTATTGTCCGGCAGATCATTGTGTTTCACAAATATGGATGAACAGGAGTCTTCGTCAATCAATTAATTCAGATACGTGCAGGAAATTTTGCATTAATGAAAGTATTCTTTCAGAGTTATTGTAAGGAACGGAATAAAAGTCAGGCCCTCTTCTTTTCCAATCAAACATTTTATCCTTAGTTATCCCTTTTGAGTTTTCAGAATAAAATACTTCATTTGGCAACCCCTGAGGATCGCAAGCCCCACACTGGGGCAAGTTTGAGTTGAAAAGGAAAGAAAAGTTTCAAGAGGTGAAAAGTGATAAAGCGACGAAAGCAAAAGAAAGGAAATGGAAGAAAAGAACCTCAGTTAAACCTAAACTGGGGCAAATTTTGAAAATTTCAAAAGAATGGCAGAAAAAAGAAGAAGAAGAAAATGAAAGAAAAAGCCTCAATGGAAAATGAACTGGGGCAAGTTTTTATTTAACCCTAAAATAGGGTTGGCACAACAATGCGATCTCAGATTACTTAAACCACTCTTGAAATCTGCCTTCAAGCCTTAACTTTTCTAAACACCCTACCAGACCCCATTACAAAAGCCGAAAGTCCTAACTTCTGTTCTTTGCAATGACCCTGTCAAGAAAATTTCTGATGCCAGAAAATTTTAGCTATATTTCTGAATTGCTTGGGTATGGGGTTGACACTACTCACCATGTGAAAACCCACCAGGTCGAGGAAAAGAAAAGAAGCAAAAAGCAAAGCAAGAAAAGTAAATGCAAAAAAAATGCAAAAAATTCGACGCTGAAGTCCCTGGTGAATGATGAGAAAAATGCAAACAAAGTCCGAGATGTTTGAGTACGAAATGAGAGCAATTTTGAGAAAAATGCGATCTTCGGTGCAATACCCTCGAAATTTTTTTTCTTTAACTATCGTTTTCCAACTGCATTACAAGCTCATAAAGTCCATCGCTGACTTATCCCTCATGACAACTCAAAGCAAGGGTTACGCTCCTAAGAAATCTACCTGTCACTCAGGATCATAAGGTTATAACCTGTTTCCGCATGTTTTGGTATCGTTTTTACCCCTCTGTTACAAGCTTACCAAGCTTATGTATTGACTAAGTTTTCTTAAGAAATTAGGGTGACAAACTATTTGCTTTCACTAAGATGTGATATCGAATGGGCACAAAAATAAGACAAATCTTGACCTCCCATTTCCTTTAGCCACTTCCAAATCAGAAATAACGCCCACTTGATTGATCCTGAAAGATGAGCCAACAAGAAGTGGTGACCCGTTACCCTAAGCACCGATGCTAAAAATGAGGAAGAAATCTTCTTGAATTTGGTGTTACTCTGAGGGATTCATCATGAAATTTCTGCATGAGTTCAAACTCGACGTTTAAATTTCTTCACATTGTATATATGATTATTTTCTAAATTTTAGAAAGTGCGGTTTCTCCTTGTTCAAATAAATGGAAATCATCTGAACAAATTTTTACAATCAAAGGAGCCCGCACTGGGGCAAATTTTTATTTGTGAGATTTCGCGAAATAAGCCCACACTGGGGCAGATTTTGTAACACATTTGAGGATTTCGTCCAAGAGTCAAGCAAGATATTTTTGAATCAATCATGCTGCTCTTCACATGAGTAGTAGGTGCATCAATAAAATAAGAAATTTTAAGTGCATGTTGTACTTTGGTAAGCCCCCTGTGCAGGAATTCATGGCTGAAATCGATGGAGAAGCAACTAATGATGTGGAAGGCCGATGCCGGAAAAGAAGAGAAAGAAGAAAGAAGAAGGCCCCACGCTGGGGATTGGGTCTTATCCCACAGACATTAACAAAAATCACGTTGGGCCTGGATTTTGTGCCGCCAACATCCCAAAAATCACGTTGGGTCTGGATTTTGTGCCGCCAACATCACAAAAATCACGTTGGGCCTGGATTTTGTTGTGCCGCCAACATCACAAACATCACGTTGGGCCTGGATTTTGTGCCGCCAAAATCACGTTGGGCTTGGATTTCGTGTCACCAACATCACAAAAATCACGTTGGGCTTGGATTTTGTACCATCAACTAAGGCAGGCTCGGGTTTAATCCCACTGACCAATGAATCACACTGGGGCAAATCTTTGGATAAATTTTCAAGCAAATCTTATACAGTTTCTTCATACATACCAGCATTTCTTTACTGCCACTAGCCGTTGGGTCAGTCCCACTAGTGAGCATTTTATTTGCACCGGCACTAGCCGTCGGGTCAGTCCCATGATTTGAATTTTGTTCGGGTCAGTCCCATGATTTTAAATTTTGTTCGGGTCAGTCCTACGATTTAAAGTTTGTTCGGGTCAGTCCCATGATTTAAATTTTGTTCGGGTCAGTCCCATGATTTGAATTTTATTCGGGTCAGTCCCATGATTTAAATTTTGTTCGGGTCAGTCCCATGATTTTAAATTTTATTCGAGTCAGTCCCATGATTTAAAGTTTGTTCGGGTCGGTCCCATGATTTAAAGTTTGTTCGGGTCAGTCCTATGATTTGAATTTTGTTCGGGACAGTCCCGTTTTAAAATTTTCGTCTGGGTCAGTCCCATTATAAATTTTTTTTTAAAGGAGGTCAGTCCTCAATTTCAAAGACGGCAGTCGTTCGAATAGTGGCAACCGAATGACACAGGTAAGTATTTTGTGTCTACTTATTTGTCTCAAGTTTTTTCAAAACTCAGACAAAGAGGGGCAAACTACAGACACCAAATTTTTGATTTTTTAACTTTATTTGTTTAATTAATTTAATAGGTTTATTTGCTTCAATTCTAGGGTTTTTATTTTTATTTTTTTTCTGGTTTATTTTTATTTTTTTTTTTATTTTTGTCTTCATACTAAATTTCAGAAAAACAAAAATCTGGGCAGGGGAAGACAGCAAGAACAGGGGTAAAAACTGGGGAAATTGAGGGAGATTTTGAGCGGAAAAAAGGGAGAAATCTAGAAAAGGGCGGCGAGGGTTGAAAAAGCTGGAGGAGGAGAACAACAGCGGCTAAAGGGAGGGGGCTTCAGCTTCAAGGATCCGAAAGGAAAACGTTCAACCACCACTACCAAATTTCCGACAACCTCAACCGCTGCCACCATCTCTAACTCCCCATAGCATATTCAACAAATCCCCCAATCAACCATGCCTGCCGCCTTGTGCCTCCTTGGTCCACCAGAATTCCGCTATGCACAACCGTCGGTCTCCTTCGCGGACAGTGTCGAAATCACCACCGCCATACTCTCAGCTATCTCAAATCCTTTCTAGACCCTCTCTTCTCCATCATCTCTATTATGATGGATTCAAATCCAGTAACAGAGGACGCTCCTCAAATTCAATCCATTCCAAACTCCGATCCTCCACCGTTTGATCCAAAAGAACTTGCAATTCCAATCTCCTGTCCGGTCAAAACGATGGAAAAGCTCCAGTTCAGGTCCTACTTCGCCCCCTTCCGTTTCCACTTCAATAAGTCCAGAGTGAAGTTGCAGCAGCAGCAGTCTTCGGCTGCGGCCTTGCTGGAACGGCGGAAGATGCTGGGGAAGTCAACGTAAAAAGGAAGACAGCGAAGCAATCAGGGAGGATACTTCTGAAAGAGAAACGAGAGCGGATGAAGGAAAACAAACAGAGAAAAGAAAACAGAGGAAAATGAAAGATGAGGAGCCAGAAGAACAAAGGCGGCGGACGAGATGAAAACAGAGCAAAAGAAAGCGACTGAGGAATTGAGACTGCTACCATCTCGTAGGAATCCTTCACCGCCATCAGCAAATCGCCGCCGCTCACACAAGAGCTCTGTAAGTTGACCCTTTTTCTTTGAATTTCAGTTTCTTCCCAAGCTCTCTAAACATGTCGGCAGTGGTTTCGTTTTATTGTAATTGTTCCGCTGATTGTTCAAAATTAGCATACGCATGCTTTATATGATGATTGGACTGAATTTCCTTGATTTTCTGACAAATTTTTGGGGCTAGTTATACTGCAATTTGAGCAAAAATCTGGTAAAATTTTAATGCCTACAACCTGTTCGATGAAATACCTTATTGGAAATTCTAATTGAAAGTTGATTTGTCTGCAATTTTGCGTGTGAAGAATCCGGATAAGTTAGCCAGTTTCGTTTCCTTGCACTTGGGAGATTTTGATGTATTGGTGTCTTGCACTTTTTCTGTTTTTTTCATTCCCTTATGCTTCCTCTTGCACGAATTTGATTTTTGTGTGAAGAAGGAGCTTGTGCAAGTTTCCTTTTTCTTTTGGAGTGGCCAGAGATGAGCTTTCTAGTTTTTCTTCGTTGGCAAAACAGTAGGAAAACAGCAGCGGATGGCCAGTCCGTTGGAGAAGACGACTGCTTGGCCAGTTTTACAATTTCAGTCCCTCCATTTTCCTCTGCTTTCTAATTTAACCCCAAACTTTTAGGACTTCATAATTTGACCCCAAGATTTTTATAAAGGCTTTCAATTGGGTCCCTGTTACAATTTACAAATTGGTCCTTGAGCCTTATCTTTCCTTCAATTTTTGCCCCAAAGTTCTAAAAAAATTGTGATTAGGCCCTAAAGACTTTCTGCTATTTGCAATTTAGTCCTTGGCGGCTTTAATTTTGTAACTTCATTGCTTGTTTGCTTCAATTAACCAACATGCTTTGTTTAAATTGCATTTAATTCATAATTTTAAGGGCTTCATGACCAACTGAGTTTGTGTTTGCATATTTTCTTTAATTTTCCAAAATAAATTGGTGCCCTAACCTTTTCTTTGATTTTGGAGGGTAAATAAGTAAATTTCCTTCACTAGGGCCCCAACTCAAGGGAGGTACACTCTGTCCCTTATTTTGACCTCATTTGATCCTATGTGCCCTATGTGACTTTATGTGCTTAATTGCAAGTCTTTTGAATGTTTTCATTTTATTTATTTATTTACTTTATTTGTTTTAATTTTGTATATTTATTTTAGCTCAATTTGCTTATTTGAAAGGAAATTTAATGCCAAGGTTGTAATAGTTAGGTTATTATTTTATTTATTTATTTCGTTTCCCCTCTTATATTGTAGTAGGCTTCCCCTCGAATGTAATAGTTAGGGCTTTATTTGCTTTATTTCCTTATGTGTGATTTGCATGTCTATGTGCTATGTGTTACCGCTTTCTTAGGGTCTTTCATCTAGATATCATGCTTATGTGTTATGTGCTATATGTGATTTATGTGTTTACATGCTTTTATTAGCTCTTACATGATTTATTTGATTGTAACCGATGTGTGACGTCACCACACTAGTCCAATGCTAGTTGTGGTCAATTTCTCGAATCCACACTAGTCCAACGCTAGCTGTGACCCTTTGTTCCGACTTTTCTTACTAGTCCAATGCTAGTGGGAAATTGTAGACATGGGCTAGTCCAACGCTAGACCCTTAGGGGCCCCTCGAACGTTAGATCATGGTTGTGTGATAAAATCACTTCATGTCATGCAAGTTTTCACTTTTTAGGGTTTTACCATGTTGTATGACACTTTCTTATATATGTATATCCCTTCCTCTATATTTTCCCTTATATGTACGTTACTTGCCCCCCTTTGTATGAAACATGACATTACACTGGCATTTCATCTAAGCATTAGAATTAGGTTAGATCATTTGCTTGATTAGATTAGGGATAACCCCTTGAATATGGGATATGGACGAGTTTGGCTTCTCTAGCCTTAGCACGCTCGTATTTCCACTATTAAAGGGAAAATTGAGTCACGAACATTAGTCCCCCGTACCCGACATGATGCACTCCTTTAAGACATGTAACTTTTGTATAATTATTTTATTTCTTTTCTTAGAGTCTCATATTTTTGCATTATTCGTGACTTTTTCGAAGAGTTCACATTGGGCATCACAATTAATGTGATTGACATCAATTGAGCTTTGAAGAGAAATTTCGACCCCCGATACCCTCTTAGGTCTAGGGTTTGCATTCATATAGTACATCTAAATGTGATAAATCTTTAGGTTAAAATAAGAAAATCTTTTGACTAAATCGCGCAACTAGCCTTGGTTAGGTTGAAAGAGTGCCTTGGATTCTTATCCTTGCCTTCCCTTTCTTCAAATGTGACTCCCGAATCTTTTTCTCTGATTTTCGTAGACTTGGATTCGTTTAAAAAGGGGTTTTTCTACTTTTTTTCTTTAAAAATTTATTTTTTAGGTGACTTTGTACACCTTAACTCTATACCAAGTGTGTCGCGCCCCATTTTTTGGAAAAAATAAAATAATTGTCTTTTGTTGAATCTTATTGATTTGGAAAAAATGAATTTTATTGATAAAAACAAAAATGGGTCTAAATGGGACTTTTGAAAATGCGACGATTTGACCCAAGAAAAATAGTTCAAAAAGGGTTTTTATATGAAAAATGGAGTCGCCACTTGGTATAGAGTTGGGGTGTACCAAGTCACCCAAAAAATGAAATTTTTAAAGAAAAAAGTAAGAAAACCCTTTTTAAACGACTCCTAGTCCACGTAAAACAAAGAAAAAGGTTCGGGAGTCACATTTGACGAAGGGGAAGGCAAGGATAAAAATCCAAGGCACCCCTTCGACCTAGCCAAGGCTAGTTGCGTGATTTAACCTTTATTTTCCTATATTTTCTACCCAAAGTATGTATGCAAATTGGATATGACTAATGGATGAGAAATGCAAACTTAAGTCTAGAAATGTCTCTGATGAGGCTTTTGATCCCATTCACATGAATTGTGAAGGTCAATAAGGAAAGACCTCATAGAAAATCATGAACGATGCAAATGAGGACTCAAATGAGAGTGTAAGTGTGCAAAGTGTAGAAAAAAGGTGCATGTGTGCAATTTGAAAGTATTTGTGTGCAAATGAATAAAAACATAAATGCTCGTGTGCAAGTGAATGAAAATAGTAAATATATAAGTAAAATAGGTGCAATGTGTGAAGTGAAAAGTAAAGAAAGTGAATGAGTGTGTGAATATGACATGTGGATTTAAAATATATAATTAGTGAGGAAAATAGTGAGAAAATGATATGAAAATGCATGAACTTAGAGGAATGCATCAGGTCGGGTACGGGAATGACCTCTAGTTTTTGTGATTTTAATTTTCCCTTTGATTAGAAGGAAAAACTAGCGTGCTAAGGCTATTTTGAAGCCACACTCGCTCGTTTCCCTTACCCAAGGGGTTTCTCAGGCAAATGGACCCTATAACTAGCATGAAATGCAAAGGCCTAAAATGAAAGGGAAAAGGTTAGAGGGACATGCCAAATGCCATAAAAACTAAAAAAATGCATGAAATGTAGTGAACATGCAAACATGTACTAACGAGGGGAAATCCCTAAGGGTCTAGCGTTGGACTAGCCCATTCTATGAATTCCGACTAGCGTTGGACTAGTGGAAACGTACATTCATCCATTCCATTCATCTACACTACAGAAAGCTAGTAGACATGCCAAACACTTATAAACACATAGCACATAACATTTAGCATGCTCGACTAGATGCAAGGCCCTAACAAAGCAAATTAACACGTAGCAACTAAGCATGCAAGACACATAAGGCAATTAAAGCCCTAACTATTACATTTGCTAGCTAAAACAAAGAGGAAAGGGAAAATGGACCAAATTACTTGCTATGCCCTATCTATTACAAGCCAAGAGGTGTACACATACCCCATAAATGAAAATAAAAGAAAGATTTAAAAATGAAATAAAAGTAAATAAATGAAAGGCATTAATAAACATTTAAGAAAACCAAGTAAGCATGCAATTTTCACTTAGCAAGTTGGATCACATAGGGAGATACAAAAAAAAGAAAAGATAAAAGAAAGTATACCGTCCCCCTTTTGTGGTGCTAATAAGTTGGAAAAGGTTCTAAATTGGAGCTACAACCACTAAACAAAGGATTAATGCACCAATTTAATAGTAAATCAAACAACACAAATTCTTCAAAAACAAAAATTAAAGAACCACTAATAACTATGAAATTGAACCATTAGATCTCTTTAGATAATCAAACAAGTCCATATTCATCAAATGAAATTCCAAGTTAAAAGGGAAAGGAAACTCGAAGGACCCAATTGATTAATCTTTTCAATTGCTTAGGCCATGGTGGAATAAGAAGGGACTTGAGGGGTTAAAGAGCTATTATAAGAACTCTTTTCATGCAAAAACATGCAATCTACGAAGGAAACTTGTTTCTTTAGTATATAAAAATCCTCCAAACACACACTAAACCCCTCGGAATACAGATTTTCCATCAACAAGGGTGTCAAAAAAATGAAGAATCTTAACACCTCCTTAGGACCTTTTGAGAAGAAAATAGATGAAATAACATCGATAAAAGTAGACTGCAATAGACCCCTATTAAAATCAAGTTTGACCAATTCGCTACTGTGAGTCAAGTATCTTTCTCCACTACACTCAAAGGAAGCAGGTAATAACAGCAAAAACAAAAGACAAGGTACAGCAAACATTTTTTCCGGCAATTTACAAAATCCAGCTTTCAAACACAATCGAATCCAAACACAAGGCTTTAAACTAGGCGGCAAGCCATCACCCAAACAAATAGAAAGAAAAACTGAGCAAAGTCCAGTGCAAACACAAATAAAGTACGTTTAGCAAGTTGAAAAATCTGGAACATATAAAATTGATTTGGCAAGTTGAAATGCATTTTCCAGCAAGTGCTTGGGCATGAATCCAAATTTACCTCGGTTGAATAATTATGTTAAGAGCTTACTATTTTTATTTCATTTTCTGGTTTGGACATGCTTATAAACTCTTAAATTCCTTATGCACGTATCAAGCTAGCATATGAATAATTCCAGCTCAGAAATCAAGTTCAAATAATATCCATAACCATCAAAATTTCCAGAAATTTTTCTGTTTGGTCCGGATGATCTTGCCTTAAGGCAGATTGCACTTTTGAATTTTTATTTCCCTGTTTTAAAACTTACTAGTCAACTACATGCAGGCCTAATTAACTTGTCATTACTAGTTAATCAGGATTAAGGCTCCAAAACAGAAAAACTAAACCGAATGAGGCTACATTAGCAAGATAACCTCTCGGCAGTCACTTTCCATCAAAACAAAATTTCCTTAGCTTTTTATTTCTTCATCCGGCTTCATGAAATGATCATGCAAGGCCTTAATCCTAATAATCATCCAAAATCCAGTTAGTCCAGCTCCATTTCATGCTCAGATTATCACAGGGAATCAGAAATAAAATTGCATTTTCATCTCAGCTCTCGGCTGGAACATCAACATCCAAAACAGAAATTTCTAATGGCTTAATATCATCATCCGACTGCCTAACCTCACATGCATATTACTAGATGACTTAAACTTCTTGGTTTTGATTAGTTAGACACTTAATCCAACTCAGATTGTCGCATAAAGTCAGAAATAAAAACTACGATTCCAAGCAAGCTCCTCGGCAGAAATGTTTTTAACCAAAACAGAAATTTTCCACAGCTTTGGTTTCATCATCTAATTACCCAAATTAACACATGCAAGGTCACGGCTGGCTTAAACTACCTCTGATTATCCATTTTTAGTCCAGAAAATTTACCTCAAAGCAAGCTAAGACCACACACGAAAATCTGAAAAATTTCTGCTCCCTTTCGGCTCTCACGCACGCGACAGGTTTGCTGGTTCTGGTTTGGTGTAGCGGCTTCAACTGGTGGAGGTGGAATGTTGGAGTTGCTGGAAACGGTTGCAGCTGGTTGAAATTTTGCTCACGGTTTCTCTCTGCCTTTCTTCCAGCTCACGGTCAGAACAAAACGGACAGAAGATTTCAACTCGCGTTTCCTCCCTTGCTCTCGGATGCCTCACGATGAAAAAATGAAGTGCAGTGGTTTGCGGTGTAGATGGTTCTTTGGTTTCTCCTTGTCGGTGATACCAAGGCAGGGAAATGTTGTTGTGCGCTCAGCTTAAGACCGAGCTCACACAACAAGCGGCTGCAATACTTCTCCCTCTCGGCTAACCAGAATGCAGCCTGCTAGTCCGTCCTTTTTCTTGCTCAAGCTCGCAACTAAGATGAAGGAAGTTTGGCACTCAAACTCCTCCCCAACTCACGGATGGAATTGTTGCAGAACCGCAGGTCTCACTCTCTTTTCTTTAACTCACGAACAGAAAAAAAACAGAGCAAAGGCTTCGGCTCTCCCTCACTCTCAGTCTCAGCTTGCCGGGTGCAGCTCTCTCACTTTCATGGTCGATGATCACGAGGCAGAGGCTGGAGAGGGAGTGTTTGGTTGCGGACTGGGGTAAGTTGGTGCAGAGAGGAAATGGAAAATGGTGTTGGTTGGAAGATGATTGCAGCTAGTGGAGGTTGAAAAGAAACGAAGGGAACTCACGCACAACTTCTCCCTCTCTTCCTTCGAGCTCACGGACAGAAAACAAGAAAGATTGCAGCTCTCCAGTTTCTTTTTTTCGGATGCAAGGTGCGGCTCCCTCCTTGTCTCTCTGGTCGATGATTCCAATGTGAGGTGGAGTGGTAATGTGGAGAGGAAATGGAGAGAAACCGTGGTGAGGTTGGTGGAGTGTGCGGTGGGGAAATGAAATGTGATCCGGCAGAAAAAATGGAATTGTGATGATTTTTCTTTTTTTTCTTTTCTCTTTTCTCAACTTAATAATTTAACAAAAATAATAGTAAAACTAAATAATAATAAAAACAACAATTTTAATTACAAACACATCAAAATAAACAAACTAAAAATAACAAAATTACCATTTTCGATCTTTTCTTTCATTTTTCATCATTTTTCATCATTTTTTTTCTTCTTTTCTTTTTTTTCAAAATAAATTAACAAAAATAAACCAAAATGCCAAAAATTAAATTTGAACGTATTTTTGTGAACAATTTTCCTTTTTTTCTCTTTTTTCATGATTTTTCTACGCTAAAACTTAAAAATAAAAATAAAAATAAAAACTAGAAACTAAAAAAAAACTAAAAGCAACCACGACAAATGAGAATAAAAAGTAAAAGAAATTACACCAAAAATTTGGTGTCTACAGTTTGCCCCTCTTTGTCTGAGTTTTGGAAAAACTTGAGACAAAGAAGTAGACACCAAATACTTACCTGCTTTATTCGGTGGCTAACGTCACGAACGGTGGACGTTTTAGAAATAAGGACTGACCCCTTTTGGCAAAACTTTTAAAATGGAATTGACTTAGACAGGAGATTTAAAGTGGGATTGACCCGAACGGAATTTAAAGACGGGACTGGCCCAAACAGGAACTTAAAGCGGGACTGACCCGAACAAGAATTTAAAACCGGACTGGCCCGAACAGAAATTTTAAAACGGGACTGACCCGAACAGGAATTTAAAACGGGACTGACCCGAACAAGAATTTAAAAACGGGACTGGCCCGAACAAGGATTTAAAAACGGGATTGGCCCACGTTCCAGTAGCGATGTAAGTGAAATGCTCGCTGGCGGGACTCACCTCATGCTCCAGTGGCTGTAAAAATGAAATGCACGCTAGTGGGACTAACCCATGTTTAGCGGCAACGGAATATGAAATGCACGTTAGTGGGACTGACCCATGTTTAACGGCAATGAGAATGAAACGCGCGCTAGTGGGACTGACCCATGTTTAGCGGCGAAGAAAACAAAATGCACACTAGTGGGACTAACCCATGTTTAGTGGCAAAATACAAAAATGCACGTTAGTGGGACTGACCCATGTTTAACGGCAATGAGAATGAAACGCGCGCTAGTGGGACTGACCCATGTTTAGCGGCAAAGAAAACAAAATGCACACTAGTGGGACTAACCCATGTTTAGTGGCAATGGAACATAAAATGCACGTTAGTGGGACTGACCCATGTTTAACGGCAATGAGAATGAAACGCGCGCTAGTGGGACTGACCCATGTTTAGCGGCAAGAAAACAAAATGCACACTAGTGGGACTAACCCATGTTTAGTGGCAATGGAACATAAAATGCACGTTAGTGGGACTGACCCATGTTTAACGGCAATGAGAATGAAACGCGCGCTAGTGGGACTGACCCATGTTTAGCGGCAAAGAAAACAAAATGCACACTAGTGGGACTAACCCATGTTTAGTGGCAAAATACAAGAAATGCACGTTAGTGGGACTGACCCATGTTTAACGGCAATGAGAAAGAAACGCGCGCTAGTGGGACTGACCCATGTTTAGCGGCAAAGAAAACAAAATGCACACTAGTGGGACTAACCCATGTTTAGTGGCAATGGAACATAAAATGCACGTTAGTGGGACTGACCCATGTTTAACGGCAATGAGAATGAAACGCGCGCTAGTGGGACTGACCCATGTTTAGCGGCGAAGAAAACAAAATGCACACTAGTGGGACTAACCCATGTTTAGTGGCAAAGTACGAGAAATGTAAGACGGGATACTCCGTATACTCACCTAAAAACCAACCAAATTTTTGCCCCAGTAGGAATTAGGTTTTGCCTTTGAACCAATAGTTGATTCTGCTTTGCCATGTTGTTGCACCATTTGATCAAACTGGCTTGCGACGTATTTCAGTACACCTTTACTCATTTGGAGAACACCTTTTGATACCGACTTCAGTGCGAGGTGTAATTGCTTTTATCCATGCATGGAACTTTTCTGCAAAAGAGAAAATACAAAGAAATTGTCCTCATCATTTGATCCGTTCGCCTTTGAGGATCGTGTAAACATGAGTTTTTCTCCTTTTCCTTCCATTTTCGCCAATTTTGGCTGCGGCATCTGATTGAGTTAGATTTCTCATTCCAAAACTTTTCCGAATTCTCAAACTGACCAGGCATGTGTTTTGCCATACTGTGAAGGCTGCGTGGCTGGCTTTGCTGAATCTCAACCGTTTCCAAAGGACGACTGAATCCAAGCATTCCTTTGAAATAAACTCCGGGGATTGTTATTTACCAAAATTCAAGGAGTTAAAATAAAATGAGGTATGCAATAAAAATTCACATGCTATGAAGGGATGAATATGCACGAGAATGCAAAACATAACCATCTGTGCCTACATAATGCCATAAATGCAGGCGCTTTGGAAGAAATGAGTTTCCTAAAAATGTACTTACGAAAGAATATTTAATTTACAAAATGACACAATTTTCGGCCCACAGACGTCACGTTTAATCCCCTGGATATCTTTGTTCTGGAATTCAACACAGGCAGAAGTATTCCAAATGGAGGGAGATCCAAACGAACCAAGTCACCAGTTATTCCTCTTCGTGCTTACAAAACTCACCTTGGCGCCCTTTTGGGTTTTCACCAAGGTTGCCCCCACCCCTTTTCTTTTGTTTTTGTTTTTGTTTTTGTTTTTCTCTCTTTTTTTTCTTTTCTTTTTTTCGAGGTGCCCTTTCGGGTTTTCACCTAAGGAACAATGGAAAAAACTCAACCATAATCGACTCAGGAGTATGAACTGAAGATTGCTGACATCAGTAAAATGTGCTTCCCTGGTAAGATTAGGCGAATGCATTATGGACATCACTTGCCAGCTGATTAGCAAATTTCCCAATAGAAATGCAGCAAGTGACGAAAGCCAGGACTTTGGGCTTTTGAAATGAAGTCAGGTGGGGTGTTTGAAAAAAGTTGAGGCTTGAAAGCAAATTTTGATGAGAGGGGTGTGAAATAGCCTGAGATTGCATCATTTTGAAATTATTTCCAATTTTGAACGAAACTGAGGAAAATTTTGCCCCAGTTTGATTGGATTTTTTCGTTGCATTTTCTTCATTGCATTCTTCTTACTTTTGCATTTTTCTAAAAACTAAATTTGCCCCTGTGTGGGGTTCTTTTCCTTTTCGTCTCTTTTCTAAAGATAAATTTGCCCCAGTGTGGGGTCTTTCTTTCCTTTCTGATCATTTTCAAAATGAATTTGCCCCAGTGTGGGGTTTGCAGTTCTCAGGGGTTGCCAAACGAAAATTATTGTTCTGATAGCTCAAAGGGGATGACTAGGGATGAAATGTTTTGATTGGAAAGGAAGATGGCCTGACTTGTGCCTCGACCCTTGCGCGATTTCCAAAAAGAAATTTGCATAATCAAATAAAGAACATCTTACACATGTCCGAGTTGATAGGTTGAGGGAATGTCTGTCCATCCATTTCTCCTTTGAACACCCAATAAGCCTTGTTAATTTGAAGCAAATTTGCCTTCGACTTCGTCTTTCATCGCTTTAGCACTTTGTTTCCTTTTCAGAAGATCGGTGGCGGACATAGGTCATGCTTATGACATTCAGCTGTTTTTCATCAATCATTGGTAACCCTACTCTGACCAATCAGCTTCGAGCTTGGCAGGGGAGGAATTTTTATCAATGAAGGGATCTTGGCCTTTTCCATGAAGGTTTTTCCAAGGGATGGATTTTCAATGGAGAGATTTCAATGAAGCAAGTTTTATAAAGGATTTCTGTATGAAGGGATTTTCAATGAAGGTTTTTCAAGGAAGGGAGTTTTAATGCAGGGATTTTTAAATGAAGGGATTTTCAATGTGCGGCTTCATCGAATTCCAGAACAGTGATATTCAGAGGGTCAAATAATTTCAACTTTGGCCATCTTAAAAGAATTTAAAAGAATCAAGACGATAATCAAATCAAGCAAATTATGCATTTCATGCAACTCCAAATCAAAGTGGAAACAAGATAACTCAATTGCAAAAGATGCTTTCATTAAACTATTCACATATGCAAAAAACAGCTTTTGTGAAATTTAGTAAATAACAACCCCTAGATTTACCAAAATTTCCCTCGAGAGGGAAAATACTCGGCCAACCATAATTACAACGTGCCTTCAAGATTCTCAGATTTCGTCACTGGAGGTGGATGCCTCTAAAGTGTCTTCATGTTTGGGAAAGGGGTTTGTGCTTACACTTGGTCCTTGTCCACCCTTTCCTCTTAGCACTATTTCTCCAGCCTCGATCATGTCTTGGATCTGGTGCCTAAGTACTTTGCAATTGGCGGTTGAATGGCCAGGTGCTTCTGAATGATAAGCGCAAGTGTACTGTGGATTGTATCCGCCAGGGATGCCATGAGGGTAAGGCGGAGGGGGAATGACGTCGATTTTACCAGCGGCTTTTAATTGTTCATACAATTGGTCCAGAGGCCTGCCAAGATTAGTAAAAATGCGATGGCGATTTTGCCTTTGAGGTTCAGTGGGTTGAGGGTAGTTGTAGGTGAGTCCATTTGGTGGAGGAAGTTGTTGATTGTAAGGGGGTCGGGGTCGTATTTGTTGAAAATTAGGTTGAGTTATTTGAAAAGGGACTACAGGTGGATTAGGATAGCTTGGGCGAGGTCGAGGGTGGTGGATATTGGCGTGATAAACAGGATGAGAGTTTGGATAATGAGGGTAAGGGTTGGAGTAGGTAGGGTATCGTCGAAATCTGGGTTTTGGGGTAGGGTTTTGATCCCAAACAAAAGCAGTTTCCCCCTCTTGCTTCTTGAATTGTTGCTTCTTCCCATTACTACTTTGGCTTTGCAAAACTTCCACTTGAGTTTTCAGGGCAGACACATTAACAATCTTTCCAGCCTTCACGAAGTCATCATATTCTTCCAGTTTATTGACAATAGCAGCAAATGAGCATCCAGTCATGCGGAAAATTTCTTCAAAGTGCGGCGGATCATGTGCCTTAATGAAAGTGCGAATGATTTCGTCTTCAGTCATCGGTGGCTCGACTTTTGCAGCTATCTTCCTCCACCTCTTGGCATAAGTCTTGTGATCCTCGGAGGGTTTTCTTTTTGTTCCTTCCAACGTGGTTCGTGTCGGAGCCAACTCGCAGTTATACTCATATTGCCTTACAAAAGCGTTGGACAAATCAAACCAGGTCTTCGCTTCTTCGGGTTTCAGCTTGGAATACCAGTCGAGTGCATCCCCCTCCAGACTTTCTGGGAATAGCCTCAAAGGCAGATTTTCATCATCTGTTGGCCTACCCAACTTGTTGGCGAACAATCTGAGGTGTGTCTTGGGATTGCCCGTGCCATCGTATTTATTAAACTTCGGAGTTTTGAACCCCTCAGGTAACTGCACATTCGGGAAAAGGCAAAGCTCGTCGTAATCCAGAACTCCTTGCTTGTTTAACCCTTGACTTTTCTTCATAAATTCATCAAAGCGGTCAAGGCGCTTAAGCAGCTTCACATCAACGGGAGCAGAAGATTCCCCCATTTCTGCCTTGGTTTGAATAATATGGTCTGGTAGGAATGGCTCAGCGGCAGTGTGATAAAAAGTATGAGGCTCGGGGGGTATGTTTGAAGTGGTTTGGGGTTGTGGGCCTTGCATGTGAGTAGGAAAAAATGAAGGATTAGGAGGGTAAGTGTATGGCAGATTTATGGTGGGATAGGTGAAAGTTCCTTCGGGTGGAATGATGAAGGGTGGAGTAAAAGTAGTTTGGGTCGTGGCTATGCCAAACGATTCTGGCTCCGGCTGACTGTCGGGTTCAGGCTCAGGCTGAACTCCACTACTGATAAGCTCATCGATTAATTTCTTTTGGACGGCCATTTCAGTTGCCATTTCACCAAACTTTGTAAGCATCTCGGTCAGTTGGACCCCCAAACTTGCAGTCTTAGGTTGAGCTGTAGTAGCAGACCTATCCGACTGTTCCGGTTGTGAACTCATGTTTACACGATTCCTCTGGGCTTGACTGCGGGATCGCGTTATGATGGGGCTTCGACGAGAAGCTATGTTTAAAATTACCTGAAAATTTTGAAAGATTGCCTTTAGATTTAGCCGTCGCTTAATTATTCCAAAGAAAATAAAGAAAAGGAAAAGAAAAAGGCAAGAGTTAGTAGATATCCAGAAAACTCGGATGCATGTCCTATGGGGGAACCCTTTTATGCCAAGGGTAGGCCTAGCATGAAAATGCAATCCTCCAGAGCAGGCACTATACAATACCTGATGGATCCAATCAGCTTATGGAGTGAAAATAATTTTGAAAAATTTGGCCCATTGGAATAAGAAGAGACGTTTGTCAAAATGAGGACCTCGTCCGAAGGGATTGATTACCTTTGATTTGCAAAACGCATGGGTTTGACCTTGACGAACTTCCTATTCAAAGAGATTGGAATTCGTTGATAAAATTTCTCAGTGAATTACGGGTCAAAACCCCAATTGATCAAGTGATTGCAATGGACGGTTTTCTTCAAAATTGACTAGATTTCCCAATTTGGAATTTGACAATGAAACCCCAATAGGGCAAATGGATTGAATGAAGTTGACAATTTATTTAAAATCGACCAAATTACCCTAAAAAGGGAAACATGTCAAATGAATTGAATGAAATTTATCCAAAATTAATCAGATCTCCCTAAAAAGGGTAAATTGATCAAACAGATTGAACGAAACTTGATTTATTCAAAATCGGCTCGGTTGCCCTAAAAATGGGTAAATTGGGCAAAAGACCCTAAAAAGGGTAATTTGGTCAATTGAATTGACAATTTATTCAAAAGCGACCGAATGACCCTAAAAAGGGTAAATTGGTCAAAAGATTTGATGATTTATTCAAAATCGACCGAATGACCCTAAAAAGGGTAAATTGGTCAAATGAATTGATGATTTATTCAAAAATCGACCGGATGACCCTAAAAAGGGTAAATTGGTCAAAGGAATGGTTTATTTAAAATCGATCATGAATTGACAAAATGGATTGATCGAATCGGCCGGCCATTGGTGGTTTCAGAAAATCAGTCTATGAGCCTTCTAAAAATCAAATTTTGGCCTCAATTTATTTATCATCTCAATAGGAGGAATCATTTGTGAATTTCTTCAAATTAATGTCCTTCACGCAAGGGATTTTTACCAATTTTTGATAAAATGGCCAAAAAGTAATTATCAGATGCTCATATTCCAAAGATCACTCTATAAAAATGATCAGATCCTACCTTACCTTGTGCACTACCCCTTTGGATGGTACAAAATGTAAACGTGCAAGTCTCACTGGATTAAGTATCCGAGACACAAGGTGGCTTATTCCTAAACACGGGATTCCCTATGTGGCATTCCCTTTCTATGGTTTATGCATGATGCCATTTATTAAAGCAGTAAAATATGCAATTCGAAATGAAACGTGACCTAAGGAACCCTTTATTTGCCGGGGTAAGCCTAAAATGGTATGACATTATTAATTTATGAACAAGATATGCCACAATTTTTAAACGTGCAATAGCCTATCTACAAGGGCAGGTCCTAAAAGAAGGTCATGCCAGACCTCTTATGTCCTAACGTTTGTGAATGCAAAAGACAAGAGACAAGAAAACGTGAGTTTAACACATAATCACATAACACATTGGACAATTAGATAATATAAAAGGCAATAAAGATAAATAAGGAAAGAGGGTTGGGACCCCTCCCCTCGTGAATAGTGTCCCTAGTTTAGGATAAGGCCGACTCTACCCTAGGCAATCTAATATGGATGCATGAGGTTGGGGTTCGCTAATGCATCTAGACTCGATAAGCTCAGGTCCCCGAGCCTTCAGACTTAGAAACCAAGGGTCATCAATCCCAAGATTCTTTGTCGGTGGCTCGAGCGATTCCCCAAACACCGCTACGCACACATCGTGTCACGGCTACGTGTTTGAGTGAATCTCTCAAAACCTCAATCTTCGACCAAAAGCTAAAGGCTATCAACCAATAGCTTTAAGCGGAAGATTGAGTGACCCATTGGAACATGCTACACACACATCGTGTCGTGATCACATGTCCAAGTGAGTCACCTAATCCTAATAGGGTGGAGTGGCGTGACAAGCCACTAAAGAAAAATAAAAGGGATAAAAGAAGTAAAGCGTATGCTCGTATGCTAGTGCTTGTTTGGAGGGGAAGGGTCAAGAACCAACGCGAGGCTCTAGGGTGACCCATACCTCCCAAAATGCAATGCAAGCGCGAGATAACAAGTAAACATTCATTCAAACATACATTCGTGAGTCGAGGGATTGGTTTGATTACGTACATAAGACAAAAGGTCCTAAAAATGAAAAATGCAATCCTAATATCCAAATGCAATGCATAAAAAGGGTAGAAAAAGGAAACGAATGGCTAAGTCAAATGCTTGGACCCACTTAGGAAGTCCCCAGTGGAGTCGCCAACTGTCGCGCCCCACTTTTCGATGTAAAAAAATAAATAATTGGTTTTGTGAATTTTATTGATTTGGGAAAAATGAATTTTGTTGATAAAAACAAAAATGGGTCTAAATGGGACTTTTGAAAATGCGACGATTTGACCCAAGAAAAATAGTTCAAAAAGGGTTTTTATATGAAAAATGGAGTCGCCACTTGGTATAGAGTTAGGGTGTACCAAGTCACCCAAAAAATGAAATTTTTAAAGAAAAAAAAGTAAGAAAACCCTTTTTAAACGACTCCTAGTCCACGTAAAACAAAGAAAAAGGTTCGGGAGTCACATTTGACGAAGGGGAAGGCAAGGATAAAAATCCAAGGCACCCCTTCGACCTAGCCAAGGCTAGTTGCTTGATTTAACCCTTATTTTCCTAATTTTTCTACCCAAAGTATGTATGCAAATTGGATATGACTAATGGATGAGAAATGCAAACTTAAGTCTAGAAATGTCTCTGATGAGGCTTTTGATCCCATTCACATGAATTGTGAAGGTCAATAAGGAAAGACCTCATAGAAAATCATGAACGATGCAAATGAGGACTCAAATGAGAGTGTAAGTGTGCAAAGTGTAGAAAAAAGGTGCATGTGTGCAATTTGAAAGTATTTGTGTGCAAATGAATGAAAATATGAATGCTCGTGTGCAAGTGAATGAAAATAGTAAATATATAAGTGAAATAGGTGCAATGTGTGAAGTGAAAAGTAAAGAAAGTGAATAAGTGTGTGAATATGACATGTGGATTTAAAATATATAATTAGTGAGGAAAATAGTGAGAAAATGATATGAAAATGCATGAACTTAGAAGAATGCATCAGGTCGGGTACGGGAATGACCTCTAGTTTTTGTGATTTTAATTTTCCCTTTGATTAGAAGGAAAAACTAGCGTGCTAAGGCTATTTTGAAGCCACACTCGCTCGTTTCCCTTACCCAAGGGGGTTTCTCAGGCAAATGGACCCTATAACTAGCATGAAATGCAAAGGCCTAAAATGAAAGGGAAAAGGTTAGAGGAACATGCCAAATGCCATAAAAACTAAAAAAATGCATGAAATGTAGTGAACATGCAAACATGTACTAACGAGGGGAAATCCCTAAGGGTCTAGCGTTGGACTAGCCCATTCTACGAATTCCGACTAGCATTGGACTAGCGGAAACGTACATTCATCCATCATATTCATTTATAAATATAGAAAGCAAGTAGACATGCAAAAACACTTATAACACGTAGCACATAACACTTAGCATGCTCGACTAGATGCAATAGCTTAATAAAGCAAATTAACACATAGTAACTTAGCATGCAAGACAAATAAGACGATTAAAGCCCTAACTATTACATTTGCTAGCTAAAACAAAGAGGGAAGGGAAAATGGACCAAATTACTTGCTATGCCCTATCTATTACAGGCCAAGAGGTGTACACCCCATAAATGAAAATAGAAGAAAGATTTAAAAATGAAATAAAAGTAAATAAATGAAAGGCATTAATAAACATTTAAGAAAACCAAGTAGGCATGCAATTTTCATTTAGCAAGTTGGACCACATAGGGAGATACACAAAAAAGATAAAAGAAAGTATACCGTCCCCTTTTGTGGTGCTAATAAGTTGGAAAAGGTTCTAAATTGGAGCTACAACCATTAAACAAAGGATTAATGTACCAATTTAATAGTAAATCAAACAACACAAATTCTTCAAAAACAAAAATTAAAGGACCACTAATAACTATGAAATTGAACCATTAGATCCCTATTAAAATCAAGTTTGACCAATTCGCTACTGTGAGTCAAGTATCTTTCTCCACTACACTCAAAGGAAGCAGGTAATAACAGCAAAAGCAAGAGACAAAGTGCAACAAACATCCTTTCGGCAATTCTGCAACCTATTGCTGCAAAGATCACAGGGACCCAATTGATTAGTTTTCTCAAATTTGTGGGTCATAATTGCATAAGGTGACACTTGAGGGGGCCAAAGTACAAATTTTGAAAAACTTTTTCATGCAAAACATGCAAGAACGTGAAACAGGTTCTTCAATGAAGAAGTGTTTCTGCAATCAAGAAATATTACCGCAGGTTACACTTTTTGCAAGCAAACTCCAACTTCAGCACAAGTTTGATCAAAACATTTCAACCAAGACGTCCAAAATCCTTATCCCAGCAACATGCAACATGATTTCAACATCCAAGCAAAGCAAAAACATAGCAGGGAAATTGTTCAAAATGTTAGAAGATGGCTTGGCAGAATTCTAGTTCATTCCTTTTTAGCAATTGTCTGGTCATGGTTCAAATGTTCCAAA
Source organism: Coffea eugenioides (assembly GCF_003713205.1). NCBI lineage: Eukaryota > Viridiplantae > Streptophyta > Magnoliopsida > Gentianales > Rubiaceae > Coffea > Coffea eugenioides. The sequence goes on along the minus strand of NC_040044.1, from coordinate 24,040,383 downwards.
ACCCAAACATGTAAACCCAAACCAATCTTCCAAATCTTCTTTTTGCAAACAAGGTTAACTAACAAACTGAATGGCCGACACTTTAGTGAGCCAATGCAGGTAAGGAAACAGCAAATAGAATGCGGCAACTTTTTTGGTTCTGCTGCAAATTTTCATGTGCAAAGTTCTGCATTTCAGCAAAGCAAATGCGTACAACAGCCTTGAAATTACTCCAATCCAACATGGCTAAACACCTATGAACAATGCAACTGATTTAATTAAGCTTCAACAACCGAAAATAAAAACTGCTGCACTTTGCTTTCAACTTAGATTTTCGATTCAAAAACAGCTTTGATTAGATGTTTTCAACTCCAATAAACTTCATTCAGACCAAACAAACAGAAAGACTTGACAACTTTATTCAAACAAACAGAAAAATTAGCAACTTCATTCAAACAGAAAAATTTGCAAAACATCAAAGGTTTGAAACTCCAGCAAACAAATCTCTTGAGCTTAGGCAGTTCGCATGGAAGCTGCACTCAAGCATTTCGAATCACAAACCCATGCTCAAAATCCTGTTAAGCTTCTCATGCATACAAACTACAACTTTCGGTCAAGGCTGGAATTACTATCTAACAAAAACAGCAAAGTTTGGAACCGCAATGTAAGAAAATAGCAAGACACAACCGTAAATTTCTGGTGCAGCAAAAAATGAATATGCATTTTCCAGCAGGCAGTTGGTCTTAAATCCGAATTTACCTCGGTTGAATCATTGTGCTAAGTACCCAAAACTAACATGCAAGGCTACTTAATGAAATCACTATCATAACTAGTTCAAATCAAGTTCGGTCAGCAACTATAATCATCCACAATTCCAGAAATTCTGTTCACCACCCTCGGATGAACTTGCATGTAGCAGTTTTCTGTTTCATATTTTTTCCTTGCTTAGCCGAACTAATGAACTTCATGCAAAGCTTAATCACCTACTTCTTAGCTAGTTAATTACATGCAGGCCTAATTAACTTGTCATTACTAATTAATCAAGATTAAGGCTCCAAAACAGAAAAACTAAACCGAATGAGGCTACATTAGCAAGATAACCTCTCGGCAGTCACTTTCCATCAAAACAAAATTTCCTTAGCTTTTTATTTCTTCATCCGGCTTCATGAAATGATCATGCAAGGCCTTAATCCTAGTAATCATCCAAAATCCAGTTAGTCCAGCTCCATTTCATGCTCAGATTATCACAGGGAATCAGAAATAAAATTGCATTTTCATCTCAGCTCTCGGCTGGAACATCAACATCCAAAACAGAAATTTCTAATGGCTTAATATCATCATCCGACTGCCTAACCTCACATGCATATTACTAGATGACTTAAACTTCTTGGTTTTGATTAGTTAGACACTTAATCCAACTCAGATTGTCGCATAAAGTCAGAAATAAAGACTACGATTCCAAGCAAGCTCCTCGGCAGAAATGTTTTTAACCAAAACAGAAATTTTCCACAGCTTTGGTTTCATCATCTAATTACCCAAATTAACACATGCAAGGTCACGGCTGGCTTAAACTACCTCTGATTATCCATTTTTAGTCCAGAAAATTTACCTCAAAGCAAGCTAAGACCACACACGAAAATCTGAAAAATTTCTGCTCCCTTTCGGCTCTCACGCACGCGACAGGTTTGCTGGTTCTGGTTTGGTGTAGCGGCTTCAACTGGTGGAGGTGGAATGTTGGAGTTGCTGGAAACGGTTGCAGCTGGTTGAAATTTTGCTCACGGTTTCTCTCTGCCTTTCTTCCAGCTCACGGTCAGAACAAAACGGACAGAAGATTTCAACTCGCGTTTCCTCCCTTGCTCTCGGATGCCTCACGATGAAAAAATGAAGTGCAGTGGTTTGCGGTGTAGATGGTTCTTTGGTTTCTCCTTGTCGGTGATACCAAGGCAGGGAAATGTTGTTGTGCGCTCAGCTTAAGACCGAGCTCACACAACAAGCGGCTGCAATACTTCTCCCTCTCGGCTAACCAGAATGCAGCCTGCTAGTCCGTCCTTTTTCTTGCTCAAGCTCGCAACTAAGATGAAGGAAGTTTGGCACTCAAACTCCTCCCCAACTCACGGATGGAATTGTTGCAGAACCGCAGGTCTCACTCTCTTTTCTTTAACTCACGAACAGAAAAAAAACAGAGCAAAGGCTTCGGCTCTCCCTCACTCTCAGTCTCAGCTTGCCGGGTGCAGCTCTCTCACTTTCATGGTCGATGATCACGAGGCAGAGGCTGGAGAGGGAGTGTTTGGTTGCGGACTGGGGTAAGTTGGTGCCGAGAGGAAATGGAAAATGGTGTTGGTTGGAAGATGATTGCAGCTAGTGGAGGTTGAAAAGAAACGAAGGGAACTCACGCACAACTTCTCCCTCTCTTCCTTCGAGCTCACGGACAGAAACAAGAAAGATTGCAGCTCTCCAGTTTCTTTTTTTTTCCGGATGCAAGGTGCGGCTCCCTCTTTGTCTCTCTGGTCGATGATTCCAATGTCAGGTGGAGTGGTAATGTGGAGAGGAAATGGAGAGAAACCGTGGTGAGGTTGGTGGAGTGTGCGGTGGGGAAAATGAAATGTGATCCGGCAGAAAAATGGAATTGTGATGATTTTTCTTTTTTTTTTTTCTTTTCTCTTTTCTCAACTTAATTTAATAAAAACAACAATTTTAATTACAAACACATCAAAATAAACAAACTAAAAATAACAAAATTACCATTTTCGATCTTTTCTTTCATTTTTCATCATTTTTCATCATTTTTTTTCTTCTTTTCTTTTTTTTCAAAATAAATTAACAAAAATAAACCAAAATGCCAAAAATTAAATTTGAACGTATTTTTGTGAACAATTTTCCTTTTTTTCTCTTTTTTCATGATTTTTCTACGCTAAAACTTAAAAATAAAAATAAAAATAAAAACTAGAAACTAAAAAAAAACTAAAAGCAACCACGACAAATGAGAATAAAAAGTAAAAGAAATTACACCAAAAATTTGGTGTCTACACAAACTAAAAGGGCAAAATGAATAAAACTAAAATAAAAATAACAACTAAAAATACAAAACACACAACAATGAACTAAATGCAAGCGATCTAAAATAAAAATCATGAAGTAGATGCCACATACAAATTATTCAAAATTTGGTGTCTACATAAATGAAGTAAATGAAAGGAATTAAAGAAAGGCAAGGAAATCAAGTAAAGTAGGCATGCAATTCTCACTTAGCACGTTGGATCACATAAGGTCAAAATAAGGGATAGAGTGTACCTCCCTTGAATCGATGCTCCTAATGAGGCGAAATTACTAATTTATCCTCCAAAATAAAAGAAATGGTCAAGGTACCAATTTATTTGGGAAAATTAAAGAAAACATGCAAACACGGGCTCATGTGGTCATAAAGCTCTTAAATTCTTGCATGAAGTGCAATTTAAACAAAGCACGGTAGTTAATTGAAGCAAACAAGCGATGAAGTTGCAAAAATTAAAACTATCAAGGACCAAATTGATGAAATTATTCAATTGATTGGGTCCTAGTAGCATAGATAGAAGCCTAGGGGTCAAAGTGAGATTTTCGGAAATTGTTCCATGCATGCAACGAAGAAACCATCTTCTGCAACTAAAGCTCTCAGGTCTCCGCAACCAGCAAGCTTTGGCAACCTTATTATGAATTTCATGATATAAATTTCTTTTCGCATAAAACCTCAGCCAAACATCAAACTTTAATTCAAGCAATTAAACACAGAATTTTAACGTCCGAACAAACAACAAAATTCAGTCACAGGGATGCAATCTTCTTAACAACCTATTGAACCAGCATAAACACAGCAGGTGAGCTAAATGGAAGTGAAACAACAACACGTTCTTCATGCTCTTGGGGAAATGGAAGCAAAAATGATGAAGGCATTACAGTACTAATGATAGGCTTCAATGCCAACAAATGCCAACGAGTAAAATATTCATGTAAGGATCCATGCAAAAATACGAACAGAGTTTTCTGCTAAAAAAACAGATTTGGCAGTTAAGGAGGTTTTCTGCAATATTTTTTTGATGCAGACTTGTGGCTTTATCAAAACGCAACCAAAATAAATTAAACCTCTGCCGTGACTTCCAACCAAATTCATAAGATAAAAATCTAAAATCCCAATCATAATCTTGCAATCAAGAACAAACAAAAGACTCAACACTCATAGAAAACATCCCTCCAAACTCTCGGATGGAAGCAAACTGACCACTTTTATTCAAACGACCGAAATGAACGGACAGTTGCAAGTTTGCTAAACTAAAAGAAATCTGGTGTGAGTCAAATCATTTCCATGCAAAACCATGAGCAAGGTGTAAAAATGCTTCAGGAAAAATCCCATACGAAGCCACGAGGAAACTTTCTCTTTGAACAACAAATTTTTTTTCTTTGGCAGGTCTGATGCTGAAAATCTCACCTGGAACTTTCAAACGAAACCACCTAAGCTATCACCCGAACACCCCTTAACAACACTGGACATCTCAACTAGCAAACGAACCCAGGATTATTGCCTAGGAACACAAGCTTCAACAAATCATGCCTTGCAACAATGACAACCAACAGAAGAGGGAATAGCTAAATGTTTCAAAACTGTAAAACCATGTCAAAATTATGGCCTGCCGTCATATCACACATAGAATTTATGAAGACAGTAATCTGCAAACTTGTGGGATGTATTAGACTATTCCATTCATGACTCTTAACAAAACAGAACCATTTCTTCGACAAACAACTCAGAGGCGAAGATCGACAGCCACCACCACCAACATTAACAACGATAGGTCTGTCAATCGTGTTGTAACAAGTCAAAAAATTTGAGCTTATTGTAGCAAAGGTCCATGTTACACAGACAAACTACTGAAAACGAAAATTTGCAGCCCACGAATCATACATTCAGCTTTACAAAGGGAAAGGCAGCACGAAAGGTGACAGCTTTTTTTTTAGTTCCTAGAATTTCAATCACAAAAATTCCGAAATATACATCATACCCACGTATAATCACAAGACCTGGCCTTTTACTTACAAACAACGAAACAAATTCTTGGTGAACATGAAACAAAAGGGACGGAAGAGTAGACAAGCAAAGCAGTGATCTTTCCATAAGCAAAAGCACGAAACATTATCCAAAGAGATTCTGGGATCTAAAGGAGAGGAACTACTTACAGTACTCAGGCTTTCTTGATGAAGATCCGCCTCTGCTGGTGGCGTGAAGGTTAGCAATTCCAGTGGCTCTCCTTGCTCTCTAACAATCCTTTGCTCAGGTTTGTTGTTCAGGTTGTAGCCTTCCCAGTTTTCCTCTCGTCTCTTTCTAGACCTCAAATTCTGGTTTTCCTTCTGTCTCCGACCCACTCTCAAAGCTTGCCCTTTTCTTGCTCTTTCTCTCCCTGCCGTCAGTCCCTCTCGGCCATTGTTACCCAAAACCTCCCCTTTCTCTGTTAAACCCCAGCTCCTTCTATCTCTCTCGCTCTTTCTCTCTAGCCACGGAACTCTCTTCTCTGTTTTCCAGCCGTGAACAAACCCAGCCCGTTGCCCATTAGCTCTCGCTCAACCAGCCGTCATTTCTTCCTCTCTGGTTTTTCTTTTCTTAGCCGTCCCAGAACCTCCATCTCTCTCTATCCGCAGCCTTTCTTTTCCTTTGATGTTTTTTATCTCCCCGATCCTCCCTGCTCTTTGCGGCTGCTGTTCTTTCTTCTATTTATACCAGACCAACCCTCACCTCAAGGGTGAGGATGGAAGAGGAGATCCCTCTCCAACCCAGGCCATCCGATGGTATGTGCGACTGTCCTTTGCAAGCTGCGTTTCCGCAGCTTGCATGTAAAAATATATATATATATTTTTAATAATAATTTAACAAAATATAGATAACTAATTAATAAAAATAAGTAACAAAAGCAACAATTTAAGTAAATCATTTAACACAATTTAAATCATTTTTCATTTTCCTCATTTTTCTCTTTTTCCAAGAAAACAACTAAATCATATTTTTTTGAACGCTTTTCCTTTTTCCTTTTTTTTCTTTTTTTCTTCTTCTTCTTTTTTTCCTTTTTCGAGAAATTCTATGCTAAAACTTACAAATAAAAATAAAAACTAAAAACTAAAAACTAAAAGGTGAATAAAACTATCACGACAAATAAAAACCAAATAGTAAATGAAATTACACTAAAGTTTTGGTGTCTACAGTTTGCCCCTCTTTGTCTGAGTTTTGGAAAAACTTGAGACAAAGAAGTAGACACCAAATACTTACCTGTGTTATTTGGCAGCAAACGACTCAAACGACGGGGACTGACCCCTGACAGGGAATTTTAAAACGGGACTGACCTAAACAGGAATTCAAAAACGGGACTGACCCGAACAAGAAATTTAAAACGGGACTAACCCGAACAGGGATTTAAAACGGGACTGGCCCAAACAGGAAATTTAAAAACGGGACTGACCCGAACAGGAATTTAAAACGGGACTGACCCGAACAGGAATTTAAAACGGGACTGACCCGAACGAGAAATTTAAAACGGGACTGTCCCGAACGAGAAATTAAAAACGGGACTGACCCGAACAGGAATTTAAAACGGGACTGACCCGAACAGGAATAAAATCATGGGACTGGCCCGAATTTAAAATCATGGGACTGATTTAAAATCATGGGACTGACCCGAATAAAATTTAAAATAAACAAATCATGGGACTGACCCGAATAAAATTTAAAATCATGGGACTGGCCCGAACAAGAGATTTAAAATCATGGGACTGACCCGAATAAAATTTAAAATCATGGGACTGGCCCGAACAAGAGATTTAAAAATCATGGGACTGACCCGAATAAAATTTAAATCATGGGACGCACACTAGTGGGACTGACCCCTGTCTAGTGGCAATACAAAGGAAATGCTTACTAGTGGGACTGACCTAACGGCTAGCGGCGGAGTAGAAAAGTGCTCACTAGTGGGACTGACCCAACGGCTAATGGCGATGAAATGAAATGCGCACTAGTGGGACTGACCCAACGGCTAGTGGCGATGGAAATGAAATGCTGGTATGTATGAAGAGACTGTGTAAGACTTGCTCGAAAAATTATTCGAAGATTTGCCCCAGTGTGATGAATTGGTCAGTGGGATTAAACCCGAGCCTGCCGCAGGTAGAATAAAACACACGCATTAGTGAGATAGACTCGATGCTAACGGTGGTGGAATGAAAACGCACACGTTAGTGAGATAGACTCGATGCTAACGGTGGTAGAATGAAAACACACACATTAGTGAGATAAACTCGATGCTAACGGTGGTAGAATGAAAATACACACGTTAGTGAGATAAACTCGATGCTAACGGTGGTAGAATGAGAACACACATGTTAGTGAGATAGACTCGATGCTAACGGTGGTAGGATAAAAACTCACACGTTAGTGAGATAGACTCGATGCTAACGGTTGTGGAATGAAAACACACACGTTAGTGAGATAGACTCGATGCTAACAGTGGTAGAAGAAAAACGCACACGTTAGTGAGATAGACTCGATGCTAACGGGGGTTGAATAGAAACGCACGCGTTAGTGAGATAGACTCGATGCTAACGGTGGTGGAATGAAAACACACACGTTAGTGAGATAGACTCGATGCTAACGGTGGTAGAAGAAAAATGCACACGTTAGTGAGATAGACTCGATGCTAACGGGGGTTGAATAGAAACGCACGCGTTAGTGAGATAGACTCGATGCTAACGGTGGTTGAATAGAAACGCACCCGTTAGTGATAGAAACGCACCCGTTAGTGAGATAGACTCGATGCTAACGGGGGTTGAATAGAAACGCATGCGTTAGTGAGATAGACTCGATGCTAACGGTGGTTGAATAGAAACGCACGCGTTAGTGAGATAGACTCGATGCTAACGGTGGTTGAGGAAAAGCGCACACGTTAGTGAGATAGACTCGATGCTAACGGTGGTTGAAGAAAAACGCACACGTTAGTGAGATAGACTCGATGCTAACGGTGGTGGAAATGAAAAACAATCCCAACATGACTTTTGTGAAGTTGGCGGCACAAAATCCATGCCCAACGTGACTTTTGTGAAGTTGGCGGCACGAAATCCAGGCCCAACGTGGTCTTTGTGAAATTGGTGGTATGAAAACCAAGCCCGACGTGATTTTGTGAATGGTCAGCGGGATAGAACCCAGTTCTGCCGAGGTTGGCGGGATAAAACCCAGCTCCAACGTGATATAAGCGGCCAGCGGGATAGAACCCAGTTCTGCCGAGGTTTGCGGGATAAAACCCAGCTCCAACGTGATATAAGCGGCCAGCGGGATAGAACCCAGTTCTTCCGAGGTTGGCAGGATAAAACCCAGCTCCAACGTGATATAAGCGGCCAGCGGGATAGAACCCAGTTCCGCCGAGGTTGGCGGGATAAAACCCAGCTCCAACGTGATTTTTGTGAAGTTTGTGAATGGTCAGTGGGATAAGACCCAGTCCTGCCATCCAATTGGTCAAGACATTGAATTTGATTTGTCAACAAAACCAGAAATTAAATTTGACTTTCCAAGAAACAAGAATTTGAACTTGATTTTTGATTTTTGACTTTTGACCTTTTCTGATTTTTCGAGAGAATCTTTTTTCCAAAAATAATTTGCCCCAGTGTAGGGCCCTTTTCTTTTCTTTCTTCTCTTTCTTCGGCATCGGCCTTCCACATCACCAGATGCTCTTTCGTCGATTTCAACTATGAATACCTGCACAGGGGGCTTACCAAAATATGACATGCACCCAAATTTTCATGAAAAGAAACAGCGTGATTGATTTGAGAAATGCATTATTTGATTCTCGGACGAAATCCTCAATTGGACTACAAAAATATTTGCCCCTGTGTGGGCTTGTTTTCACGAAATCTTATAAACAAAATTTTGCCCCAGTATGGGCCATTTAATTGCAAAACTTGTTTGGATGACTTTCCATTTATTTGAACAAAGTAAGAAACTGTGTTTCCTATATAATGTGAAGGAATCTGAACGTCTTGCTTAAAATCACACAGAAAATTTCATGATGAATTTCTCAAAGTAATACGAAATTACAAAAGATTTCTTCCTCACTTTAGCATCGACGATTTGGGTAATGGGTCACCATTTCCTGTTGGCTCTTCTTTCAGGGCTAATCGAGTGGGGTGCTATTTCTGATTTGGAAATGGCTAAAGGAAATGGAAGGTCAAGATTTGTCTTATTTTGTGCCCAAATTGTGTGTAATCCTTTCTAAACCACATCTTAGTGAAAGCAAAGAGTTTATCACCCCTATTTCTTAAGAAAACTTAGTCAACACATAGGTTTCGTATGCTTGCAACAGAGGGGTAAAAACGATAGCTAAACATGTGGGAACAGGTTATAGCCTTAAGATTACAAAATGATTGATGGATTTCTTAAAAGCATGACCTTTGTTTTGAGTTGTCATGAAGGAATAAGTCAACGATGGACTTTATTAGCTTGTAATGTGGCTTGAAAACGATAGTTAAAGAAATAAGATTCTCAAGGACATTGCACCGAAGATCGCATTTTTCCAAAATTACCCCTATTTTGAACTTAAAAGATCTCAAACTTTGTTTGCATTTTTTCATCGTTCACCAGGGACTTCAGTGTCGAATCTTTTTGCACTTTTCTTTTGCATTCATTTTTCTCGCTTTTTCCTTTTTCCTTCCTCTTTTTTTCTTTTTTTCAAAAGTGCCCTCGCGGGTTTTCTCATAAAGAGCAGTGTCAACCCCATACTCAAGCAATTCAGAAATACAGCTAAAATTTTTCGGCATCAGAAATTTTCTTGACAGGGCCATTGCAAAGAACAGAAGTCAGGACTTTTGGCTTTTGTAATGGGGTCAGGTGGGGTGTTTAGGAAAGTTAAGGCTTGAAGGCAGATTTCAAGAGTGGTTTGAAGAATCTGAGATCGCATTGTTGCGCCAACCCTATTTTAGGGTTAAATCAGAATTTGCCCCAATTTATGCTCAATTGAGGCTTTTCACTTTCATTTTCTTTCTTCTTTTGACTTTTCGGCCTTTTGCCATTCTTTGAAACTTTCACAAAATTTGCCCCAACTTATTTTTGAACTGAGGTTCTCTTTTCTTCTTTTGCTTTTGATTTTGTTGCATTATCACTTTTCACTTCTTGAAACTTTTTCTTTGCCCATTCAAACTTGCCCCAGTGTGGGGTTTGCAATTCTCAGGGGTTGCCAAATGAAGTATTTTATTCTGAAGGCTCAAAAGGGATAACTAGGGATAGAATGTTTGATTGGAAAAAGAAGAGGGCCTGACTTTTATTCCGTTCCTTACAATAACTCTGAAAGGAAACTTTCATTAATGCGAAATTTCTTGCATGTATCTGAATTAACTGACTGAGGAAGACTCTTGCTCATTCATATCTATGAAACATAAGTGATCCGCCGGACAGAACTTGTCCTTTTTTCTCTTTTCTTTTCTTTTCAAAATTGAAACCCAGGTAGAATCAAATTTCCCCAATTCGCGGTTCCCTTTCCCCTTTTCCTTTTCTCTTTTTTCAAAATTCCCCAATCTCCTTCCCCAATGTGGGGTGCGATCATATGTGCACTCGAAAAGAAACACCAATTTTAGCTCAAAAGAGGATGCAAGGGATGATCAGTGTTTAGGTGGTAGAAACAACGGCCAAAGCATCATTCTTACACCTCATGACAACCAAAGTAACGAAATGGTTATTGAAAGTCCATTCCCCTTTTTGATATTTGAAAATTTTCCAATATAGGGTAGTGATCATCAAGGCGTTTATTTGGAACGAAATTATTCTTTCAAAGGCTCAAATGGGAGAGCAAATGACAAAATATGTATAGGTAGTGAAAAGAATACTCGAAGTATCATTCCAAATTTCCAAAACAAACAAGAATAACGCACATTTTTGCTTTCACTTAGATGAGATTGAATCGGATCAGACACCGCGGACATTTTCAAGCAAAAGTTGCCCCAATTTGCAATTTATCAATCAATGTGACTGATTTTATTTTGGGGTTAAGTGAAGGAGAAAGGCATCTCATGGGCCTTCTGAGTGACCTCTTTTAATTTTGAGCACTCTTATTATGTAGCTCGGATCACCAATCTAGTGTACACAAGGATTTTAGAAAGCATACACTTGCGAATTTTCAGGCTGGAGGTTGAAAAAACTCTCAATTCGGTCTTATTTCTTAAAATTCATCATGAAATCTCTTAATGAGCTCAATAAAGAATGAAATGTGCACGAGTATTATACAAAACAAAGAATTGTCTGAACAAAAGCTTCATTATTGCCAATTGTTTGAAAAATTTAAAGCAATTCTACAAAATTCCTTTGCACATGTATACACATTTTTCCTCTTAATATCCCCTTTTTCCTTGAGCAATGAAATCCGTTAGATGTTTTACACGAGCGCCTTCAGATGAATTTTCAAATTCATATTGTAGGGCCTGCCCAAGAATCAAGTAATACTTGTAATTTTCAAACTTTATTAGATCAAAATTATCATCAGATATAGAAAGATATTTTCACCTTATTGAAAATATTTTTATGAATGCAGGGGAAGGGGGAAAACAAAAGGAAAAATACCCAGAATCAGTAAGCAAGAATAAAAAATCGGTATGCATGTCCTATGGGGGAACCCTTTTTATGCCAAGAGTAGGCCTAGAATGAGAATGCAATCCTCTAGGGTAGGCACTATACCGTACCTGATGAATCCGATCAACTGATTGACATTTGATTAGAAAGTTATTTGAAAATTTTGGACCGAGAGATCTCCAACAAGATGAGAACCAATCTGAATGAATGAATGGTTTTGATTGGCACAAGAATTCGTACCAATTGATTTAACTTTGAGGAGATTGCTATTGGAAAATTTTGAAATTTCTTAACATGGATCAAAACTTTAACCTATCTAAGTCGAATGAATGCACTTTGATGATTTCCTCAAAACAATTAGCCATTATAATTTTAAAATCTGGCACCGAAACCCTAAAACATCAAATGGATCGGATGATTTATTCAAAATTGACTAGATCACCCTAAAAAGGGTAAACTTGGTCAAATGAAATTCAACGAATCTGATAATTTGAATTTATTCAAAATCGATTGAGTTGACCTAAGAATGGGTAAACTAATCAAATGAATTGAATGAAATTGGTGATCTTATTCAAAAAAATGACTAGATTGCCCTAAAATGGATAAACTAGTCAAATGAATTCAAAATCGACTAGGTGGCCCTAAAAATGAACAAATTGATAAAATGGACTGGATGAAATTGATGAATCAAATGATCCGATGGACTGAATGGCTTGATGCATTAGTCTATGAGCCTTCTAAAATCAAATTTTGGCCTCGGTTTATTTATCGTCTCAATAGCGAGGAATTGTCTGTGAATTTCTTCAAATTAATGTCCTTTTTGCAAGGAATTTTTACCAATTTGATAAAATGGCCAAAAAGTGATTATTAAACGCTCATATTCCAAAAATTGCTCTATGAAAATGATCGGATCCTACCTTATCTTGTGCACTACCCCTTTGGGTGGTATAAAATGTAAACGTGCAAGTCTCCTCGGATTAAGTATCCGAGACACAAGGTGGCTTATTCCTAACACGGGATCCCCTAAATGGCATTCCCTTCTAGGGTTTATGCATGATGCCATTTATTAAAGCGATGTAACTATGTGACAAATATGGCCTAAAGGACATAAATAATGCATCGGGGGGAAAAGGTCTAAAATGAAATGTACTTATTGAAAATTAAGTGTAATGACTGAAATTTAAACATGTGAGTTATCTAGTGGGTAAGTCACTAAAAGAGCACCAATGAGGCCTCTTATTGCTAAGGCACATGAATGCAGGCCAAGAAAACAAAGAAATGGTTAGTGCAATTGATAGTACACACAACATATTGGGAGCAATTAAGAAAAGAAATACAATAAAAACAAGTAAAAGGGGTGGAACTCCTTCCCTCGTGCCTAATGTGCTTAAAAAAGGGTGAGGCTGACTCTAACCTAGGCAAACGCTAATATGGATGCATGAGGCTGGGGCTTACTAATGCAACTAGACTCGATAAGGTTTAAAAAGGTCCCCAAGCCTTCAGACCTAAGGGAATTGGTCGTCAATTCCAAGACCCTCGGTCGGTGGCTCGAGCGGTCCCCTAGGTATTGCTATGGGCGCAGTGCACACCATCCACATACCTAGAGAAACCATTCCTAGTCCTACAAGGCGGTGTGGGAAAGAGCCCACAAAAATAAAATAAAATGGGATAACAGTAAATAAACGTGCACGTATGAAGTGTTCCCTATTTTGAGGGAAGAGGTTGAGAACCAACGCGAGGTTCTAAAGGTGACACACACCCCCCCACCAAATGCAATGCAAAGCGCGAGATAAAACTAGTACAACATACATCCAAACAACCAATCATACATACGTGAGTGAGGGAATAGTTTGATACGCACGCGCGAGGCAAAAGGCACTAAAAATGGAAAATGCAACCCTAATATCCAAATGCTATACATAAAAAGGGTAGAAAAAGGAAAAGAATAGCTAAATCAAATGCTTGGACCCACTTAGGAAGTCCCCAGTGGAGTCGCCAACTGTCACGCCCCGCTTTTTGAAATGTGGTGTGAAAGTAGTGTATGTGATCGTGTGTGAAAATGAAAATAAAAGGCCGTGGGACTTGAAAATACGATGATTTGGCCAAACAAAGTTCAAAAAGGGTTTTTAATGGAAAATGGAGTCGCCACTTGGTATAGAGTTAGGGTGCACCAAGTCACCCAAAAAGTGATTTTTTTTTTGGAAAGCAAAGTAAACAAACCCCTTTTAAGAACTTTTAGGTCTACGTAACCAAAGCGAGGGATCGGGGGTCACATTTGATAAGGGAGAAGGCAAAGGCAAAGCCTAAGGCACTCCCTTACCCTAGCCAAAGCTAGTTGCGTGACTTAGCCCCTCTTTTCCTAATTTTTCTACCCAAAGTATGTTTTGCATGTTGGATATGACTAATGGATATGAAAAAAGAAATGCAATCCTAAATCTAAAATGTCTCTTACGAGGCTTTTTGGTCCCAACCACATGAGTTGTGGTGGCCAATAAGGAAAGTCCTCATAGAGGTCGCGAATGATGCAAATGAAGACTCAAATATGAGTGCAAGTGTGAAAATGTAAGAAAACGTGCATGTGTGCGAATGTAAGACAAGTGCATGTTTGCGAATTGGGAAAATAAAGGTGTTTGTGTGCAAATGGATAAAAATATAATAGTAGATACATATAAGTGCAATTGGATGCAATTTGTGAGGCAAAAATAAATGATAAAAGAAGAAAAATGTGCAAACATGGCATGTGGATTGAGAAAAATGTAAGTGTGAGAAAATGTGGATGAAAGAGTGAGGAAGTGATATGATAAGAATGAGAGTGCATGAACCTAGGGGTATGCATCAAGTCGGGTACGGGAATGACTCCTAATTTCACGACTTTAATTTTCCCTTTGATTAGAAGGAAGAACTAGCGTGCTAAGGCTATTTTGTAGCCACACTCGCTCGTTTCCCTTATCAAAAGGGGACTCTCAAGCAAATGTACCCTATAACTAGTATGAAGATGCAAAAGTCTAAAATGAAGGGGAAAGGGTTGGAGGGGCAAGCCAAATGTTTGAAAACTAAGAAAAATGCATGAAATGTAGTGAAACATGCAAGTATGAACTAGCGAGGGAAATTCCTAAGGGTCTAGCGTTGGACTAGCCCATATCTATGATTTCCCACTAGCGTTGGACTAGTGGAAAACGGGACAATGAGCCACAGCTAGCGTTGGACTAGAGTGGCGACGTGCATTCATCCATCATTCATCTACGACTATAGAAAGCAAGTAGACATGCAAATCATCTATAAACACGTAGCAGATAACACTTAGCATGCTCGACTAAATGCAAGAGCCTAATAAAGCAAATTAACACATAGCAACAAAGGCAAGCAATGAACCTATTGCATTTGCTAACTAAAACAAAAGGGGAAGGGAAAAAATGGACAAAATTGCTCTCCAAGCCCTATCTATTACAAGCCAAGAGGTGTACACATACCCCATAATAAATAACTTAAATAAAAGCAAAAGTAAATGAAGTAAATGAAAGGAATTAAAGAAAGGCAAGGAAATCAAGTAAAGTAGGCATGCAATTCTCACTTAGCACGTTGGATCACATAAGGTCAAATAAGGTCAAAATAAGGGATAGAGTGTACCTCCCTTGAATCGATGCTCCTAATGAGGCGAAATTACTAATTTATCCTCCAAAATAAAAGAAATGGTCAAGGTACCAATTTATTTGGGAAAATTAAAGAAAACATGCAAACACGGGCTCATGTGG
The DNA here is from genome assembly GCF_003713205.1 of Coffea eugenioides. NCBI lineage: Eukaryota > Viridiplantae > Streptophyta > Magnoliopsida > Gentianales > Rubiaceae > Coffea > Coffea eugenioides. The sequence goes on along the minus strand of NC_040044.1, from coordinate 24,025,038 downwards.
TCATAAAGCTCTTAAATTCTTGCATGAAGTGCAATTTAAACAAAGCACGGTAGTTAATTGAAGCAAACAAGCGATGAAGTTGCAAAAATTAAAACTATCAAGGACCAAATTGATGAAATTATTCAATTGATTGGGTCCTAGTAGCATAGATAGAAGCCTAGGGGTCAAAGTGAGATTTTCGGAAATTGTTCCATGCATGCAACGAAGAAACCATCTTCTGCAACTAAAGCTCTCAGGTCTCCGCAACCAGCAAGCTTTGGCAACCTTATTATGAATTTCATGATATAAATTTCTTTTCGCATAAAACCTCAGCCAAACATCAAACTTTAATTCAAGCAATTAAACACAGAATTTTAACGTCCGAACAAACAACAAAATTCAGTCACAGGGATGCAATCTTCTTAACAACCTATTGAACCAGCATAAACACAGCAGGTGAGCTAAATGGAAGTGAAACAACAACACGTTCTTCATGCTCTTGGGGAAATGGAAGCAAAAATGATGAAGGCATTAAAGTACTAATGATAGGCTTCAATGCCAACAAATGCCAACGAGTAAAATATTCATGTAAGGATCCATGAAAAAATACGAACAGAGCTTTCTGCTAAAAAAACAGATTTGGCAGTTAAGGAGGTTTTCTGCAATATTTTTCTGATGCAGACTTGTGGCTTTATCAAAACGCAACCAAAATAAATTAAACTTCTGCCGTGACGTCCAACCAAATTCATAAGATAAAAATCTAAAATCCCAATCATAATCTTGCAATCAAGAACAAACAAAAGACTCAACACTCATAGAAAACATCCCTCCAAACTCTCGGATGGAAGCAAACTGACCACTTTTATTCAAACGACCGAAATGAACGGACAGTTGCAAGTTTGCTAAACTAAAAGAAATCTGATGTGAGTCAAATCATTTCCATGCAAAACCATGAGCAAGGTGTAAAAATGCTTCAGGAAAAATCCCATACGAAGCCACGAGGAAACTTTCTCTTTGAACAACAAATTTTTTTTCTTTGGCAGGTCTGATGCTGAAAATCTCACCCGGAACTTTCAAACGAAACCACCTAAGCTATCACCCGAACACCCCTTAACAACACTGGACATCTCAACTAGCAAACGAACCCAGGATTGTTGCCTAGGAACACAAGCTTCAACAAATCATGCCTTGCAACAATGACAACCAACAGAAGAGGGAATAGCTAAATGTTTCAAAACTGTAAAACCATGTCAAAATTATGGCCTGCTGTCATATCACACATGGAATTTATGAAGACAGTAATCTGCAAACTTGTGGGATGTATTAGACTATTCCATTCATGACTCTTAACAAAACAGAACCATTTCTTCGACAAACAACTCAGAGGCGAAGATCGACAGCCACCACCACCAACATTAACAACGATAGGTCTGTCAATCGTGCTGTAACAAGTCAAAAAATTCGAGCTTGTTGTAGCAAAGGTCCATGTTACACAGACAAACTACTGAAAACGAAAATTTGCAACCCACGAATCATACATTCAGCTTTACAAAGGGAAAGGCAACACGAAAGGTGACAGCTTTTTTTTCAGTTCCTAGAATTTCAATCACAAAAATTCTGAAATATACATCATACCCACGTATAATCACAAGACCTGGCCTTTTACTTACAAACAACGAAACAAATTCTTGGTGAACATGAAACAAAAGGGACGGAAGAGTAGACAAGCAAAGCAGTGATCTTTCCATAAGCAAAAGCACGAAACATTATCCAAAGAGATTCTGGGATCTAAAGGAGAGGAACTACTTACAGTACTCAGGCTTTCTTGATGAAGATCCGCCTCTGCTGGTGGCGTGAAGGTTAGCAATTCCAGTGGCTCTCCTTGCTCTCTAACAATCCTTTGCTCAGGTTTGTTGTTTCAGGTTGTAGCCTCCCCAGTTTTCCTCTCGTCTCTTTCTAGACCTCAAATTCTGGTTTTCCTTCTGTCTCCGACCCACTCTCAAAGCTTGCCCTTTTCTTGCTCTTTCTCTCCCTGCCGTCAGTCCCTCTCGGCCATTGTTACCCAAAACCTCCCCTTTCTCTGTTAAACCCCAGCTCCTTCTATCTCTCTCGCTCTTTCTCTCTAGCCACGGAACTCTCTTCTCTGTTTTCCAGCCGTGAACAAACCCAGCCCGTTGCCCATTAGCTCTCGCTCAACCAGCCGTCATTTCTTCCTCTCTGGTTTTTCTTTTCTTAGCCGTCCCAGAACCTCCATCTCTCTCTATCCGCAGCCTTTCTTTTCCTTTGATGTTTTTTATCTCCCCGATCCTCCCTGCTCTTTGCGGCTGCTGTTCTTTCTTCTATTTATACCAGACCAACCCTCACCTCAAGGGTGAGGATGGAAGAGGAGATCCCTCTCCAACCCAGGCCATCCGATGGTATGTGCGACTGTCCTTTGCAAGCTGCGTTTCCGCAGCTTGCATGTAAAATTTTTTTTTTTTAATAATAATTTAACAAAATATAGATAACTAATTAATAAAAATAAGTAACAAAAGCAACAATTTAAGTAAATCATTTAACACAATTTAAATCATTTTTCATTTTCCTCATTTTTCTCTTTTTCCAAGAAAACAACTAAATCATATTTTTTTGAACGCTTTTCATTTTTCCTTTTTTTTCATTTTTTCTTCTTCTTCTTTTTTTCCTTTTTCGAGAAATTCTATGCTAAAACTTACAAATGAAAATAAAAACTAAAAACTAAAAACTAAAAGGTGAATAAAACTATCACGACAAATAAAAACCAAATAGTAAATGAAATTACACTAAAATTTTGGTGTCTACAAGGCGTTCGGGCCCGGTGAGGGGTTAGTTTGGTGGACGGAGTTGGCGTTAAAGTGGTGCTCTATTGGACTGGTTCCGTTATTTGAAAGTTGACGAAGTGTCAACTACTTTGATCAAGCATTGGTAAAGAAAAGGGGAATTGGCTCTTGAGAGCCACCTGTATCCTTTCTATTCGATGTCTTGTTTCAATTCTTTTATCTGGCATGTATATTTGACTATGTGTATTTCTGGTACCTCACTGAGCTTCTAGCTCACCCCGTTCCCATTACTTTGTTTTCCTTGCAGGAACAACTTTGGAAATCATGTTTTGAGAAGCGAGTTGAGCGAGTGAAACATTCCCTTGTTCTTTTGTGTAGCTCCTCGGTAGTTGGAAACCCTAACTGTATTTTGATTTCGAGTGTTCCTTTTGTATAGGAAATTAGAGTTTTCCTTTCCGATTTCAATTCGAAGTGAAATAGGATTTTTCGTGTATCCGTAGTGTAATTATCTGGTATGGAGTAAAGATCAAATTTGGTGCTTAAGAGTGACTTTTAAGTGAGAAATAATATGTGATTAGAAGTAATGATAAAAAGTTAGTGAATAGGAAGTAAAAACCCTAGTACGTGTGATTTAAGGAAAAACGGTGCGAACCGACGTGTACCGTGCACTACCGATTGAACACCACTTGATCACCACTTTCTTACCATATAAACTCATTAAAATTTGAGCAAAATATCCCCTCATTTCCAGCTGGCTTTGGCCGAAAATTTTGACCAAATTGGCAAGGAAAAGAAACAAAAAAATGAGTGGAAATTGGTAGTGACACTTGTTGGCCATCTAGGGCCTTGACCAAGACCAAATTGTCTTACCTTATTATCACCATTTTGCTTCCTTTCTTCATCATTTCTGCTTGCTTTGGCCGAGAGAGAGGGAGAGAAAAACCAAGGGAGAGATACACCATTTCATCTTGAGTTTGAGCCATCCAAGTGAGGAAACAAGAAATTAAACCGATTAAAACCTTCTTTGAGTGTTTAGCTAGTGGTGTGTTGGTGAAAGTTTGGAAGGAAAAGCTAGGGCTGCTCTTGGTAGTAACTTTAATAAGGTAATAAGGATGATTTACCATTTCTTACTCTTGATCTTGTTTAATTTGGCATAGCACCTTAAATTTGTGGTGGATGATACCTATTATAATGATTTGGATGGATATAGTGTATGTTCTTGAGTTACATGAGTTAGGATTTGATGATTTTCTGCCTATACTTGCTGTATGGATAGTATATGTTGTATCTAAGCTTATATAAGAGGTTGTGGTGGTGATTGAGGCAAGAAATAAATAAAGTTTCCTTTGAAAATGAAAAATTTCAGATTTCTGGAAAACTGTAGTGCAGTTCTGTCTGGTTCCAGTTCGTAATGTTAGAGGCTGAATTAGGCTTAGCATAAAACATTAAAGTTGTAGATAATAATATTTTATAGTTTCCTACAAAATTACAGCCCAATCGGAGTAATGTATCCTGTGAAAAGACCAAAATACCCTCACTGCCCTAGGATGCATCCAGTGATTCGTTTTGGACAGTTTATCCAGTTGACCATGTCTATTCACTATGATCCGTGCTGATTTAGCATTTTTCCAAAACATAAAAGTTTTATTACTCTGTCTTATCTTTTCAACGCCTCCAAGAACTCCTTAAATGGACATTGGTAGCCTGAGATATGGCCATTTAAATGTAGTACGGTTAACTAGCAGGTTAGTTGGAAGTTGGTTCTGTGAATTGGGCATTTGACTGGGTTACACTGGAAATTTGACTAAGTGGTCTTCATAAAAGTTGTAGACCCTCGTCTTAGCTTCGAAACGGTATACGTTGTACCCCAATCCGATAAACGTAGCTTCAGTTGTGTCCGTTACGCAAAACTCTATCAAATCTGTCTCTTGTTAAACTTCATTTCTGCACTTGTTGTTAGCTTGATTTTGTTCTTGTATTGTCTTGAGCCTATTGAACGGCTATTGAAATTAGATTGTTGTGTGTGTACCTTTGCGTTTGAATGAGGAAAATAATGAAGCCATAAATGGCTGGAAATAGGAAAATACAAAGGGCATGCTGCCCAAATTTACGCTCGAGAACTAGAGAAATACACTTGCGACTTGGGCAAAGTTGACAAATGAATATCACTTGAACCATCTAGGACTTTTGCTACTTTGGTTATCGAGGGTTATACGTTAGAACCTAGCCGAACTTGTACCTTTAGGAAAAGCGGTAATAATCACTATAAATCCGTTTTCCTTGCACTTTCGACTCAAGTTATTTCCAAGTATACATCTTACAAAATTTTTTCAGTTTGAAAAGCGAGCAACCGTTTCACGACTATTCTCCAAGTGAATTTTAATTTCTTGATTCTTATTGAACGAAACGTCTAAGTTTCGAACCTTAGTTTATTTTCAAAGTTCTTAAATCAAGTTTTATCGCAGATTTGGACTCCAAACCCGAAGTACCACCCAGACGCGAACATTAGAGGCACTACTTTTGGTGAGTGCTTCCAAATATCTGATTGAACTTGATATTTGTGATTTATCTTTGACCAATGTGATTACATGATATATCAGTGATTTGATCGGGCAAGGGTGTACTTTATCGCACTTGCCCTAACGAGAATTGTTCTTTTTTATCGATTTCACTTGACTTGCTCTACATGCATATGAATTGTATCTTGTCTGGAATTCCAGAAACCCTGTGGCTAGTTAATCGAGTCGAGCCGGCAAGGGCCTGGTCGATTAGATAACGAACCCTGGGTAACTAGTAATGTCGAGTGGAGCGTTATCTCCTCGGCTAATCGGTATACTCGAGTATTACCACCCGTGTTTCGTGTGGCGTGCGGGCTCGGATAAGGGGGTTGATCGGTGGACGGAAACTGGCGTGAAGTGGGGTTTTCTTTCTGGACTAGTTATTACTTGAAAGATGACGGAGTGTCAACTACCAATCGATCAAGCTGGGATGGAGCCGAGACATAAGCCACTGTATCCTTACATGTGAATATGATCCATATATTCTTGATTACCTGAAGTATTATCTCTTTGATTGGACTTGTTTGCTCGCTATTTCACTATTACACTGTTATTACTTTGTTTGATGGCCAATTTGATACTTGGAACTTCACTGAGCTTTGGCTCACTCCGTTAGTTTTGTTTTCCTTACAGAGGTACGAGCAAGGCGTGAGACGTGTAAAGACTAGCGTAGTCTAGTTGTTTTGACTTTTGACTTGTACTCGCGCTATTACTCGAATAGAATGTTTTGTATCTGGATTGTATACACTTTGAACCAGTTTGGGTATATTGAGGTTTTGTATCTTGATTGTGCATCAATGTAAATTATAAGCTTGAATTGCGATGTTATTTATGGTCCACGGATGTATGCACGTGATACGAGTGAGTGAGTCCTAGCGAGAGTTGGGCAGGTGGTCCGCCGAACCCTTTGGTACGCCTTAGGGGAAGGTGGGGTCGTCACAAAGAGCGAGCATGAATTTCTTAGAATTTGATAAGTATCTTGAATATTACTTAAACGAGTTGCATTTACTTGATTTTCTTGAAGCGAAACTCTTATGTTTCGAACTCTAGAAAGTTTTACATTTGTAAATGATATTTTATCACAGATTTGGACTCCAACCAAGGAGTTGGACCTGAACGTGTTTTTTGAGAGGCACTAGACTTTTGGTGAGTGCTTCCAAATATTTGGTTGAACTGGACACTTGTTTTAATACTTGATCCATGAAAATACATGATACGAGATTTATTGATCGGGCAAGGGTGTACTTTATCGCACTTGCCCTAATATGATATCTACTTGTTTATTGTTACAATTAACTTGATATACTTGTACTTGATTTGTACAACATGTACCACACTCTATCCGAGTGGGAGGTGCCTCACATTCCAGTCTCCATACTTTTATTTTAATTCAGTCGATTGGAGTGTTACCTCGTCAACTTTTTGGGGACCCCAAACCCCATTGGCTAGTTAATCGAGTCGAGCCGGCAAGGGCTTGGTCGATTGGGTAACGAACCATGGGTCTTTCATTTTGTCGAGTGAAGTGATATCTCCTTGACTAATCGGTATACTCGAGTATTACCACCCTTGTTTATTGAGGATTTTGGGCCCAGTAGGGGGTGTGAATGGTGGATGGAGAGTAGTGTAAGTGGTGCTCTACTGGATTGGTTACTTACTTAAAGGTTGACGGAGTGTCAACTATTACTTGATGAAGCTCTGGTGATGCAAAGGGAAATTTGGCTCCTGAGAGTCATCAGTATCCTTATACTTTGGAGTGATTATTGTTTCGTTTGAAAAGCTTTTACACTCGCTCACTTTGAGATTTGCTACTTGAAGTATTATCGCTCACTTTTATGAACTATTCATGCTCATTACTTTGCTACGTGATATTTGCACTTTTAAATATGGGTTAACTTGCTATTTGGAACCTCACTGGGCTTTTAGCTCATTCCACGCCATTTGTTTTCCTTACTGGGGGTACGAACGAGACGTGAGACGTGTACAGACTAGCGTAGTCTAGTTGTTTTGAATTTTGTAATTGTACTCGCGCTAGTCGCTCGATTAGGGTTGAATGTACTGAGAACTTAAATCTTTTGATGTATTTAGGACTGTATGGATGATTGAGATAGAAATGAATGTATTCGTATGTTCCAATCTTGGGAACCATTATTTCGTTTATTATCAAGGTTGCACCTTATTTTCATTGATGCGAGTGAGTGAGTCCTGGCGAGAGTTGGGCAGGCCGTCCGCTAAACCCTAGGGTACGCCCAGGGGGAGGTGGAGCCGTCACAAAGCTTCACCACACAACAAACCTATCTTTTCTCTCTCATCTTGGCCAGCCAATCTTCCAGGGAAGAAGAAGGGAAAAGCTTCACTCAATCTTGCAAATTCTTACTCCAAATCCTTCACAAATCATCACATAACTTCCATATAACTTGGAGAGCAACTTAAGCTTGGTGAAAGGCTCCTTCTTGCGGTATTTCTTGGAGCTCTGGTGACTAAAATTTCTGGTTTTTCAAGAGCTCAAGAGGTAGCTTTCATCTCCATGAATCATTCCATTTTTTCTTCAAAGTTGGAGCTTGATTGCAAGGGTTTACTACCCTAAGCATGGATTAGGCTAGCGGTCTTGTGGTGACCTCTAGGTAGCAGGCTTGAAGTGTAAATGCTTGAATGTGATTGTTATATGTGTAGATGAAAAGATTTTGGTTAGAAACGACGGAAAAATCGAAGGAAGATTGCATTTGGGTGATGGCCGAATCTGTCCTGTTTTTACCGTGCCTTTATTGCAAATTTTTGATGCTCAAATGACAGTGAAACTGATGTATATATGTTGTATATGGTGTGTAGAAAGTTTCTACCAAAAATCATTTGAATTGATTGAGTAAAACTTGAAACTTCGAAATGTGAAGAAACCTGGAAAATGTGTTCGGACTGCTTGAACAGTGTCCCTTTGATCGCACATATCTTTTTGTACAAACATCGAAATTGAGTGCCATTGGTGGCATTTGAAACTATACAGTTGTAGTTTTCCAATGGTATAAAATTTACTTTCTAGTTCGAAATGAGTGAGTCGTCGTGAGTCGGCAAATTTGCTGCCTTGTTCTGATGTTCTATCCAAGAGAAAGGTAGAAGCTGCATTTTGGGGCTCTATTTTCTCTCACTTATGAATTGATTTGTTCTAATGAAATGTAGCCTTATGATTCTAGTTTCCAACGCCACCAACTATTTTCAATTCCAAGTTGTATTGAGTAAGATATGGTTCAATTTCCAAACTGTGACAAATCTGGAAAACCCTACTTTTTGGCTAGCCGACTGGTCTAGTTTAACTTGGGATGTTTTGTTTTGAAAATCTTGATGTCCATTACTTGTCAAATACTTATGAAATGTTTCTTGGACCTTGGTTTAAGAAATGAATCAAATTGGAGTTGATCTCATTGGGCAAAATGTTTGAAAAGGAAAGAAAACCAAAAAAAAAGACAGATTTGCTTTAGGAAATTTCTTAAACTTTGGTAGTTTTGTTAACTACCTTCCCGTACGAGTTTTTGTGTGAAAATTGATAGTGAAGCAGCCCTCATATGCAAGTTGAATTGTACCAAATTTGGTGTTATTCTAAGTGTGACGCCCGAAAGAAGAAGAAAAAGAAAAAATTCTGGTGAACAGTGTTTTTTATAGAATCCGGCCGCATATCTTGGCCGGATTTGCTTGGCCGTTTGAAAAAAATTTGGAAAACCTACTGTCTTGAATCTGACCGACTATCCGGCTGGATATCCGGCCAGATTCTGGCCGGATTCTGCTGTCGCCCAGTTTTCTTAGTGATTAAGTTTCACCTTTTGACTTTATTTAGAGTTCAAAGCTCACTTTCCTTTCTTCACCAAAACTGACCGAGCTTCTTGGGAGATAAACCAAGAGAGGAAACTCCATTTTCCTTTGATTTCATTCACCAAATCTTGAGTTTCAACCGTTGAATCATCAAACTACTCCATCAAAGTCATTTGCTAAGGAAGATGGAAGAAGGTGGTGGAGTGACTTTGGTAAGGGAAGTTAAGCTACCAACTTTTCTTGGAGTTTGAAGGTAATCTTGTCAAGAACTTCCTCTCTACTGCAAGTAATTGTTAATTGGTGGATTAGAGATGTTCAATATGTTGTTTTATGGAAGATTTCATGGATTAAAGTAGAGTTTGATATATTTCGGAATTTTTGGTGAATTTTCTGTCTTTATTTGATGCTTAAGCATATGCCATGGATTGATGGTTTAGTGGTGTGTGACATGAAGCTTGTATATGCTAGATGTGATTTCCTAAGGAAAATTTCCGCTTGTGGGGTTAATTTCAGTTTTAGGGTTTCAAATCTGTCCTGCTGTTGCACTACATGTTCGACCATGTTAAGGGCTGAATCAGCCCTTGGCCAAAACATGAAAGTTATCGATATATGAGTTAGCTATCTACCAACAAAATTTCAGATCGATTGGAGTACTGTAGCTTGTCAAATGACTGAAATACCCTTGACTACCCTTAAGCCCTGTTTTGCAGACAGTTTCCATTTTTCTTTGAGATTTCGATTTTTGACTGTGAAAATGTATGATTTCACTTTGGAGGTCTTCATAAGAACTGTAGGTATATGCCTTGGCTTCGAAACACCATAAGAATCGTCTCAATCCGATAAGTGTAGCTTCAATTGTTGTTATTGTGCCGAAAGGTGTCTTTTATAGTCTAAGATTTGTGTGTGCTGTTTTGAATGGATATTGGTGGTTGTTGTAGGATGGAAATAAGGGAATTTAAGGGGAAGTGTTGTCCAATCTTTGAGGACGTTTGATCGCTTTGAGTTTGGGTTAATTCTTGGTAGAATGAAGAGCTTGGACTTGAACAAGGCAATGTCTGTGATGGATGGTTCCTGAGCTGTGGTTGGTGAGTGATTCCACAACTATTTGCGAAGTTACTTTTCGAACTAATTCTTACATTGGTTACTCGATTGCATATCATTTGTGTTTGTGTGTGTGCCATGACATGATTTGGCTCCATTGAGTTCTTGGGAAATCTTGTGCTTAGAACCAACGTCTCTCCACTGTTTATTTGGAGCACCAATGGCTCCCTTGTACTGTTTAACTTACTGGATCTGTTTGAGTGTTGGAGTTCTAAGTACGGTGATTTCACTGGCTCACAAGAGCAATAAACGTACACTTTGATTCATGATATCATTTAAACGCATTATTGTGAAACTGGTTGATTACTGATTTTATTGGTCACTCGCTGAGCTTCTAGCTCACCCGAAAATATATTTTTCCCTCCACAGGGCTTAAGGCAAAGGAAGCGCGTGTAATGAGTTATTAGTATGACTGGATGAAATATCTCTTGTATAATTTGAATTCGCACTCGATTCACTTGTGTTATGGGAAGTCGTGGAACTTTGGAAGATGTAATATTTGAGACTGATATTGTAATTGTAATTATTTGAGAACTGAGAACTTTTGTTTTTCGGGGAATTGTACCACTACTTGAGATTTGCAATATATGTAAGTATATGTTCTAAGCTTGGGAAATGTTATTTTGTTTATGATTGAGGCTGTACGCTATGTTTTGGGATGTGAGCATTGTAATTTCATTGAAGACTGTAGTGAGTGAGTGAGTCCTGGCGAGAGTTGGGCAGGCGGTCCGTTGAACCCTTTGGTTCGCCTTAGGGGAAGGTGGGGCTGTCACACTAACACCATTTCGATACCCAAATGAAGTCCCAAAGTTTGTTTTTAAATCTGGAAAATTTACTAAACTGTCTTCAATTTTGGCCAACTTTGAGCTGCTATATTTTGGCACTCAAATCTCCAAATCTAGTTCTGCTTGTTGTGTTTGAAACCTTGATTGGAATTCTTATTGTGTTACGAATTTCAGAGGCTAGTTCACTTTTTGTGAATTTTACCGAATTTCCAAAATTTGCCGAAAAACAGATCGAAAACTGTCTTGTTTACTAGATCAGCTACTTTGAGCTGAAAAATGATTGTCTTCTGTTTAGAATATTTGAAAAGTGTCTTCTAGGAACTTTTAGTACTTTGAACCAAAATTGCAACGGTATAAAGTTTTCCAATTTTGGACCTACTGAGTTCAAGTTTTGACTTTTCTAAGTTGGACGTGCAAAAACTGAAATTTTCCAACTTGATGAGAAATGAGTTTTTGGAAACTTTTCTCTATCCTTTGATAATGATTGATCATTTTAAACTTGATTTCATGAAGGAAATCAGTTTTTCCTGTGTTAATAAAACCTCACTTTTGAGCCTTTATTTTGAGTGGCTAAGGTTCTTTGTTTGAGGTATTGACTAGTCTAAATGAGTGTAACTTCTTTATTGATAAATACATGATTGTGAGTGAGAAATACTTGTTAATTGTTTAGGCGCTCAAGGAGATTTTGACGAGAATCTCGGTGCGGACACTTAAAGCTTTGTTTGCTCACTTATTTTGAATCGGTGAGTGTCAAGTGCATGATTCGTTGTGTTTACTTGATTGATCTTACTTGTATACGTGAACATAATTTGATGAGGTGAGTGTGTAGTTTATCACACTCGTTCTCCTTTATTTGACTTATACGTGTATTATACGTGAACATGACTTGTATGTTGATCGGAGTGAATCTTGTCGACTGTTATACGTGTACTCGTGGGGGACGCCCAAATCTCATTGGCCAATCTTGCGACTCAAGCCGGCATGGGCTTGGTCGTGAAGCTTAATGAACCATGAGAATATTACAAAATAAAATTTGATCTTTTGATATCTTATTCGGCATAGTCGTGGAGTATCGCCCTTTTCGTGCATGTTCTTAAAGACAAAACTTGATCTTTTGAGATCTTGTTCGGCATACTCGTATAGTATCGCCCATTTCGTGCGTTTTTGGTTACGAATCCATGAGGATGGAATGGTGGATGAAGGAAGTAGTAAGTAAAGTTTTTATGGACTTAATACCTACCCGGATGACGGAGTGTCATCACGAGGGGGTATCGGATCGAGCCTGAGCAAAGCAAGTGAAAATTAGCTCCTGAGAGCTCCCGTATCCTTAACAAGTGTGTTATATTATAAATTGTGAATTACTTGAACTTTCTGGCTTTAATTATTGTACATATGTTATTGTTACTTGTTACTTGAACTATGTGTTCGCATGTGTATGCTTTGTTTTTTTATTTGATTAGACATCGTATGGATGATTGCATTTGGGTGATGGCCGAATCTGTCCTATTTTTACTGTGCCTTTATTGCAAATTTTTTATGCTCAAATGACTGTAAAACTGATGTATATATGTTGTATATGGTGTGTAGAAAGTTTCTACCAAAAATCATTTGAATTGGTTAAGTAAAACTTGAAATTTCGAAATATGAAGAAACCTGGAAAATGTGTTCGGACAGCTTGAATAGTGTCCCTTTGATCACACATATCTTTTGTACAGACGTTGAAATTGTGTGCTATTTGTAGCATTTGAAACTAGACAGTTGTAGCTTTCTAACGGTATAAAATTCACTTTCTAGTTCGAAATGAGTGAGTCATCGTGAGTCGGCAAAGTTGCTGCCCTGTTCTGATGTTCTATCCGAGAGAAAGGTAGAAGCTGCATTTTGGGGCTCAATTTTCTCTCACTTATGAATTGATTTTAAAAATGATTTGTTCTGATGAAATGTAGCCTTATGATTCTAGTTTCCAACGCCACCAACCATTTTCAATTCCAAATTGTATTGAGTAGGATATGGTTCAATTTCCAAACTGCGACAAATCTGGAAAACCCTACTTTTTGGCTAGCCGACTGGTCTAGTTTAACTTGGGATGTTTTGTTTCGAAAACCTTGATGTCCATTGCTTGTCAAATACTTATGAAATGTTTCTTGGACCTTGGTTTAAAAAATGAATCAAATTGGAGTTGATCTGTGATGCCCCCACTTCTCCCTAAGGCGAATCAAAGGGTATCCGCGGGATGCTTGCCCAGCTCTCGTCAGGACTTGGTACAATCCACAATTCAAAACTCGAAATACTTCAAATAACTTCAATACATAATTAAAGTACTCCAAAAATATTTCACACTTACAATTATTTAGCATTCAAGCTTAAGTACAACCCAACAGAATATGTACTATAACCATCTGCTATAATACAACTTAAAATTTCAAAAGAAAGCTATCTAGTACTATTCACTAGCACTTGTGAGGACCCGTAAAATTCTTTATATTTTTCTTAAAATTTCCTTTTATTTGGAAATTATTACTTTAGAATAGCCTTACTACTCATTTACCCCACAATAAGTGCAAATAAACATAGAATCAAGGGTTTTTCCTTTCATTTCCAAGTTATCGTAAATTAGGGTTTTCACGTCTTTTCGTAGTGTGATTAACCGGTACGGAGTGTGTACTACATTTGGTGATTAAGAGTGAGTTTTAGATGATATTAAGTGTGTGATTAGAAGTGATAATAATAAGTTAGTGAAGTATAAGTTAAAACCCTAGTATATGCGATTTAAGAAAAAAACGGCCCGAACCGACGAGTATCGCTCACTACCGATTGAACACCCCACTTGACTACCACTTCCCTACCATAAAATATACTTGATATTATTGCAAAATATCTCCCTCATCCTCAGCTCTCTTGGTCGAAATTGTTGACTCAAAAGTACAAGAGAAAAGAAAAAAATTTTGGATAGAAATTGGTGGTGACAAGTGGCCTCAATCCCTTGCACCTTTGACCGAAGTGAAGACTAAGTCTTAAAACCATCTTGGAGCTTCATTCTTCTCCATTTTTCCAGCTTGTTGGCTGAGAATAAGAGAGAGAGTGAGCAAGAGAAAAACAACTTCATTTCATCTTGATTTGCACCATTTGAGTGAAACCAAGAAAACCTAAACCGACTAATCACTACTTTGGGAGCTTGGGAAGCTTAAGTAACCAAAAATTTCAAGGGGAAGTGGAGGATAACTCTAGCAAGCTTTTTTTTTGTGGTAATATGGCTGCCCACACTTTTCTTTGTCCTTTAATCATGTTGGAGTTGCTTAGTAGCTTGTATTTGTGGTTATAATAATGCTTATATCAAGTGATTTTGGATGATTGGAATGATGCAATTGATGTAGGGTTTGAATGATACCCTCCTCATAATTGTTGTATGGATGGTGTAGGATGTATATATGTTGGTATAAGAGGTGGTAGTGATGGTTTCAAGCTAAAAATGAGATTTATATTTTGATTGTAGCAAATTTTCAGAATTGAAGTTAGTATGTACCCTGTTCTGCCTGGTTTCAGTTCACCATGTTAGAGGCCGAATCAGGCTTAGCATAAAACATGAAAGTTGTAGAGAATGATGTTTTATAGTTTTCTTCAAAATTTCAGCTCAATCCGAGTACTATATCATGTGAAAAGACAAAACTACCCCTGACTGCCATAAGTAGAACTTTAGGGACAGTTTTGACATTTCACCAATTTGACCGCACCTGTTCACCCTGATGTGTACTGAATTAGCATTTAGCCAAAGCACAAAAATTGTAGTGCTATGTCTTAGCTTTCCAACGCCCCTGGAATCACCTCGATTGGATTTCGGTAGCTTGAGTTATGGCCATTTGAATGTAGTGCATTTAACTAGCCTGTTGGTAGGAATCCGGTTCTGTAAATTGGGAATATGACTTGGATACACTAGAAAATGTGTGACGACCCCACCTCCCCCTAGGGCGAACCAGAGGGTTATCGGCGGGCCGCCTGCCCAGCTCTCGCCGGGACTCAGTCGTTCACTAAATTCCTCAATTAAATTACAAGAATAAACCTCAAATATTACCATATAAATCTCCAATATACATCAAATTCTCCAATAATTACATGTCATAAGCGAAGCAGAAACAATTCCCAACTATACATAAAATGATTCCAAATCCAAACTGTACAAGATATATGCCATCCAGCCACGTGAATAAGTACTACAAGTCCTTCCTTCGCCTTGAGCCCTGTGGAGGGGAATAAAATATTTTTGGGGTGAGCTAGAAGCTCAGCGAGTAACCATTAAAATCAGTAATCAAATCGGTTTAACAATAGTTCATTTCAATGATGTCATAAATCAGATGATAAGTCAAGAAACAATTACAACATTTACAATGGAAAGCGATAGTAACATTCATGAAAAGGATACGTTCGTTCTCCTGCCATTCCTCCTTCCTTCATTCATTTGAAATTGCATTTTTCTTTTATCACCTTTCCTGGACATCGTCCAGGCTCCACCAACCTACAAAGGTAATACTCGAGTATACCAAAACGTTCACCCAGGTCACCATATCGCCCGACCGAATCCGCTTCTGGCTCGAGTCGATCGGTAACAAGGGGCAATGGCCAGTTCAGCCCAAAAGGCTTACATACATGCGCAAATAGCATTTAATCATTAATCATTGAAAATTTCACATTTATTTAGGTCGAGTGCGATAAAGTACACACACGCCTAGAAAACTCGTTTTAACAATCATTGAAAACACTTAACACATTATCAATCCATAATAACAAACCAAAGTCAAGGAAATATAATAAACAAGGAACACTCTCATATAAGCACGCATGATATGCAAGAAAACAGTTCAAAAGTAACTTTGGAAACAGTTCAAAACAGTTCAAAAGTAAATAATGCAGGAAACGGTTCATAAATAACTTTAGAAATAGTTTTATGTCACTCACCTCCATGGCTCAGAAACTATCCATCATATAGCATTGCCTTGCTCAAATCCAAGCCTTAGATCACAAACCCAATGCAAACAAGTTCCTTCAAAGTTCGGACAGCACTTCCCCTGAATTTGCTAACTTTCCAGCCATCATGGCTTCATTATTTCCTCATTCCAACCCAAAGGTACACACACAACAACAAGTTCATCCAATAGCCATTCAGCAAGCTCCAAGTAGTACTAGTACAAGTCAAGCTAGGGAAAAGTCCGGAAATGAAAGTTAAGCTCAAAACCAGAAAAACAGTTTTGGACGTCATTTTGCGGTAATGGTACCAAAGGCGCTACGATTGTCGGATGAAGGTGAAAAATACACCGTTTCGAAGCTAAGAGATAGGGATACAATATTTCAGAAGGTCACTCAATCCAGTTTCGAGTGTAACCAGGTCAAAAATGCAAGAAACTACACCAGAACCGGAAAAACAGATTCACAGAACGCATTCTAGCGGAAACATCATAAATCAGGCTATCCAAGTCCAAATCTAGAAATTCCAAAACCATATGAAAGCTAAGAAACAGGGATACATTTCATTAGAAGACCTAAACAACCAATTCGGAAGAAATTCCAGCCAAAACAACCAATTACAGGCGCCATTCTTACATTCGGGTAAAACCAGGACAGCAAGGGTAATTTCGACTTTTCTCAAGCTACGCTGCTCCGATTGACCTGAAATTTTGTAGGCACCTCTAAAATGTCATTCCCTACAACTTTAATGTTTTAATCCAAGGCCAATTAGACCTCTAAATAGGAGCTATAAATTCGGGCAGAATGTATTCATCATAACCCTAACTTTCCAAAATTTCTTCCAAAACAGAAATTGGTTGCAATTAACCACTTTTCCCACCTCCTAGAGTCATTATATACCATTTCCAATCATCATAGATAGCCACACAATCATGCTCATATTAAAACAGAAAAATCCCCAAAAATTATAAAACTTCATCAAGTCAACCACAACTCAAGATATAATCCATCAAACCATCTCTTTAGCCATCACAAGTCACTAATTTAGCATAATCAAGAACAAAGAAAGGATTGCTAGACATGAACCTTGAAATATCAAGAAAGTTCATGGCTTAGTCCTTTGCCTTCTCTAATCACTCCACCACTACCTTCAATCCTCCTAAACAAGTGACTTTTGTGGAGAAATTTGAAAGTTTAACGGTTGATTCACAAGATTGAGCAAGAAATAGAGTTGGAGTTGAAGGCTTTCTTCTTGTTTCTCCTCCTCAAAAATCCGGCCAAGATGCTAGAAGAATGAAGATGATTTTGGTCAATTTTGATTAAATGGAAAAGTTGTGAATAGTAGTCAAACTCAAGACTAAATCTTATGGTGACACTTGTCACCTTTAGGTTTAAAACTTATCTTTTTGTCTCTCCAATACAAATATCTTAACACCTTGTAAAATAATATCACTTAATACAAAATTCCAACAAGTTGTCAAAAATATAATGCATTTACCGCACTAGCGGGTCCCACGTCCAAAATACACTTTTAATTTCTCAAAAACTAACCGATACTAGAAAAATCATTTTAAAACTATCTTTGCTCATAAACTTTATCTGGGGAATTTTTCTAATAAAGAAAATGTAGAAAAGGCGGGCGATTAAATAAAATAAACCCTCGAAAATTAGAAAATTTCCGGGTTCTCACTCTTATTCTTTTCGGGGCGTCACAAAATGTACTAAGTGGTCTGCATCAAAATTATATCCCTCTGTCTTAGCTTCGAAATGGTATAAATTGCACCTCAATCCGATAAGTGTAGCCTCGGTTGTGTTCGTTACGCAAAACAACGTCAAATCTGTCTTTTGTTTCTTGACTCAACCTTCATTTCCGCACATGTTCCTAGCTTGATTTTGTACTTGAATTACTTGGAGCCTATGGAATGGCTATTGAAATGAGATGATTTTGTATGTGACTTTGGGATTGATTGAGGAAAAGAATGAAGTCATAAATGACTGGAAAATAGGTAAATACAAAGGGCGTGCTGCCCAAATTTACGCTCGAGAACTTGGTCGATATACTTGCGACTTGAGTAAGGTTTGAGAGCGAATACCACGTGAACCATCTAGGGTATTTACGTCTTCTTTTATCGAGGTATATAAGTTAGAATTTGGCCGAAACTTGTACCCTTGGAAAAATGAAATTTTCGACTAATAGAAATACATTTTCTTTGTCACTTCGACTCAAATGGAGATTTTAAAGTTTTACGAGTGAGCATAAGTTTTACAAATATTTTACTTATGTCATTTGGTTTAAATGTACTCTTTTCACTACCAAAACCATATTTATACTTTGTACTAGTACGTATTCGAATTTTCTTTGAATCACTTAAATCTTTGGTGGTTGAAACATAATATGTTCTTTTGATTATATTAGGGTTCCTTGGTGATTGAGGGTGTTATCTGGAAGGATACTTTGGACGTTATTTTGTTTAAATAGGTGAGTGTTCCTTGTTTGTTATATTTTCATTGACTATGTGGCTTGTTCTTGATTATATGACTTGTTATGAACGAATGACAACATGTTAAATGTTTTCAATGATTGCTTAAAATGAGTTTTCTAGGCGAGTGTGTACTTTATCGCACTTGACCTAAATGAATGTGAAATTTTCAATGATTAAATAATTAAATGCTAGTTACGCAAGAATGTAAGCCGTTTGGCTGAACTGGGCCCTTGCCCTTCGTTGCCGGTCGACTCGAGCCAGAAGCGGATTCGGTCGGGCGATTTGGTGACCCTGGGTGAACGTTTGGTATACTCGAGTATTACCTTGTAGTCTGGTGGAGCCTGGCCAACGTCCAGGAGGGGGTGAAATGAAATGAATGAACGAATGTCAATGTAAATGAAGGGTTTTACTTATCAAAATGCATTTACAAACGAATAGAGGAATAAGGAAATGAAAGGAGAATGAATGAATAAATGAATGGCTCCATGTGAGCACGTATCCTTTTAATGAATGTGTTATTATCGCTTTCCATTGTCAATGTTTCTTGAATTATTGGTTATCTATGGTTAATGCATTGAACTTATTGTTTGATTATGTATTCGGAACCTCACTGAGTTTTTAGCTCATCCCTTTAGTTTTGTTTTCCTTAACAGGGGAAGGCGAGCAAGGACGAGAGCTCTGTATAGACTAGTCTAGACTAGTTTCAGATTTTTGTAATGGTTCTCGCCCTACCTTTCCGCACGGGCTGGATGTATGAAGGATTGAGAACCTTTGTATATTCGGTGTTTGCATTCCCTTTTGAGATAGAAATGTATATAAGTTTCGCGTTAAGTTTTGGATTGTTGATATATTTATTCCTGTTGTTTTATTCCGGATTGAAGTGAGGAATGAAGTGAACGACTGAGTCCCAGCGAGAGCTGGGCAGGCGGTCTGCCAAACCCTTTGGTTCGCCTTAGCGGGAGGTGGGGCCGTCACAGCACTCTTGGTCTCGAACCCTGTTAAAGAGAACAAAAACGTGGGATGAGCCACACAACCCAGGGAGGTTCCAAGACACTTTAGCAATTCTAATAAATCAAGTAATTGAACATATCACATGTATGGTTCAAGGTTGCACGTTGGCATATGAACATGAGACAATTATCGTTATACGAGTACTTTGAGCATATCACAGGTATGACACATTAACATGAGACAATTATCATGGTACGAGTAATTTGAACGTGTCACAGGTATGACACAAGATTTGCACGTTGGTACATTTGCATGAAATAGTTATCCTTATGCAAAATAAACACACATTGAAGGATACGGTGTTCCAGTGGAACCATGTCAGTCATCTGAACCTTATAACTTCCAAATCCCCTCGGTTTGTCTAGCCATCACCTTATCCCTCCAGTGGTAGTACTCGAATATACCGAAACGGTGGCCCAGGGTTCCAACCTACCCGACCGAGCCCAGTCCTGGCTCGAGTAGGTCAGTAACCAAAAGCAGAGCCCAAGTTCAGTTTAGAGCTTACAACATGCACAAGTAATCAAATAACTTGGCGAACGGTAAAAATTTATCCTTTTGGTAGGTCGAGTGAGATAAAGTACACACTTGCCTTAAAATGGTGGGCAATTTCATATGAGCAATTACTAGCAACAATTAACACATAAACATGTAAGCAATATTTGATAATTTCATGTGAACATGTAATTTACGGTAATCAAATAATCAAGTACCAGGTAATCAAGTAGATAGGAAAACGGTAAGTAATTACGGTAAACAGTTAACAGTTGATGGTTAACAGTAGTAATCACGGTTAATTGGTAGACATTAGTCATTTTAATAGGCCGCCATTAGCCGTTTCTCACTTTACCACTTAAGAGTCGAGAAGGTTCACTCCAACCGACTTATGCAGTCATAGCATAATTAATCATTTAAACACATCACATGAATATGCAATTCAAGTATTTCATGTCGAGTAATTCAAGTAGTCACGTAAATATGCTCTTCAAGCATTTCATATCGAGTAGTTCAAGTAGTCACGTAAATATACTCTTCAAGCATTTCATATCTAATAATTCAAGTATACCTTACTTAGATATGCATGAGTGTGGTAAATACTTAACATGTAGCACTTAACACTTAATGACTATGTGATAAGCATGTCATAGACTTATTCAAATTACGTACTCCTATATGGAACACTCACCTATTCAAAACAAGTGAGTAAGTACTCAAACAAGTGTTTAGGCATCCACTTCGATTTCCTCTTGAATGTCTCCTTGAGCGCCTGAGCAAATAACCATCAATTATTATACACTATCACTTAGAACCCCTACTTATCAAAGAAAGTTGTACTAGTGTACAATCTAAGGAGAATTCATGAATTAAGCCTTAATTATTTATAATCGAGGCTCGGAAGTGGGTTTCAAAAATACAAGAGAAATCTGATTTTCACCTTTGAAATCAAGTGTAAAATGGTCTAGCAATATCGGAGGAAAATGGAGAGTTCGAAACCCTCAATTTTCTTTAAGTTCGGAAATTTCAGATTCGGCAAGCAAACTTTGAAAAATCAGATCTCACTCTCTATGAGTCCAAAATTGGAAATTTGGTACCGTTGAAAACCACTTCCAAAGTATTAAAAATTCTTAGTATACACTTTTCCATGATTCCAAAGGGAAAGTACTTAAAATTTAGCTCAAAGGTGCTGTTTTGGGGCACTTGAGACAGGTTTAGGTCGGTTTTTGGCCAACTTTGAAAATTCGGAAAAATTCACTTGATTTGAAATAACCTATGAAATTTGGAACTCTATTAGAGTTGCAATCCAAGTTTAAGACAAAACAAATGGAACAAGAATCGGAGTTTTGAGCGCCAAGATATAGTAGCTCAAAATTGCTGAAAATTTGAGACAATTATGAAATTTCCAGGTTTAAAGTACCAAATTTGGGATTTTGTTCGAGTATCGAAATGGACTAGGAATGGCACTAAAATAAGCAGTATTACACTACCATATAAGGGCCATTCCTCTACCAAATTTCATACGAAAATTCATTCGGGAAGTTGGTTAACGAAACCACTAAAGTCCCAAGAAGTTCCAAGGCAAATCTGTCTTGGACTTCCGTTTTTCCGTTTTCAAGCATTTGGCCGAGGAAATTTCCTTAAACATGGTTCATTGGTATAGACAAGGTCTAATAAATATTCCAAGATAGTTTTGGTAGGTGATTAACACAAAGAATCTCGAATTAACAAGTCTCAATCAAGTTTAGTAACAATTCTGCCCAAAAGGAGGGTTTTCCTTCAAGAAGTCAGTTTCGAAATATGGCCACAAATCACTCAATTCAACTCAGAATGGGACGTGGTTGGTGACATTGGAAAATACATTCATAAAGATACAATTTCTCAGAAGAAACCATTTTCAAAATCTGTCCACAACCAGTCCACATTGGAGCCTCAAGTTGTAGTTCATGTTCTGCCTTCCAGGGAACTAACGAAACAGGGCAGCCAAGTTCAAATGGTTGGTACGGATTACTCATGTGGAATCAGGATGTGCATTTTATACCGTTGGAAAGCTGGGAATATCTATTTTCTAGTGCTGCAAATGACACTCGATTTTGATATTGGAGTAAAAGGTTATGGCCGAAAGAAAAGGACTGCCTGGGCAATCCGGGAAAATTTTCCAGTTTTGCTAAACCTTTGAAATCACTACAATTGACCAACCAAATCATGTTATTTTTCAATGAAACTTTCTACACCATTCATATAACATGTATACATCACAAACAAGTCATTAGAAACTCAAAATTTCACACCAAAGTGCACGAACTTGGAAGGGGTAAAATGGTCACTTTTGTTCATTGCACCTTCCTTGAATTTCTACCAACAACCCAACATTATTCCACTAATTTAAGCACTAAACCAACATTAATAGCATCATCATTCATCAAATCAGTTCATCTAATCCAAGTGGGTGTTCATAGAGCCCACACAAAAATATTTCCAACATAAACAAGCTACCCACATGATTAAATGAACTTAGAAGTGTAATAGAACTTCCATAAACCAAGATTTGAAGGCTTGATCGTTGCTTACTTGTTTAGATGAACCAAGCAGAAATTTCGGTCCAAAGATGCTCGAGAGAAACCGTGGAAAGCAGCCCCTTTTCCTAGCTTGATGCACTCTCCAAGTGATTAACTAAGTGTAGGTGAAATTTGAGGTGAATTGGAGGAAGTTTCATGAAGATTTGTTGAAGGAATTTGAAGAGCTTGGAGTTGTTTTCCTTGTCTTGATGCACGGCTGGAACAAGGAAGAAAGAGTGGCGTTGCTGATGAAGAAGCTTCCTTGTGAAGCTTATAAATTTGTGGACAAGAAATGCTCCAAAAGTCAACTTACCTTTCGCGCGCGCACGCGCGCGTTTAGTGCTCGATTCCTCTCGAGTTTGTTTCACTTGTGCACTAAACCTCCAATGCACTTGTATTCATACTATTATTATTCACTCTTAATAGTCTAGAATAAATTCCTTAATTCTCCAATTAACCGCTCCGACTCGATATAAGCGAATTTTCGATTTATACGCGCTACGGCGAAACCTCTAAGAAATTCTTATAACGATAGTACTACTAACTAATCCTTGAATACTTAAACATAAAAATACTTAAACATAAAAATCCTTGAATACTTAAACATAAAAATACCTATTTTTAAGACTAATGTATAAGTCTCCAATTTTTCAAACTCACTATATCTTCAAATCGATCACTGTCCCCAAATGCAGATTCACTTTTTTTTCACTAAACGAGCTTCCAAAAATTAATTTTCGTAACAAGTCATTTTAAAAATACATGTAAGCCATAATTCTATATAATTGGGTCTAAAAATGTTGGAATAAAATATTTAGAGAGAACAGGTGAGTAAATAATTAATTAATCCAGTAAAATAAAATAAAATAAGGAAATTTTGGGTCCTCACAACCTCCCCTCCTTAAAAAATTTTGTCCTCGAAATTCACACTTACGATAATATTGTACCCCTTATTTACCAGGTCCACATGATCTACCAAAATTCACAGCTTCTATAATTTTCACTAACAATTAAGCACTGATTTCTTCATAGGACTCCTACCCTCCAAACTATAGGGCAACAATCACACTTTACTTGTACCACTCACGAAAATAGGGTTTTCACAAGAATAGTCAACTCCAGGGTCAATTAAAGGTCTAGTTAAATGATTCCATCTGATGGTTCGAAACTCGAATAGGAAGATATATTTTCGATAGAAAACTAACTTTACCAAAATCTTCGACTCAATTTGTCCAAAAATCATTTACTGGCATTTGATCTCCAAAATTAACAATTTTAGAAATAACCGGATTTCTTTGGTCCCAACTGACCACTCAAATTTTTGTTCAAATCAAGTCAATCATAATATGCGAGACAAAAATGAGGTTTTTTTTTTTGATGTATTTCGGATATGTATGTGGCAAAATACGATTCACAATTTCAAAATTAGAGCTAAAAGATACAAACCTTTCTTCATGGTTCGAAACTAAGTTTTCTTAGTAAGAAATTTCAGGCAATGTTTTTGCCACCGTCATTAATACATATTTCAAATTTCTCAAATACATTTAAGAAGATTAATCATGCGACTCAATGCATGGGTATTAAAAAGCGTATATAATGAAATAACATATAACTGAAGGATGTTTCAAAAATTTCATCAAAGTTTCGAGTTAAGAATTACGTTTGAATAAACATATATTCTAGAAAAAGCTTTTAAGAGAGAAAGTGTTTTTTTTTTTAAAGTACAGCAGATAAGTAATGAGTTCAAGTCATTTCACAAATAACCAACGAAATACTTCGAAAGTTCAAACATTCATAAAACGTTGAAACATGTCCACAAGTCCAACCACAAGATACGGTAGAAAAATTATTAAAATTACACAGGAGAGAATCTCTCTAGGTACCCAACTAGATCAATCTTTTATATCACTGGTAGGTCTAACCTTCTCATTCATTTCCGATTCATATCTATCACTAAGATCCCATTGGATTACATAAGACTGGCCATCATTCTTTCTCAAGAGCGCGAGTTGCCTAAACCCACACCACAACCCATTCATTGTCCTTGCCGAGCCATACTTAATATAAATCTATAGGCGTAAGAAAATGAGTAATTAGGCATAGAAGAACTTAAAACATATACAAGTTACAAATATATTTAGAATTAGAAGCATGATTCTTTACATATATCAAAAGTCATAATATGAATCAAGAGGTCACAAACAAGCCAAGTAAAGTACATACCAAATCAAAGTTAATAAACAAAAATGAACAAGTGATTATCAAAAGTGCATCCATCTCTAAGGCACAAACTCTTAAGTTCTACTACCATCGTCCCACTACGAAAAATCACAAGTAGTGCTTCACTAGATTAATTGGAACTAAATGATTCCCATTCCCTAACACGTTCAACTTCAATCCCAACACTAGGATCTTTTGGGCTACGATCTTCTCCACCTCCTACTCTTAATTATTGTGCCATCTTAGCCAAATGATTATCGGGTTCCTGTAACTATTCACGTGAAATATCAATTCATTCTTATTCCTCTCAAATTGAGATCTTTAGGATTGCTCTCAACTCTTAAGTATTCGGGTACAAGAATCCGAAATAAGATAATTCATAACTCAGACCGTACGCTCCCAAGTGTAAATCACCACATTTGAGATTCCTACCCCACATACATATCTAATTTTTCCCCAAATATCAAGATAAAGGTTTTACAACCTATCATATTCATGATTCACAACTTGCATTTCTAGGAAAACACTTAAGCCTTTACTCAATCACATAGTAAGGACCATAACACCACTTGGCCCAACCTCTCCCACGCAGAGATCACGTGAAGTGGCTCTGATTTTCATCCCTACAAATAGTCACTTAACTTTCAAAACAGTCCCACAGTCTGGTATCCTAAACTTTTAAATCTCGGATACATTACAAAGATCTGAAGCCTAAGCTATCATACCAACTGTGACGCCCCCACTTCTCCCTAAGGCGAACCAAAGGGTATCTGAGGGATGCCTGCCCAACTCTCGCCAGGACTCGGTACAATCCACAATTCAAAACACAGAATACTTCAAATAACTTCAATACATAATTAAAGTACTCCAAAAATATTTCACACTTACAATTATTTAGCTTTCAAGCTTAAGTACAACCCAACAGAATATGTACTATAACCATCTGCTATAATACAACTTAAAATTTCAAAAGAAAGCTATCTAGTACTAATCACGAGCACTCTTGTTCTCGAACCCTGTTAAATAGAACAAAAACGTGGGATGAGCCACACAGCCCAGTGAGGTTCCAAGACACTCTAGCAATTCTAACAAATCAAGTAATTGAACATATCACATGTATGGTTCAAGGTTGCACATTGGCATATGAACATGAGACAATTATCGTTATACGAGTACTTTGAGCATAATACAGGTATGACACATTAACATGAGACAATTATCATGGTACGAGTAATTTGAACGTGTCACAGGTATGACACAAGATTTGCACGTTGGTACATTTGCATGAAATAGTTATCCTTATGCAAAATAAACACACATTGAAGGATACGGTGTTCCAGTGGAACCATGTCAGTCATCTGCACCTTATAACTTCCAAATCCCCTCGGTTTGTCTAGCCATCACCTTATCCCTCCAGTGGTAGTACTCGAATATACCGAAACGGTGGCCCAGGGTTCCAACCTACCCGACCGAGCCCAGTCCTGGCTCGAGTAGGTCAGTAACCAAGAGCAGAACCCAAGTTCAGCTTAGAGCTTACAACATGCACAAGTAATCAAATAACTTGGCGAACGGTAAAAATTTATTCTTTTGGTAGGTCGAGTGAGATAAAGTACACACTTGCCTTAAAATGGTGGGCAATTTCATATGAGCAATTACTAGCAACAATTAACACATAAACACATAAGCAATATTTGATAATTTCATGTGAACATGTAATTTACGGTAATCAAGTAATCAAGTACCAGGTAATCAAGTAGATAGGAAAACGGTAAGTAATTACGGTAAACGGTTAACGGTTGACGGTTAACGGTAGTAATCACGGTTAATTAGTTGACATTAGTCATTTTAATAGGCCGCCATTGGCCGTTTCTCACTTTACCACTTAAGAGTCGAGGAGGTTCACTCCAGCCGACTTATGCGGGTATAGCATAATTAATCATTTAAACACATCACATGAATATGCAATTCAAGTATTTCATGTCGAGTAATTCAAGTAGTCACGTAAATATGCTCTTCAAGCATTTCATATCGAGTAGTTCAAGTAGTCACGTAAATATGCTCTTCAAGCATTTCATATATAGTAATTCAAGTATACCTTACTTAGATATGTATGAGTGTGGTAAATACTTAACATGTAGCACTTAACACGTAATGACTATGGGATAAGCGTGTCATAGATTTTTTCAAATTACGTACTCCTATATGGAACACTCACCTATTCAAAACAAGTGAGTAAGTACTCAAACAAGTGTTTAGGCGTCTACTTCGAGTTCCTCTTGAACGTCTCCTTGAGCGCCCGAGCAAATAACCATCAATTATTATACACTATCACTTAGAACCCCTACTTATCAAAGAAAGTTGTACTAGTGTACAATCTAAGGAGAATTCATGAATTGAGCCTTAATTATTTATAATCGAGGCTCGGAAGTGGGTTTCAAAAACACAAGAGAAGTCTGATTTTCACCTTTGAAATCAAGTGTAAAATGGTCTAGCAATATCGGAGGAAAATGGAGAGTTCGAAACCCACAATTTTCTTTAAGTTCGGAAATTTCAGATTCGGCAAGCAAATTTTGAAAAATCAGATCTCACTCTCTATGAGTCCAAAATTGGAAAATTTGGTACCGTTGAAAACCACTTCCAAAGTATTAAAAATTCTTAGAATACACTTTTCCATGATTCCAAACGGAAAGTACTTAAAATTTAGCACAAAGGTGTTGTTTTGGGGCACTTGAGACAGGTTTAGGTCGGTTTTTGGCCAACTTTGAAAATTCGGAAAAATTCACTTGATTTGAACTAACCTATGAAATTTGGAACTCTATTAGAGTTGCAATCCAAGTTTAAGACAAAACAAACGGAACAAGAATCGGAGTTTTGAGCGCCAAGATATAGTAGCTCAAAATTGCTGAAAATTTGAGACAATTATGAAATTTCCAGGTTTAAAGTACCAAATTTGGGATTTTGTTCGAGTGTTGAAATGGACTCAGAAATGCACCAAAATTAGCAGTATTACGCTACCATATAAGGGCCATTCCTCTACCAAATTTCATACGAAAATTCATTCGGGAAGTTGGTTAACGAAACCACTAAAGTCCCAAGAAGTTCCAAGGCAAATCTGTCTTGGACTTCCGTTTTTCCGTTTTCAAGCATTTGGCCGAGGAAATTTCCTTAAACATGGTTCATTGGTATAGACAAGGTCTAATAAATATTCCAAGATAGTTTTGGTAGGTGATTAACACAAAGAATCTCGAATTAACAAGTCTCAATCAAGTTTAGTAACAATTCTGCCCAAAAGGAGGGTTTTCCTTCAAGAAGTCAGTTTCGAAATATGGCCACAAATCACTCAATTCAACTCAGAATGGGACGTGGTTGGTGACATTGGAAAATACATTCATAAAGATACAATTTCTCAGAAGAAACCATTTTCAAAATCTGTCCACAACTAGTCCACATTGGAGCCTCAAGTTGTAGTTCATGTTCTGCCTTCCAGGGAACTAACGAAACAGGGCAGCCAAGTTCAAATAGTTGGTACGGATTACTCATGTGGAATCAGGATGTACATTTTATACCGTTGGAAAGCTGGGAATATCTCGTTTCTAGTGCTGCAAATGACACTCGATTTTGATATTGGAGTAAAAGGTTATGGCCGAAAGAAAAGGACTGCCTGGGCAATCCGGGAAAATTTTCCAGTTTTGCTAAACCTTTGAAATCACTACAATTGACCAACCAAATCATGTTATTTTTCAATGAAACTTTCTACACCATTCATATAACATGTATACATCACAAACAAGTCATTAGAAACTCAAAATTTCACACCAAAGTGCACGAACTTGGAAGGGGTAAAATGGTCACTTTTGTTCATTGCACCTTCCTTGAATTTCTACCAACAACCCAACATTATTCCACTAATTTAAGCACTAAACCAACATTAATAGCATCATCATTCATCAAATCAGTTCATCTAATCCAAGTGGGTGTTCATAGAGCCCACACAAAAATATTTCCAACATAAACAAGCTACCCACATGATTAAATGAACTTAGAAGTGTAATAGAACTTCCATAAACCAAGATTTGAAGGCTTGATCGTTGCTTACTTGTTTAGATGAACCAAGCAGAAATTTCGGTCCAAAGATGCTCGAGAGAAACCGTGGAAAGCAGCCCCTTTTCCTAGCTTGATGCACTCTCCAAGTGATTAACTAAGTGTAGGTGAAATTTGAGGTGAATTGGAGGAAGTTTCATGAAGATTTGTTGAAGGAATTTGAAGAGCTTGGAGTTGTTTTCCTTGTCTTGATGCACGGCTGGAACAAGGAAGAAAGAGTGGCGTTGCTGATGAAGAAGCTTCCTTGTGAAGCTTATAAATTTGTGGACAAGAAATGCTCCAAAAGTCAACTTACCTTTCGCGCGCGCACGCGCGCGTTTAGTGCTCGATTCCTCTCGAGTTTGTTTTACTTGTGCACTAAACCTCCAATGCACTTGTATTCATACTATTATTATTCACTCTTAATAGTCTAGAATAAATTCCTTAATTCTCCAATTAACCGCTCCGACTCGATATACGCGAATTTGCGATTTATACGCGCTACGGCGAAACCTCTAAGAAATTCTTATAACGATAGTACTACTAACTAATACTTGAGTACTTAAACATAAAAATACCTATTTTTAAGACTAATGTATAAGTCTCCAATTTTCCAAACTCACTATATCTTCAAATCGATCACTGTCTCCAAACGCATATTCACTTTTTTTTTTACTAAACGAGCTTCCAAAAATTAATTTTCGTAACAAGTCAATTTAAAAATACATGTAATCCATAATTCCATATAATTGGGTCTAAAAAGGTTGGAATAAAATATTTAGAGAGAACGGGTGAGTAAATAATTAATTAAGCCAGTAAAATAAAATAAAATAAGAAAATTTCGGGTCCTCACATGATTTCATTGGGCAAAATGTTTGAAAAGGAAAGAAAACCAAAAAAAAAGACAGATTTGCTTTTGGAAATTTCTTCAACTTTGGTAGTTTTGTTAACTACATTCCCGTACGAGTTTTGGTGTGAAAATTGATAGTGAACCAGTCCTCATATGGACGTTGAATTATACCAAATTTGGTGTTATTCTAAGACCATTTCGATACCCAACTGAAGTCCCAAAGTTTGTTTTCAAATCTGGAAAATTTACTAAACTGTCTTCAATTTTGGCCAACTTTGAGCTGCTATATTTTGGCACTCAAAACTCCGAATCTAGTTCTGTTTGTTGTGTTTGAAACCTTGATTGGAATTCTTATTGGATTATGAATTTCAGAGGCTAGTTCACTTTTTGTGAATTTTTCCGAGTTTCCAAAGTTTGCCGAAAAACTGATCAAAACTGTCTTGTTTACTAGATCAACTACTTTGAGCTGAAAGATTATTGTCTTCGTTTGGAATCTTTGAAAAGTGTCTTCTAGGAACTTTCAGTACTTTGAACCAAGATTCCAATGGTATAAAGTTTTTCAATTTTGGACCTACTGAGTGCAAGTTCTGACTTTTCTAAGTTGGATGTGCAAAAACTGAAATTTTCCAACTTGATGAGAAACGAGTTTTTGGAAACTTTTCTCTACCCTTTGATAATGATTGATCATTTTAAACTTGATTTCATGAAGGAAATCAGTTTTTCTTGTGTTAATAAAACCTCACTTTTGAACCTTTATTTTGAGTGGCTAAGGTTCTTTGTTTGAGGTATTGACTAGTCTAAATGAGTGTAACTTCTTTATTGATAAATACATGATTGTGAGTGAGAAATACTTGTTAATTGTTCAGGAGCTCAAGGAGATTTTGATGGGAATCTCAGTGCGGGCACTTAAAGCTTTGTTTACTCACTTATTTTGAATCGGTGAGTGTCAAGTGCATGATTCTGTAGACACCAAATTTTTAAATAATTTTTATTCTGTTTTTATTTTTGCTTTTAGTGATAATTCTTATCTATTTTTATTTGTTAACTTCATGATTTTGGTTTAGATTTTTTTTAGCATTTGTATAGCGTTTCAGATTATTATTATTATCTATTATTATTAGTTTTTAGTTTTTATTTTTGTATTCATTTTGCCTTTTTAGCTGTTTATTTTTATTGTTAAGATTTTTAGCATAAAATTTGTCAAAAGAGAAAATCATTCACAAAAAATATATATATGCTTCTGTTATTTTAGATTCAAGTTCATTGTTATTTAATTAGAAAAAAAAGAAGAAGAAGGAAACGAGCCCATGCACCCGAGCTACACAGGATCCGTGCCCATTTCTTATAAGAAACGGAACCAGAGAAAAAATGGGCATCCGAACTCCTTGTTCTCTTTGTTCACCATCGGATGATCCACAAAGCTAATGACTTGGCTTCCATCAGGACCTTTGAGAGGAGGGTTTAGTGTAACAGCCCCACTTTCCCCTAAGGCGAACCAAAGGGGTTAGCGGACTGCCTGCCCAGCTCTCGCCAGGACTAACGGATCAGTTTACGTCGATCTATTACGTTCCGGAACATACCCGGAACATACCAACGTGCGCAAATATGTCAAAATCACAAAATAAATAAAAACGAAATTCAAAGCCGAAGATGAATAGTGCTGGACACGTCAGAATCCAGATACTAGGCCGAGAGTAGCCAAAAATTTTCTTTCGCCGTTTGAAATACGAGTTGATCCAAAATTCAACCAAACATACACATATTGAAATGTAACATTTTCAAGCCAAAACGGCATATTAAAAATCATTCACTACGAATATACATGTTCGGTTTGCCAATCAAAAGAAAGTGAACCCAATACACATTAGGGTTTCATTCGAAGAGCTATCCAAAAGATGCATTTACATGAGCTCAACTTGACAACCAACAAGTATAACCTTTCCAAAAGTGGTCATTTTCCTGTAAGGAAAACAAATGGAATGGAATGAGCTTAAGCCCAGTGAGTTACTACCACATAAGCACAAGGATCATATAAGCATAATCTTTCATTTCGAGTACACAATTAAGAATTAAAACAAGTCGGTAAAAGGATACGGATGGCTCTCAAGAGCCCATTTCCACGCTTACATTCTTGATCCAATCTCATTGACCCTCCGTCAATGTTTAAGAATACCCGACCGTAGACCTCACTTCACTCCATTCCTTCCACCAAACATACC
The DNA here is from genome assembly GCF_003713205.1 of Coffea eugenioides. Lineage (NCBI taxonomy): Eukaryota > Viridiplantae > Streptophyta > Magnoliopsida > Gentianales > Rubiaceae > Coffea > Coffea eugenioides. The sequence goes on along the minus strand of NC_040044.1, from coordinate 23,993,153 downwards.
CCAACCGGGCCCGCACTCCAATCAGTCATTTTGGTAATACTCGAGTATACCGGAACCAAGAGTCTCATTACTACAAGATTCCTCAGTACAGTCCCCGTGGCACGTCAATATTCACGACCAAGCCCTCGCCGGCTCGATCCAATTGACTACCTACGGGGTTTAGCTCAGTAATACAGTAAGGCCGTTGGACATTCGTCCAAACGACACCAAATCAGTTTTCCATGATTGGAATTCAATATCTCATATAGCAAGTGCAGTATTTCAGTAAAACGGTAAACAGTCCTGAATAGAATCACAAGGGGGTGAGGGCGGTCAAGTACACCCTCACCTCAATCATTTTCAATAGCCATATTAGCCGTCAAGGCATCAAATTAACATATACCAAAGCCACATTGTAACATTTAAGTGAGTAGTATACTCACCAATCAATTCAGTGCTATTTCATGCACTTCCGTCAGGAGAATGTCGTGAACCACCGTCACACCCTAGAACGCGTAAACAAATGCAATGAGACTCGATAACGAGTCACAAAACAATGCCAATCACAACCCCAATAGGGTTTTGCAAACATATACAAGCATTATAGCAAACCAGAAAATCAGGAAATGTAACTCATTTGACCCAACAACAAAAACAGTTTTGGCCTCCTAATGCGGTAATGGCACCAATTTCACTACGAGTATCGGATGAGGGTGTAAGACCCACCATCACGAAGCTAAGAGACAGGGCTACAACAATGTAGAAGGCCACTCAGTCTAAATCCTAGCACAACTAGGTCAAAAATGCAGAAAACCAACCCAGAACCGTAATTGCAGGTTCCCAAATCACACAAAACTGTAATCAGTCCAATTCAGTCTATACAGGTCCAAATGCATTGATTCCAAAGGCATATGATAGCTAAGATATCAAGCTACATTTAATCACAAGACACCAACAACAAAATCCAAACCAATTCCAGTCAAAACAGACGATTACAATCACAGTTCGCACATTCTGATCACCCAGAACAGCAACAGTAAACACGGCATAACTCACTCTACACTACTCCAAATGCCCTGAAATGTTGCAGGCACTTCAAACTCATCAATACCTACAACTTTCATGTTTTGAGAAAAGTCCAATTCGGCCTCTAACCCTATGATCCAAAACCGGACAGAATTGGGGTTTATCAACCCTAACTTTTCTCATTTCAATCCAAACCCAAAATTGATTGCAATTTCCTATCATATGCACCTACTAGAGCCATAGCCCCTTATTACCAACCATCAAAAACAACCACACCATCAAGATCACATAAAACCAGAAAATTCCTCAAAAAAAATAAAAACTTAACCAAATCACTTCAAACCAAGAAATAAACCACAATTTCTAACACAATAGCCACCATTAGGCATAAATTCAACATCATTAGGTGTAAGAGGATAATCAATCACTACTTACCAAGTAAACAAGAGAGAGGAAGTGGTAGACCACCTTAGCTCCTCCAAAAAACTTCACTAAGCAACTCACTAGCACCTAATGGAAAGCTTTTATGGAGTAGAAACTAGTTGATGCAATTGGTTTGGAAGATTGAGCTAAATGGAAGCTTGAAATTTGAAGCAATTCTCTTCCTTCTTGAGCTTGAGGAAGTCGGCCACCAAGGAGTAAAAATGAGTGAATTTTGAGCAATTTTTAAGATATTTAGCCTTTTGGTCAAAAAGTCAAAAATTGGAATAGTAACTCTTAAATCCTATCCAATGATACCATGACACTTGGCACCTCATTAATGCATTCCTATCCTTTCTTTTCTCTCTCACATCAATCATTTCACACACTCTACTTATCTCTTAACACCCGATAAATTTTACACAGTATCCGGAATTTAACCTAATTGGCCGAATTTTTCCGAACTTTTCGCACTAGTGGGTCCCACGTCCAATATATATTCTTAATTTTTCAACAACTACCCAATGCTAGAAAAATCATCTAAAAACTATAATTACTCATAAAAATTCATCAGGAAAATTTCCTAAGCCAGAAAACGCAGAAAACATGCCATTAAAGGAAATAAAACCCTCGGAAAAGATTAGGGTTTTTATGGGTTCTCACATTTAGGATCTTTTACTTGATATAAAAAGGCTAAGATAGAGCCGCAGCCAAGGGGTGAAAAAAAAGAAAACGCAGCTAGAAAAGGAGAAAAAGGGAACGAGAGGAAAAGGGGAGTGACGGCTAGGTTTTGAGAAAAACAGCAAAGGAAAAAAATTGGGGGAGAGGGATGGAGAGGAGATGGCTACGGCTGATGGCTGCTGGGTAGCGAGAAAACAAGGAAGGCTAGAGAAAGGGGGGTCTGAGTAGAATCTGTAGGTGACGGCTAGAGAGAATCCAGTAGCGGCCAGGGTTCTTGGCAAAGAGGCCTCGGGAAAGTGTGGGAAAAGAGGAGAGAAAAGGAAAAACCTAGGCAAGGGGCGGCGGCTAGAAAGGAAAAGAGAGAGACAGCGGCGGAAAAAGAGAGAAAAATTACAGGAACGAGAGGGAGTATTCTGTGAGAGCTAAAAGCAAAACAGCGGAGAAAGAAACCTGAGGAAGCGTGGTGTTGCGGCTGAGTAAAGAAACGGAAAGAAACAGAGAACTAAGAGAGTAAGAAAGAGAGAAACTGAGTAGAGCTTGAGAGGGAGAAAGGACTGACGGCTGAGAGCAGAGGGTCTGGAGGGCTGATGAAGCAAGAGAGTGGGCGGCTGGGGGTTGCAAGAAAAGGCTAGAAAGGAACCGAGAGCAAGAATAGGGAGTGCCTGGCTGAAAACAAAGTGAAAAGAAAGAGGGCATCGTTGAAGGCATCGATAGAGGACAGCGAAGGGAGAACGGAAGAGTAGCAGAATCAGAAAGAGAGAGGATGTTGGACTGAGCAGCGACCCCTTTCTGATCATCCCAGCCTTGGTTTTGCCTTTGGAAGGGATAAAGGTGAAGTCTTTTACCTTTTTTGTTCTTAGTTTACTGGATGGATGTACTGAGTTTTCCTTTTCATGCCTATTTTTGTGTGAATCTGGTGGGTTGGACTGGAATTTTGGGGGTAGGTGTGAGAACCCCGAAAAAAAATATATATATAAAATATAATATATATATAAATATATATATATATATTCATGCATATCTCACTTGCACTTTGACTCTTTAATAAATTTTAGCATTATTTATACTTGTCTTTAAATAAGTGCGTAAAAACAATTTTTATGTGATAAATAATATAATTTGTGCTAAACTATTAAGTTCCTTGGCTTTATTATATTAAATTAATATTTTGAAGATAAATTATTTCGTTTATTTAATAATTAATTTCTCCGAATTCCGTTAGCTAAACTTTAATCGTTAATAATGTTCAAGGTTAATAGGAACCTTAGTACTAAGATGCAATCGATAAACTTTAGATAAAATCGATATAAGTATACCAAGTATACTTAGGACGTTAAAATCTCGATAGTTTAATTTTTGAGAGACGAGTATACTAGTAGGCATTCAAATTTGCATTTGGGATAAATCTTGGATTTAGTTTAGGATTGAGGGCTTAAGTGGAAATTCGAATGAAATGTGAAAAGACCAAATTAACCCTTCCTCATCTCAAATTTATCCATGCAGCTATGGAACATTCTAAACAATTCCAATTCCTGCCAGTTCCATTTCTCCCGTTTCATTCCAGCCTTTTCCATTTGATATTGCAGACCAACTCCACTCACAGCCTCACCTTATATACATTACACTACCACACTCAACCATATCAACCACTAAGCACCCAAACTCCACTACACATTTCAGTTTCTGCTTTGGACCGAGAGCAAGAGGGAGTGAGAGCTGTAGCCTCGGTTCCATCGACAAGAGTGAGCAAGAGGGAGCCGAGCTTCTTGATTCTTTTCTTTCTGTCCGTAACTTAGAGAGGGAAGAGAGTGACTTGCGATCCATTCTGCCTTCCATCCGTGAGCTGGTGAAGAGCTTGAGACCAAACTTTCTTCATCCAGCCGCAAGCCAGAGCAAGGGAGAGAGAGTGAGATAGCGGTCTGCAATTTCTGGGCTGTTGAAGGGAGGAAAATTATTTCCGCTGCCAGCCGTGTGTGTGAACTCCAGGTTGAGGTAATATTTAGACTTGAACTAGTTGATTATGGGTAGATGAGGCTGTTTAGAGGCATGCATGTGAGAGTTGTACGTTTGGATAAAGGATTAAGTTACCAGAAATTGGTTTGAAAAAAAATTGGTACTGCCGTGAGCTTGAGCTGGGAATTTGCAGCCTTAATTCGTTAATTTTGGGATAATCTGAGTTTGCATTGTTGATTAAGTAACTAATCACTAACTAATTAAACTGTTTAAAGCTTTGCACGTTGACCTTAGACCATCGGATGCTGAATTCAGAAAAACAGAAATCTGATGTGCGCAAGTTTGGGTCTGCCGGGACTTGAATCGGAAATGCAGACCTTAATCTGCTATATTGCGATAATCTGAGCACATAAATGTAATTAGCTACGTGAAAATATGATGATTAAGCTAGTTATGACCTTGCATGTGGATTTTGTGCATTCGGATGATGAATTAAGGAGCATAAGAAATTCTGTTTTGATGAAATGGAACTTCCGTGAGCTTAATTTGGAAACGTAGTTCCTAATCTTCTACATTGTGATGATCTGAGTTGATACCTATGTTTATCTAGCTAACAACATGATGATTGAGGCTTGCATGAGGCTAAGTAGCTCGGCTAACCAAGAAAATAAAATGAAAACAGAAAATTGTTTCATGCATGATCATCCGAGACTAGTTGATATAATTCCTGGATTTTAGTGATGTTTGCAGTTGGTAACTGAATCCGATTTTGAACTAGAAATGTTAACCAAGTGGTGAAGTGAATTGCATGTTGAAGTCGAGTACCTAAAACATTTTAGCCGAGGAAATGTTGGAGTTATGAACATTGAAGTGCTGGAAATTTTAATGACCGAGAGGTTGAGCAGAAATTCTTTAATTGGTTTCTGGAATTTTTCCTTGGAGTATAATGGTTTTGAAACGCATGAAAAATGTGTATTTTAAGCTGTGTAAGTTGTCTAGCTATGAAACATTTGATATTTTGGAGGATTTAATCAAGAATGTTGAAGTGTAGACCTGGAAAATTTTCAAAGCAAGTTGATAGAGGTAGTAAAAGATTTTTCAGATTTCATTGGCGAATTTCAATTCCAAAAATGCTGTTTCGAGCTGTAAAATAGTTTATGCCCATTGATTTCACTTTAAGAAATATTAAGAGGGTTATGCATGCATACCTTGGGATAACAATTTGATTATACTATGGCTAAAATGTTGAGATGGAATTCTTGATAGTTTGGAATGTAATTGCTGGAAAAATGTTTAAGTTATCCTTGTTTCTGAACAATAAAAGTTTGGTTGAAATGTGGGCTATATTGTTATAAGAAGTAATTGTTGGATGCTAAGGGCTAATGATTGATGAAGGCCTTGGCTATTTGAACGATTTTATACAAGTGTTAAAGTGTGATGAAATTTAACTGCTGGAATTGCTTGGAGGCCTTATATTTATTTTGATGAAGTTGAAATGTGATATGAGCTTGCCAAAACCAAGTGCTAATGATTGACGAAGCCTTGGTCATTTATTTTATTCTTGATCAGAAATGAATTTATTGAAACCTAGGGCTAATGATTGACGAAGCCCTAGTGACTTGCTATTGGAATGTGATTCTGATGCGTTGGCAAATTTGAACCATAATGTGATTTCGAAAATAGGATCGAATTTGTGAATTCGTTTCAACCCTGCGAATTCGCGAAGGCTTAAGCAACCTATTTAAAATTTTTGTGCTTAGCATTAATCGATAAAACTTAGTATTGTACGTTTAAGTTAGCAATTCTTGTGTGGGGATTTTCTAAACCTTGCCGATTCGACGTTTTCTACTTAAGCTTAAATTAGCCTTACTACTTTTAGGAAATGATTTCACCTGGTTCAAAAACTCAAGTCTCGCTTTAATTCCTTTTCTTTCGTTAAAAATTGTCCTTGACTAGTTTTCTAGAGGAAAATTTCTAAAATACGAGATTTTTGTGACTTTAGCTAAAAGTGTAGAAAACTTGTTCGGCAAGAAACATTATTTCAAGTAAAATTAGTTTTAGTAACACTCTTACAAGAAAAGGGATATTACAGAAACTTTACAAAGTACTTTACTAGTTTTAATACTACATGGTTTGTGAATTATTCCAAGAAAATAAACTAGCTATACTATGAATAATTTTTCCTACATAATCCTAGAACTAGCATAGCCAACTTATAGTTTTAAAACTTGGTTTTCTAGGGTATAGCAAGGACGTGGAATTTTGAATCCCAGCTTGACCTTTGAACTTCACTCTTGGTGAGTGTCCCTGCCTGTTTTATGACTACTTGATTAAAGTGCTTTCTTGACTTGATATGTGATAATTGCAAAGTGGTTTTTGATCCATCGAAGTGAGCAGTGTGTACTTTATCACACTAGCCTTTCGAGTGGTGACTTGTGTGAAATGTTTTCGTGAACATCCTGCTTGCACTTGCTAAGCACTGAGTAGGGGAATATACCACACCTGAGGGTGGGAGGGCCTCTTATCCTATCTCATGTGCTCAGTACTGAGTAGGGGAATGTACCACACCTGAGGGTGGGAGGGCCTCTTATCCTATCTCAAGTACTAAATCACTAGGCAGGGGAATGTACCACACCTTAAAGGTGGGAGGGCCTCTTATCCTGACCTAGTAACCATGTGTTGGACTTAACGTCGTTGGGTGAATCCCTCGACCAATTCCTGAGGGTATACTCACGTATACTGCTCCCAATTTTCTAAGGGTATATCTCGAGTATACTGCTTCCTTAGTCGGCGTTCGGGCCCGGGACAGGGGTATGAATGGTGACGGGTTAGGTAACAAAATGAGACACTCTACATGGATCATAAGTAGTGAGAGTTGACGGAGGGTCAACTACGATGAATGGTGATCAAGCGAGGAAAATGGCTCCTGAGAGCCCCTGTATCCTACCTTGTGCTGTTATCAGCTTTTCTTAAGTGTGAAATTTAAATACTCGTTACTTGCCTTATGTGATTGCATATTTTGGGGCACCACTGAGCTTTAGCTCACCCCACGTTCATTTGTTTCCCTTACAGGTTGTGAAGTTTGAAAGAATTTGAGCTGCTTATATTTCCTATGAATGTAATTGAACAACTTGAATTTAAATTTCGGTTTGTAATGAATTCCAAGTTAGGCATTGTACAGTTCATTTTGGATTGCCACGTGAAGCTGGAAAAGTGTAAACCCTAATCCTGTTATTTGGCTTGAATGTATGTATTTGTGTAGTATGGCTTAAATCCTTGTAAGTAACGCGTGAAGTGTTTAAGAGCCGTCGATTGGCTAACTTTGGATGCTGTTATCTTTGAAGTTAATGTGGTGTTAGTAATCGATTTATTTTGGAAGAATCTCTATTGTAATAGCTTAGGTTAATCTCCGGAAGGATTTGGATTAGTATGCTTGCGTGAGTCCTGGCGAGAGCTAGGCAGACGGCCCGCCAACCCTTTGGTTCGCCTTAGGGGGAAGTGGGTCGCCACAGTAGGGACTTAGATCATTTAGGAGGTTGGGTTCGGATCATTTTTTTGTCCAAGTTTCACGGTTACAAAGAGGTTTCACAGTTTCAACGAAAGTTTCAATGCCATGTCGATCGCTAGCTACTACGTATGTTGCTTGTTTGTGTCGGCTTCGTAGCTGTGATATGCGTATTTGTTGTTTTGGATTTGATTTGCACCATGATTAATGCTCAAGAATGAAACCCAGAAGTGAAAATGAACCTCAAGTTCACAATAGAAAGTTGCAGCAACGTAACAAAGTTTTGTTTTCCCTTTGCTGGATAAAGTTTTGAAGCTTATGATCTCCTTGGTCTTCGGCTAGTGCGTCATGAACATGTTTGCCATGAGTTTATAGTTTTCTCTGCTGTGATTTTTCATTCCATTGCATCGTGGAGCTTCTGATTTTTTGTAGTGCCTTCTTGATACATGTCATTTCCTGCGTTTCCTGTTGCATTTCTTCCTTATCTGCCGGTTTTGGCCAACTCAAATGCTCTGCTACAATTCTGCAATAAGAGTTCGTGTCTCATTTAGTTGGTAGTTGATAGGTGAAGTCTTGGTTTTGGTGAACCTTTTTGCATGGATAGAGAGTCGCGGCTGGAAAATTGCAGCAAGCCTGGAAACAAAAATGCAGCAAACTTCTCTTTCGCTTGCAGAATGCTATTTCGATACTGGAATGATTTATTTTCCTGAGTTTTCTGATGTTCAAACATAATGAACTTGTGTCCTTGCATGGTCTCTTGTTGGGTTGAGTTTTATAGGATTGGTTAATGAATCTACATGTTCATTGGAATTCATGAAATGTTTTCATGTGCATGCTATTTGCAGCAGAAAGAAACCAGCAGAATGCGTGAGTTTCTTCATGAGTTAGCATGGTTTCCTTATATGATTTTTGCTTGCTTGGATTATGGTAGTTGTGCAGTTGTTAGTTAGTTCAAAGCTTGGAGGATTGATTAAAAATTTTCTAACCTATTCTTGGTTGCCGAAGCTTCAAAGCTTAGGAAGCAAATTGCAGAAAACCTTACTGCACTTTTTCTTCTTCCTTCTTTTGCTGTTTAGTTTTTTTTTTACCCTTGATGGTCAGCTCCAAATCTTGTTTCAATCCTGTAACGAGATTGCATGTTTTAGGTGATGATTGATAGTTAGAATCCTGGTATTTGATGAACTTGTTTGCATGATGAAAAGGATAGGAAGTCACGGCTGGAAATTGCAGAAGCATTCTCTTCGTTGTTTTGCATGAACTTGCATGAAAGACTTTCAAAAATTGCACTTTGGCCCCCCAGGTCTCCCTTTGTTCCACTATGACCCAACCAATTGAATAATTTCCTCAATTTGGTCCTTGGCAGCTTTAATTTTACAATTTGTCATTGCTTGTTTGCTTCAATTAACTACCATGCTTTGTTTAAATTGCACTTAATTCATGATTTTAAGGGCTTTATGATCAAGTTGGTTTGTATTTGCATATTTTCTTTAATTTTCTCAAATTAAATTGGTGCCTTGACCCTTTTTTTTTATTTTGGAGGATAAATAAGCGATTTCATTCCATTAGGGCTCCAAATCAAGGGAGGTATACCCTATCCCTTATTTCTCACTTTATTTGACCCTTGTAGACACCAAAATTTCATTAATTCAATTTTAAACTTTATTTATTTAATTAATTTAATTTTAGCTTTTTTTGTTTATTTAAATTCAATTTTAATTTTTTTTCTATTATTATTATTTATTCTTGTTTTCATTTTATTTTAATTGATTTAAGGTTGCAAATAGTAATTCATGTTTATGTTTATTTTGATACATTGAGATTCATCATTTTCTTTTCTTCTTAAAGCAATTTTTACACTAAATTTTAGGAAAAAGAAAATCCTTAATAAAGATTCATTTTATCTTTTTCAAATTCAATTTTTGCTAAGTGAAAAGGCATTTTGCAAGGTCATTTAAAATTAGCATTTATTTATCTGAAATTGATTTTTGGAAAAATTGGAATACACGCGCGCTATTCTTTCTCCTTCGTACGAACGAATAAGCTGGAAAATGGTACATAAGCGGAAATTGCAGTGGCATTTTTGGTTCTTTTTTCCACTCATTTTTTTCACATTTCTCTTCTCTCCAAAACTCTCTAGAACCTTGCCAGCTCGCCCCTTGATTCACAGCTGGAATATTCCAGAACAGAAAACCATCAAACGGCTCCCCAAATGCCATAAAAAAGGCAGCTTCATCTATACCATTGCTGGGAGGGTTTAGGTTTTTTGTGTGCCATATAAAGGCATAAGATGAAGACAAAAACCAGGGGGGAATAGGAGTGACGGCGGGAGAGTGAAAAAAAGGGGAGGACTGCTAAGGGAGAGAGGATATAGAGGTAGCGGCTAGGTTTAGGAGAAAAAAAGGAGAGCACCTAGTAACGGCGGAAAATCTGAAAAGAGAGAAACGAGATGACGGCTGATAAAAGAAAGGAACCAGAGAGGTAGAGAGAATAGGGATTGGCGGCTGCATGAGTGAAAAAACAAAGAGAACCCGAGAGGAGAAATAGCAAGAGAGAGGCGGCGAATAAAAATCTGAGAGAAAAACAGGGAAAGAGTAGCGGGATAGTGAGAAAAGAGAGAAGGATCTGGTGAAGGAAAAGGGGAGGAAATTCTTAAATTATTATGAAAAAAAAAAGTTTTTCTACAACAGAGGCTATTTATGGGGTGATTTCTAAAATGAGGTGGTTCGCATTTGCTGAATGCGAACTAGCTTAGCTCGCTTTCAGCAAATGCGAGCTAACAAAAAGCCAGGTAGCATTTTTTTTTTTAAATAGACCTCGCATTTCTCAAATGCGAGGTCCTTTGTCTGTCGGTGAAACATGAAAACCCAGCTCCTTCAACCTCAGTCCTCTCTTTGACTCATTTAACCAAAAAACCCAAAGAAACAACAAAATTGGGAAATACAAATTGAAGGGAAATTGCATCCCAAATCCGTCATTGAAATCCTCGGAAGTAGCAGCATTCATCAAGAGTGCAGCCGTTGGAGGGAGGGAGTCCAACTTTGGTCATTTTGGAAGCTCTCGCCAGAAAGTTGAAGCCCCAGAAAGCTGCAAAATGGAGACCGGAAAATGTTGAAGCTACAGCCAGCTTTCAGTGAATAAGTTAAGCTTTCTGATGCTATTGTCCAGTGACGGAAGAAGATGCTGAACAGATGCGATTGTCCAGGTAGCATTTAACAGATGCGAGGTAAGTGACCTCGCATTTTTGAAATGCGAGGTCTGGTTTTCTTTTTTCTTTTTTTTTTTGGATTCTGTGGGTCGAAAATTCAAGGGGACTTCGCATTCAGCAAATGCGAACTCCTGAGCTCGCATTTGTTGAATGCGAAGACCCCTTGGACGGAATTGTATACTCAAAATGCCCCCTTTGTAGAAATTTTTTAAAATTCATCATAATTTTAGAAATTTCTCAGGAAAAGGGAGAGGCTACGGACGAAAAATAGACACCAAAAGAGAGAAAGGGAACAGCAACCAAAGGAAAAAGGAGGAGGAACTGCTGGAAACTTTCTTCATCGGCTGACTTTTTTTTTCACAGACTGCATTAGCTTCTATCGACCCTTTAAGGTATACTTCCAAGTTCCCCATCAAAGCTATATTTTAGATCTCTAATTGAAGCTCTTGGATGCAGTCTGGTTTGTTTTTCTTTTCCGTAAATCTGTTGAGGAAGGGATGAACTGTGAATCTTGTGTCCTGTTCTTTTTTCTTTCTTTTCTTGCTTCCGTTGTCAAGGATTTTGTGGGAAAAGCTAGATTTTTTCTGTTGATTAAAACTTTTTTCGCAGCAATCTTGATAAAAATCTGATCTTTCGGGTTGTTGAAGTTTCTGGAATGGCTTGGGATCCCTTTCTGGGTTTTGCTTATTGATTTCATTGGTATCCCATGTATGTAAAGCAGAAATGTGCGGCGTAACAACAGGCCGCAACATGGCACTTGTTCAATACCTTTTGCTGCATTTTTGGAAAACATTAGCTGAAGTTTTGTGCTCTTTGGCAGTAGCTTTAGGCGTAGTTTCACTCTTTTTTTTGCTGTGTTTGTGTCCCGTTGCTTGGACTGGGTTTTCTGGGATAGTTTGAGGCTTTGCACTAGATTTTGGTTGTTGAAATGGTAGGATCTGTTTGAGTTGCTTCATATAGGATTCTTTGTTGGGTGATGAAGTTTCATTTCAAGAAATCACAAGGCTGGATTTACTTTTCTATCGCTGCACATGTCACCCATTTGGTTCTTCATTTGCTTTCATTTGATCTTTAATGGATCACGGTTCATGGCTGGACTCTGCCAATGAAAGTGTTTAAGTGGTGTTGAGTGATGATTTTTGCTAGCTTATGTCCGAAATCTTGCATGAAATCTGCATCGCATTTGAGAGCTTAATGTTATAGAAAGTCGCGGCTCAAATTGCAGAAAAGCCTTGCCGCACCTTTTTCTTCTTCCTTCTTTTGCTGTCTAGTTCTTACCCTTGATGGTCAGCTTCAATTCTGATTTCAATCCTGCAATGAACTTGCATGTTTGGTCAATGATTGATAGTTAAAATCCTGACATTTGGCGGACATGTTTGCATGATAAACTGGAAAGAAAAGCTGCGGCTGGAAAAAATTGCAGAAAAGCTTCTTTTGTGTAGTTTGCATGCATGCTGTCATCAGATTTCTTTCTTTCGTTGTTGTGGTGTTTTGTTGTGGTGCGAACACTCAAGTAGTTAAGAGTTGCTGATGCTTATAATGTTTTCCTAATGCATGCAATCTGTTGCATCCCACGCTGCATTTTTTCTTTCTTTTCTCTTGCTGATTGGTAAACTCAGACTCCCAGCTTTGATTTTGCGGCAAACAAAAATGTAATGCTCGGTTGAGTGGATGATTAGGACTTGCTGTGTTTGCTTGTTTTTGTTTAAAAATCTAGATATTCATCAAACTTCTCTTCCATGATGAAATGGAAGAAAGCCGCGGCTGGAGTAGATTTGTTGCAGAGAGAGCTTTTCCTACGTAGATGCATGCAAAAATAGCTTTCCAAAATTTCACTTTGACCCCTTGGCTTCTAACTAATGCTACTATGACCCAATCAATTGAATAATCTCCTCAATTTGGTCCTTGGTAGTTTTAATTTTACAACGTCATTGTTTGTTTGCTTCAATTAACTACTATGCTTTGTTTCAATTGCACTTAAGTCATGACTTTAGGGGCTTTATGATCAAGTGAGCTTTGTATTTGCGCATTTCTTTTAATTTTTCTTAATTAAAGTGGTACCTTGACCCGTTTATTGTTTTGAAGCTATTTTCCCTTCATTTGCTTACCATTACGAGGGAGGTACACTCTATCCTTTATTTTTTGACATTATTTGACCCTACGTGTGTATATGTGTCTTATGTGTGCAATTGCATGACTTTAAGTGTTTATTTCATTTTCACTTTATTTATTTCTTTAGTTGCATAGTTTTTGCTTCAATTTTAGTTCAATTTTATCATTTGGGAGGCACTCAAATGCCAAAATTGTAATAGTTAGGGATTTAATTGTTTTATTCCTTCTTACTCCCCCTTTTAGATTGTAGTAGGCCTTCCCCCTAAAAATGTAATAGTTAGGGCCTTAATTGCCTTATGTGTTTTGCATGTCTATGTGCTTAATCGCTTTCTTAGGTTTTGGCATCTAGATATGCATGCTTACGTGTTATGTGAATTACGTGCTCACATGCATACTCGCTTTAATTATGTACGTTTACTTATGTATGTATGATGGATGCAAGTGCGCGAAACCGTGGCTAGTCCAACGCTAGTCGTGGTATTCCCCTCGAGCTCCTACAAGTCCAATGCTTGTGAGAGAGCGCTAGTGAAGGACTAGTCCAATGCTAGATCCAATAGGACCGTCCCTCGCTAGTACATTCGCATGCCTTCATCTCATGCATGTCTTTATTTTTTAGGGCCTCTTTCACCATATTGCATGACATTTTCCTTATATATGTATACCCCTTTCCCCATATTTTCTCTTATATGTATATTACTTGCTCCTTTTGTATGAAACATGACATTAGTCTTGTATTTCATATAAGCATTAGAACTAGCTTAGTTCATTTGCTTGATTAGATTAGGGAATACCCCCTTGGATATGGGATATGGACGAGTTTGGCTTTTCTAGCCTTAGCACGCTCGTATTCCCTCTATTAAAGGGAAAATTGAGTCACGAACATTAGTCCCCCGTACCCGACATGATGCATTCCTTTAAGACATGTATATTTCTATAATTATTTTATCCTTTTCCCTTTTTTAGCATCTCATATTTTTGCATTATTCGTGACTTCTCCAAAGGGTCATTATTGGGCATCACAATTAATGTGATTTGCGCCATTCAAGCTTTGAAGAGAAATTTTGCCCCTCGATACCCTCCTAGGTCTAGGGTTGCATTCATATAGTACGTCCAAATGTGATAAATCTTTTGGTTAAAATAAGAAAATTCTTGACTAAATCACGCAACTAGCCTTGGCTAGGTCGAAGGGGTGCCTTGGATTTTTATCCTTGCCTTCCCCTTCGTCAAATGTGACTCCCGAACACTTTCTCTGATTTTTGTAGACTTAGGAGTCGTTTAAAAGGGTTTTCTATAGTTTTACTCAAAAACTTATTTTTTAGGTGACTTGGTACACCTTTACTCAATACCAAGTGGCGACTCCAATTTTTATTCAAAACCCTTTTAAACTATTATTTTGGGTCGAATCGTCGCATTTTCAAGTCCCATTTAGACCCATATTTTTCTTCATTTTCTTTGTAAATCAAAATTCATTTTTCAAATCAAAAAATTCACTTTTTAAACCATTTATTTATTTATTTTTCTTATAAAAAATGGGGCGCGACAACCCTACTTGTCCTACGTGACTTTAAGTGTTTTATTGCATGCTTTTTGAATGTTTATTTTATTTAATTCACTTTATTTGTTTTAATTTTATTTATTTATTTTAATTCAATTTGTAATTATTTGGGGAAGGCAATTTAAATGGCACAATTGTAATAGTTAGATATTTTCTTTCAATCATTTATTTATTTCCCCTTAGAATTGTAGTAGGGCATTCCCAAGTGTAATAGTGAGGGATTTATTCGCTTTATTTATTTTGTGTCCTTCTGCATGCCTATGTGCAATGTGTTTAATTATTTGCTTAGGGCCTTGCATCTAGATAAGCATGCTTATGTGCTACGTGCTATGTGACATTATGTGCCTTGCATGTCTATTCGCTTTTATTATTATATCTGCTTATGTGGATGAATGCATGTCACCGTGGCTAGTCCAATGCTAGTCATGGCCTTTTGCCCCGAGCTCTCACAAGTCCAATGCTTGTGAGAGAGCGTTAGAAATAAGGGCTAGTCCAATGCTAGACCCAATAAGGCTGCCCCTTGCTAGTACATACTTGCATGCCCTCAATACATTTTCATTCATTTTTCTCTTTTAGTTTTACATATTTGCACGACCCTTTACTCCCTTTCCCTTGCACATTTAGGGTTGCATTTCATTCTAGTTATTAAGGTCATTTGCTTGACTAGATTAGAGATACCCCCTTGAATATGGGATATGAACGAGTTTGGCTTTTCTAGCCTTAGCACGCTCGTATTCCCTCTATTGAAAGGGAAAATTGAGTCACGAACGTTAGTCCCCCGTACCCGACATGATGCATTCCTTTAAGTCATGAATATTTGTATAATTATTTTTATTTTTCCTCTTCTTAGAATCTCATATTTTTGCATTATTCATGACCTCTCCAAAGAGTCATTATTGGGCGTCACAATTAATGTGATTGGCACCATTCAAACTTTGAAGAGAAATTTTGCCCCCCGATGCCTCCTAGGTCTAGGTTTTGCATTCATATAGTGCGTCCAAATATGATACATTTTTAGGTTAAAATTAAGAAAATCTTTGACTAAATCGCGCAACTAGCCTGGGCTAGGTTGAGAGGGTGCCTTGGACCTCGTCCTTGCCTTCCTTCTCATCAAATGTGACTCCCGAACACTTTCTCTGATTTTTGTAGACTTAGGAGTCGTTTAAAATGGTTTTTCTATAATTTTACTCAAAAATTTATTTATTTTTTTTTTAGGTGACTTGGTACACCTTAACTCAATACCAAGTGGCGACTCCAATTTTTATTCAAAACCCTTTTAAACTATTATTTTGGGTCGAATCGTCGCATTTTCAAGTCCCATTTAGACCCATATTTTTTTTCATTTCCTTTGTAAATAAAAATTCATTTTTCAAATCAAAAATTCACTTTTTAAACCATTTATTTTTCTTATAAAAAATGAGGCGCGACAGATTCGTTGTGTTTACTTGATTGATCTTATTGGTATACGTGAACATAACTTGATGAGGTGAGTGTGTACTTTATCGAACTTGTTCTCCTTTATTTGACTTATACGTGTATTATACGTGAACATGACTTGTATGTCAATCGGAGTGAATCTCATCGACTATTATACGTGTACTCATGGGGGACGCCCAAATCTCATTGGCCAATCTTGCAACTCAAGCCGACATGGGCTTGGTCTTCTCGATTGATGAACCATGAGAATGTTACAAAATAAAACTTGATCTTTTGAGATCTTGTTCGGAATACTCGTTGAGTATCGCCCTTTTCGTGCGTGTTCTTGAAGACAAAATTTGATCTTTTGAGATCTTGTTCGGCATACTTGTGTAGTATCGCCCTTTTCATGCGTGTTTGGTTACGGATCGGAGAGGGTGGAATGGTGGATGAAGGAAGTAGTAAGTGAAGTTTCTACGGATTTAATACCTACCCGGATGATGGAGTGTCATCACAAGGGGGTATCGGATCGAGCCTTAGCAAAGCAAGTGGAAATTAGCTCCTGAGAGCTCCCGTATTCTTAACAAGTGTGTTATATTATAAATTGTGAATTATTTGAACTTTTGCCTTTAATTCTTGTACATATGTTATTGTTACTTGTTACTTAAACTATGTGTTCGCATGTGCATGTTTTTTTTTTTTTTTAGCCGCACGAGCATCCGCTCACCCCGTTGGATTTGTTTTCCTTAACAGGAGCTGAAATGGAAGGAATTTTGGAGAAGCCTACTTGATGGCTCTTTTGACTAGAATTTTGGGAATGTACTTGATTAGGCATCTTATGGAAGTTGTCTATTTTGGGAAAGTGGATGTATTTTAAAACTTGTAATGTAAGATTGAATATCTATGTATGGAAGTGACTTCTTTTCTTACGTCGTCTGGTATTAATAGTTATTATTGTATTAAGTTTGAACGGGAATCGTACCAAATCCTGGCGAGAGCTGGGCAGGTGTTCCGCGGATACCCTTGGGTTTGCCCTTGGGAGAATTGGGGGCGTCACAGTTGGTATCAGAGCCTAGGTTTCAGATCTTTGTAGTGTATTTTAGGCTAAAAGTTTAGGATACCGGACCGTGGGATTACTAACCTATTGTATTCTGGTAGTTAAAGAGAATTAGTACTTGAGAATTTCTTAAATGGCATTTGGTGGCAAAGAGCCTAGGCTAGAGATTTATTTGGGGAGATATCTTAGAGGCTTTACACTTGAGAATCGGGATTAGATAATTTAGTTACATCTTAAGTCAGGTTTAAGCGAGTTAGTAACTTTAAATTTCTAACCTGGGAATTGTGGTTATTTTGCATGGATGGAGAATGGAAATGGAGGACTTGCTGCTAATGGTAATGGTTATGCTAATGGTTATCTGGAGCCCCTTAGGTCTATTTACTATAGAGCACAGGGTGAAGGAGTTCGTGTGCGTTACTCGCCTTCTACTAGGTTTCCTCGATGTATCTGTAGGATGATATACGCTTATCCAAATGACCTTGTATTTGCTCTTGATGATGAGCATCGCCAGTTGGTGAATACCAACAGATCTTTACTTCAAGAGGTTGAGGAGTAGAGCGCCATGGTGGATGCTCAGGGTGTTAGGATTGTTGAACCCGAGGGGATGATGGTAGACGAGAGGGCTAGAGCTGAGGCCGCACGTGATGAAGTTCAGAGGGTTAGAGCTCGACTCACTAGGATTGTCGAGGAGGTTCGGGATCGGGCTTCTGGGATTCTATCCGATACCTCTATGTTGATTGATGAGGTGATGGATACTGTGCGGAGTCCGGTTCAGGAGGGCACTGAGGAGGACCCTGAGGAGGAGGTTCCGCCTAATAGTCCCACTGAGAATTAGACTAGGAGTAATAACTCTTTTGACTGGTATAGCTGAATTAGCTGGGGTGATGCAAGTTCTGAGGCCATTGTATTTTGCTTGACTGTGTGACCTACTTTTGAGACATCTGAATTTTACTTTTGTCGTGCTTGGCTAATTGTATCTCTTTGGCACCTGTGTGCTATATTTTTGTAAATGTCCCATGACTTGCTAATTGTATGAACCTTAAAGTGTAAAGGCATGTTAATTATTGTTATTTTTTATGTTTTCAAGTTGGCTTGTGTATCAAGTATTTTCTCGCGTAATTATATTATTTCTTGCGCTAGACATAACTAGGATCATGGACGACCGAAGGAGTGGTAAAGGTCATGGGCGAGAGACTAGGCAAAACCAACCTCAGGGGGATGAACAAGGATCGGCAACTGGACCGACCCAAGGACAAGAAAATGTAGAGGGTAACCAAGTGGCTACTGCCATTAGTAGGATGACTGATACCCTTGAACGGTTAGCTGAGAGACAGGGTCCAGGGCCACTTAACCAACCCGGAGCCCAGGATAGAGGGGAAGATATAGCCTTGGAGCAATTTTTGAGTTTATTGGAGGACCTGAACCCTTGTTAGCGGAGAATTGCCTAGAAAGAATGACCAACATTTTCGCCGCCCTAGATTATGCAGAGGAGAGGCGATTGACTTTTGCTGTCTTTCAGTTTAAGGGTGCAACACGCGCTTCGTAGGATGTGATAAGGGGAAAATGGGAAAGAGCACAAACTCGTTGGACCGGGGAAAACCTTTGAAGAGAGTTTAATGAGAAGTTTCTCCCGCCCTTGGTTCAAGAAAAATGAGAGGACGAATTCATAAAAGCCAAGCAGGGGGCGTCTAGCGTGGTTGAGTATGAGGGGAAATTCACTAAACTTTCTAGGTACTGTGAGAACCCAAAAAAAAATTTTCACAATTTCTCAGTATTATTTTATTTCTTTGCCTACATTTTATACTTTCCCTGGAAATATTAAATTTTTAATGCATTTTTATAAGTAAGTATAGTTTTAAAATCATATGAGTTAGTGTACATTAATTTGAAGTGCGTTATAGACGTGGGACCCGCTAGTGGGATATAATTTTGGTGACTAAGTGATTTTTGTGCTAAGTGTTATTATTTTACAAGGTGCTAGGAAATGATTAGAGGTTAGCTAGATACATGAATCATTGGGAGTGAGAAGATAAGTTTAAAAACATTCAAGGTGCCACGTGTCGCAAACCGGTTGGAGGATGGCTTTTGACTTACTATTCATCACCTTTACTAAAACCAATTTTTGATCAATTTTCTCTCATATTTCCTTGTCTTGGCCGGATGCTCTTGAGGAGAAAACAAAAGGAAAAGCTCTTCAATTTTAGCTTCCAAACTTGCTCAAATCTTGTGATCTAGCCAACCAAACTTGAATCTACTCCATACAAGTGCTCAACTAGGAAGCTTGATGGTTTTGGTGGAGTTGTTTTGGAGGAGGAAAGACTAAACCACTATCTTCTTGTGGGTTTAAGGTATCTTGCCAAGAAATCTCTCTTTACTTTTAATACTAGATTTTTTGTTAGCTTATTTGTGGTTCAAGAGTGCTTGTAATGCTTATATCAAGTGATTTTGGATAGTTGGGGGTGATGAATTTGAGTTAGGATTTGAAGGAGTCACTTATCATACTTATTGTGTGGATGGTATATGATGTATGTAAGCTTGTATATGAGGTGGTAGTGATGGTTTTAAGCTAGAAATGTGACTTATACCTTGATTGTAGCAAATTTCAAAAATTGAAGTTAAGGTATACCCTGTTCTGTCCGATTCTAGTTCACCATGTTAGAGGCAGAATTAGGCTTAGGATAAAACATCAAAGTTGTATATAATGATGTTTTATAGTTTCCTGCAAAATTTCAGCTCAATCAGAGCAACGTGGCCTGTGAAAAGACCGGAATACCCTGACTGCCCTATGTGAATCCCATGATCAGTTTCAAATATTTCACAAATATGGTCGTGTCTTTTCCACCATGATATGTACTGAACTAGTATTTAGCCAAAACATGAATGTCTTAGTACTATGTCTTAGCTTTCCAACGCCCCTGAGAACACCTCAATCGGATTTTGGTAGCCTGAGTTATGGCCATTGAAACGTAGTACAGTTAACTAGCCTGTCGCTAGGAATCTGGTACTGTAATTTGTGGATTTGACTTGGATACATTGCAAACTGGACTGAGTGGTCTTCATCAAAGTTGTAGGTCTTGGTCTTAGCTTCAAAACGGTATAAATTGTACCTCAATCAGATAAGCGTAGCCTCAGTTGTGTCCGTTACGTAAAACAACGTCAAATCTATCTTTTGTTTCTTGACTCAACCTTCATTTCCGCACATGTTCCTAGCTTGATTTTGTACTTGTATGGCTTGGAGCCTATGGAATGGCTATTGAAATGAGATGATTTTGTGTGTGACTTGGGATTGATTGAGGAAAAGAATGAAGCCATAAATAGCTGGAATATAGGTAAATGCAAAGGGCGTGCTGCCCAAATTTACGCTCGAGAACTAGGTCGATGTACTTGCGACTTGAGTAAGGTTTGAGAGCAAATACCACGTGAACCATCTAGGATATTTACGTCTTCTTTTATCGAGGTATATAAGTTAGAATTCGGCCGAAACTTGTACCCTTGGAAAAATGAAATTTTCGACTAATAGAAATACGTTTTCTTTGTCACTTCGACTTAAATGGAGATTTTAAAGTTTTACAAGTGAGCCTAAGTGTTACAAATATATTACTTATGTCCTTTGGTTTAAATGTACTCTTTTCACTACCAAAACCATATTTATATTTTGTACTAGTACGTATTCGAATTTTCTTTGAATCACTTAAATCTTTGATAGTTGAAGCATAATGTATTCTTTTGATTATATTAGGGTTCCTTGGTGATTAAGGGTAATACCCCGAAGAACACTTTGGACGTTATTTTGCGTAAATAGGTGAGTGTTCCTTGTTTGTTATATTTTCATTGACTATGTGGCTTGTTCTTGATTATATGACTTGTTATGAATGAATGGTAACATGTTAGATGTTTTCTGTGAGGACCCGTAAATTTCCCTTAGTGTATATTCTTTTATTTTATTTCCTCGCATGTATTTTTCTTCACTATACCCTCTTATTTTGATTTTTCCAAAGATTTTATAAGTGAGTAGAGTTTTTAAATCATTTTTCTAGGTTAAGTTAGCTCATATTAAGTTTGAAGCGTATTATGGACGTGGGACAATATTGTTGAGGGACTGTTAGAGTGGTATCAGAGCCGACTCCCGACCCCGGTGTGCCAGCGAGGACGCTGGGTCCTCTAAGGGGGATGGATTGTAATGATCCCACATCGGCTAGGGAGGGAGCTTGGGCTACTTTGATAAGTCTGTAGTGGTCTCTCCCACCTCGACGAGGCCTTTTGGTAAGGTAGCCTGCGGGTGCCTGTTGTGTTGTCTAGCACCTCCAAGAACAAAACCCACGGCCCCACGGGGTGTCAAACTGTGGGACAATATTGTCGAGGGACTGTTAGAGTGGTATCAGAGCAGTTTCGCGTGGTCTCTGTGCGGAATGAGCTTGGGCCAAGTGGTGTTATGGTCCCGATTATGTGCATAGAGGATTAAGTGCTCTTCTTGGGCGTAAGTTATGAATCGTGCATGTTATAAGTGTAAAAGTCGTTATCATTGTACTTGAAGGAGATAGATATGTATGTCGGGTAGGAATCTTTAATATGGATGATTTACTCTTGGGACCGGCCGGCTCGAGTTGTGAATTATCTTATTTTGGATTCTTGGACCTGAGTACCGAAGGATGGAGAGTGCTAGAATAAGAGTCGTTATCTTGATTGAACTTGAGGTAAGTCTGGATGGCAAGGCCAAGGCAAGAAAGATTTTCACATTGGACCTAGCAATAGACTGATTGAGGGGATTGGATATGGAAGTGTTATTTCCTTCTGTTATGAGCGTGAGAACTTGATAAACGTCTACTTGACTTTGCATTAGTCTAGCTACAACTATAGAGGTATTTGGTATTTTCTACCCCTCTTGTAAGGCTTCATACCTGTAGTTTGGTTCTTAATAAACTACCTTTGCCTATATTTCCTTGATGTTAAATGAAATTTTCGTCTGTGGTTCGAAAGGGGAAACTTTTGATATTTTCACTGGTTTTCTTAGCAGGGGATTTTAGTCATTGCATTAACACGATTTCTTTCTAGATAGATAGTGGCATGGTAAGAAAAATTTCGAGGACGAAATTTCTTTAAGGGGGAGAGAGTGTGAGGACCCGTAAATTTCCCTTAGTGTATATTCTTTTATTTTATTTCCTCGCATGTATTTTTCTTCACTATACCCTCTTATTTTGATTTTTCCAAAGATTTTATAAGTGAGTAGAGTTTTTAAATCATTTTTCTAGTTTAAGTTAGTTCATATTAAGTTTGAAGCGTATTATGGACATGGGACAATATTGTCGAGGGACTGTTAGATTTGCAATGATTGCTTAAAAAGAGTTTTCTGGGTGAGTGTGTACTTTATCGCACTCGACCTAAATGAATGTGAAATTTACAATGATTAAATGATTATATGTGCATGAATGTAAGCCTGACGGCTGAACTGGGCCCTGCCCTTCGTTACCGATCGACTCGAGCCAGAAGCGGACTCGGTCGGGTGATTTGGTAACCCTCGGTGAATGATTGGTATACTCGAGTATTACCTTGTAGTCTGGTGACCAACGTCCAGGAGGGGGTGAATGAAATGAATGAACGATTGTCAATGCAAATGAGGGGTTCTACTTATCAAAATGCATTTTTAGATGATTGGAGGAATAAGGGAATGAAAGGAGAATGAACGAATGAATGAATGAATGAATGGCTCCCTGTGAGCACGTATCCTTTTAATGAATGTGTTATTATTGCTTTATATTGTACATGTTCTTGAATTATTGGTTATTTATGGTTAATGCATTGAACTTATTGTTTGATTATGTGTTCGGAACTTCACTGAGCTTTCAGCTCATCCCTTTAGTTTTGTTTTCCCTAACAGGGGAAGGAGAGCCAGAACGGGAGCCTTGTGTAGACTAGCTTAGTCTAGATCTCTGAATTTTGTAATGGTTTTCGCCCTAGTGCTTGGCACGGGCTGGATGTATGACGAATTTGAGAACCTTTGTATATTCGTTATTTGTACTCCCTTTTGAGATAGAAATGTATATAAGTTTCACTTTAAGTTTTGGATTGTTATTTCATTTAATCTTGTGGTTTTATTTCGGAGTTGATTGAGGTATGACTGAGTCCCGGCGAGAGTTGGGCAGGCGGTCCGCCAAACCCTTTGGTTCGCCTTAGGGTAAGGTGGCGCTATCACAGTTGATATCAGAGCCTGATTTGCGTGGTCTCTGCGCGGAGTGAGCTTAGGCCAAGTGGTGAATAAGTGTGAAGGACTAAGTGCTCTTTTGAGTATAAGTTATGAATCATGAATTGTTATAGGCCTTAAATCATTATCATGGTATTTGAGGACAGTAGATAGGGACGTCAGGTAGGAATCTCGATTGTAGATAGTTTACTCTTGGGACTGGCCAGCTCGAGATGTGAATTGTCTTATTTCGGATTCTTGTGCCCGAGTACGCTAGAGTTGAGGCGATGCTAAGTATGTGAGATTTGCATTTTGGGAATATGAACAGGCTTTGTTTGGCTAAAATGAGTACAAGAGGTCAACGGACGTTTAGTTTGGATAGAAAATGACGTGAGAAACCGGACGGGGTTACTTTAACTGAGACTGGGTGTGACAGCCCCACCTCCCCCTAAGGCGAACCAAAGGGTTTGGCGGACCGCCTGCCCAGCTCTCGCCGGGACTCAGTCGTTCACTTCAACCCTCAAACAAAACCAGAATAAATGTGACGACCCCACCTCCCCCTAAGGCGTACCAGAGGGTTCGGCGGGCCGCCTGCCCAGCTCTCGCCGGGACTCATTCGTTCGCTACAGTCCTCAATTAAAATTGAAATAAATCACAAGAATAAATAGGGCATTGATCCAAACTTAAAGCGGAACTTATATACATTGCCAACCCAAAAGAGAATATAAACATCAAATATACAAGGGTTCTCAATCCTTCATACGTCCAGCCCGTGCCAAGCACTAGGCAAGAACCACTACAAAAGAAACAAAAGAAACAAAACTAGATTGGCTAGTCTATCTCAAGCTCACGTCCTCGCTCGCCTTCCCCTGTAAGGAAAACAAAACTAAAGGGATGAGCTAAAAGCCCAGTGAGGTTCCGAACACATAATCAGATAATCAATCCAATACATTAAACATGGAGTATCAATAATTCAAGAAACATTTTCAATGGAAAGCGATAGTAACACATTCATTAAAAAGGATACGGCTCACAAGGAGCAATTCGTTATTTCGTTCATTCGTTCTCCTGACATTTCCCCTTATTCCTCCAATCATTTGAAACTGCATTTTTCGTTTATCAATAACCCTCGTTCGATCGTTCGTTCATTCATTCATTCATTCACCCCCGTCCTGGCCGTTGGCCAGTCTCCACCAACCTACAGGGTAATACTCGAGTATACCAAACGTTCACCCAAGTCCCTAATCGCCCGACCGAGTCCGCTTCTGGCTCGAGACGACCGGTAACAAGGGGCAATGGCCAGTTCAGCCTAAAAGGCTTACATTCATGCGCAAGTAACATTTCAATCATTAAATCCTTGAAAATTGCACTGTTATTTAGGTCGAGTGCGATAAAGTACACACTCGCCTAGGAAGCTCATTTTGGAAATCATTAAAAGCACTTAACACATTAGCAAATGATAACAACAAGCCATAGAATCAAATAAGGAACACTCACCTAGAAATGCAAAATATCGCGCAAAATATCCTTTCGGATATTACCCTTAATCACCAATGAAACCTAAGGTTGAACAAGAGAACATATTACAGTTTATCGAGCAAAACATTTAAGGGAAACAAAGAAACCCGACTAATTAGGAGTAAAACGTGTAAAGATGACTTTCAAGTAAGAAGAGGGTTGTTTGAACCGAAGGATGAAAAATCATGTTTTAAAATGGAAACTCGGTCATGGCATTGGCCAAATCGGGCGAAAATTTGGGCAGCACGCCCTTTGTGTTTACCTAATTTTCCAGCCATTTTGGCTTCATTATTTTTCTTCAACCACAACCCAACATCACACATAAGCAATTCAAGTCAAGAGCCATTCCATAGGCTCACAATATCATAAGAATAAGAAATACAGTAATAACGAGTGCAGAAATTCAATTTAGCAAAAGACAGATTTGACGTATGAATGCGGAAATAACTTATCCGAGGCTACGCTTATCGGATTAAGACGAAACCTATGCCGTTTCGAAGCTAAGACTCAGGGCTACAATGTTCTTGAAGGTCACTTAGTCCAGTTTCTAATGTAACTTGGTCAAATTCTCGAATTACTAAACCAGAAACCAATTCGTCGGCTGTTTAATCGCGTTACACTGTAATGGACATAACTCAGTCTACACAAGTCCGAATCAGGTGTTCTTAGAGGCATTTTACAGCTAATACCGAACACTACAACTTTCATGTTTTGTCCCAGAGCTAAATCAGAATGGATCCTGGTCAAAAATCGTGATAAACTGGACTTAACTGAAGAAACGGACTGCTGGGAAATACTTAAAACAGTAGGGGTATTTTGGACTTTTCACGTCCTACGTTGCTCCGATTGAGCTGAAATTTTGTAGGCACCTATAAAATACCATTCTCTACAACTTTCATGTTTTATTCCAAGCCAAATTCGGCCTCTAACTAGGTGATACAGAAACGGGCAGAACTGAATTTTCAAGTTCCTGAAATCTGGAAATTCTTGAAATCAAATGCTAATTGCTTTATTTTTGGCTTGCTTCACCATCTTAACTTCCCATATTAAACTTTAAACATCAAAGCCCCAAATTTTAAGCACTAGAAAAATCATAGGAAAACTGTAAAAATTCCAATAAAATGGAAAATCATGATCCAAGCCTCTATTTCACTACATACATCAATAATTCAACCATATGTGACATATTTAGCAACTAATCACGCATTTAATCGAAGAATCAAGGTTCTAGCATGTATACCTTTTCAAGAAAACTAGAAACAAGTGTTCAAGGCCTTTGTTCCTCAAGAAAATTACACCGGTAGGTAGCCTTTGTGCTAGATAACAACTTAATCGGAGTAGATTTGCGCGAATAGAAGAAACTTTTCAAGATTTGGAGAAGAAATGAAGGAGAATGAGATGAACTCTCTTTGTCTCTCTCTCTCTCTCTCTTATTTCGGCCAAGGAGAAGAAAAATGAAGAAGGATGAGCTAAGTTTGTAAGATAAGAAAGCAAGAAGATTAGGATTAATTTGGACCACAAGTTTAGGCAACACTTGGCTTGATTTCCACCACAAAATTTTCTCTTTCTTCCTTGCTATTTTAGTCCACAAATTTCGGTCAAGAGGTCATCATGAGAGAGGAGATATTTTGCTCCATTAGTAATAAACTTGTATGGCAAGAAAGTGGGGTCAAGTGGTGGTTCAATCGGTAGTGCGCGGGACCCGCCGGATCGCGCCGTTTTTCTTAAAAACTCACGTACTAGGTTTTTCACTTCCCATTCACTAACCTTATACCATTGCCACTAGTCACATCTTATTTTTCACTTAAAAGTCACTTTTAAATCCCCAAATTAATTCTTACTCTGTACCGAAAATTCATCCGGCTAAAAATCGCGAAAACCCTAATTTCGCTCCAAACTTGAAACCGAAGCGTAAAACCCTATTTTCTAGGTTTATTTACACTTAGTGTGAAATATTTGGGTAGTGGCCTTTGATAAGTAATAATTTTCAAATAAAAGGGTATTTTTTAGAAAAATACAAGGAATTTGCGAGTCCTCACATTCTCTCCCCCTTAAAAGAATTTCGACCTCGAAATTCATACCTTCAGTTGCCTCAGACAAGTCCGGAACTTGTCGGTTGTCTAAAGCATAAACCTTTGCCGGTCCGCTAGTTCGTTTCCCTCCTTCATTCACTTGTGATTTAGCTCCATCCAGTTGCAGAGTATTGCTTTCACGTGACTGTCTCCTCGGACAGTTGCTAACTTGATGATCGCCACTTCCGCAGATTAAACATTTCCGTCCCTTTCTCCAACAATCGCTTTCGACATGATTTGCCTTTCCACAGTACCCACAGACCACGTGAGAAGCCATCTTTTGGCTTTCTTGAAAACTTTTCCCAGATCTGATTTGGCTTTCTTTTGTAGATCCTTCACCTATCGCCCCTAATGTCCATGGTGGGTGGGACAAAAAGTTCACTTTTTGCACTTTGGAAGGGACTCTCGCTTCACTTAATTCCTCCACTACACTACTCGATGCACTCCTTTTCTGGGTCTGGGAAGCTTTTATCTGTGCCTTTGCAGTCTCGATTCTTTGAGCTTTCTCAAGGGCCTCCGTAAACGTATTCACTTGTACTGCCGCTAGTGCTTCTTGGAGTTCCAAATTTAATCCTTGTATAAATCGTCTTACTCTTCGCCGTTCTGTGGCCACCAATTCAGAAGCAAACTTGGATAGTTTCGTAAATTTCGTTTCATATTCGGCTACGCTTAACGTTCCCTGCCGTAGTCCAATAAACTCTTCCTCTCTCCTCTCTTGAACTAAAGGAGGAAGGTATTTCTCGTTAAATTCCCTTATGAAATTCGTCCATGTCCATACAGTCTGTTCTCTTTCCCACTTGGTTCTAATTACATTCCACCATGCCCGGGCCGGTCCCTCAAATTGAAACACTGCGAAGTTCACCTGCCTCTGTTCAGTGTAATTCAAAGCTGTGAATATATTCACCATGGCCTCTAGCCACTGTTCAGCGATATCTGGATCAGGCCTTCCAGCGAATTTTGGAGGTGCAAACTTCTGAAACCGCTCCAGAGCCTTATCCTCACCCGTCTCAGGGTTCCTGGGTTGATTTACGGGTATTTGATTTTGTTGATCTACTAATCTTGCCAAGATATCCGTCATTTGTTGCATTGTCGTCGCCATTTGGTCTCCGGTTGCATCTCTCGGTCCTTGTTCTTGTTCAGCGAACGTTTCCCTTTCTGCTCTAGGTTCTGGGGTCCGTTTAGTTCCACGGCCTCGACCACGTCCCTGACTACGTCTCCCATCCATATTTTTCCTTCCCTCTTTTTTTTCCAAAAGTAGTTTAATGAATAAATGCAATAAGGTGACTCAAAAGTAACCAAAATTGAGGCACCAAGTACACAAGTAAACATATATGCACATAGCACTCCACATATCAAGAAAATAGATGATCAATTACCCAAGTACGTATCAAGTCAGGCAAATATTCATATGCTCAAATACACCAATGAATGTCATGTAATAAGAATATATAAGCGAATCAAACGAGGAGATGATGTGTCGTTCCAGTCTTAGCTAAGGTAACCCCGTCCGGTCCCTCACGTCACTTACTATTCACACCAGATACCCCTTAACCTCTTGTGCTCATTCTAGTCAGACAAAGCCTGTTCATGTTCCCAAAATACAAGTCTCAAGTATTTAGCAGCACCTCAACTATAGAGTACTCAGGCACGAGAATCCGAAATAAGATAATTCACATCTCGAGCTGCAGTCTCAAGAGTAAACTATCTACAATCGGAATTCCTACCTGACATACCTATCTATGGTCTTCAGATACCATGAGAAAGATTTAAGGCCTATAACATTCGCAATTCATAGCTTCACTTAGTCCCTCATACTTTTTCACCACTTAGTCCAGGGTCACTCCACGTAGAAACCACGCGAAGCAGCTATAAGTTTTATCCCTCAATCGCTTAACTTTCAAGTCCAATCAAATCCCACAGTCCGGTATCCTAATCTTTAATCTAGGATACACTACAGAGATCTGAAGCCTAAGCTCTGATACCACTTGTGACGACCCCACCTCCCCCTAAGGCGTACCAGAGGGTTCGGCGGGCCGCCTGCCCAGCTCTCGCCGGGACTCATTCGTTCGCTACAGTCCTCAATTAAAATTGAAATAAATCACAAGAATAAATAGGGCATTGATCCAAACTTAAAGCGGAACTTATATACATTGCCAACCCAAAAGAGAATATAAACATCAAATATACAAGGGTTCTCAATCCTTCATACGTCCAGCCCGTGCCAAGCACTAGGCAAGAACCACTACAAAAGAAACAAAAGAAACAAAACTAGATTGGCTAGTCTATCTCAAGCTCACGTCCTCGCTCGCCTTCCCCTGTAAGGAAAACAAAACTAAAGGGATGAGCTAAAAGCCCAGTGAGGTTCCGAACACATAATCAGATAATCAATCCAATACATTAAACATGGAGTATCAATAATTCAAGAAACATTTTCAATGGAAAGCGATAGTAACACATTCATTAAAAAGGATACGGCTCACAAGGAGCAATTCGTTATTTCGTTCATTCGTTCTCCTGACATTTCCCCTTATTCCTCCAATCATTTGAAACTGCATTTTTCGTTTATCAATAACCCTCGTTCGATCGTTCGTTCATTCATTCATTCATTCACCCCCGTCCTGGCCGTTGGCCAGTCTCCACCAACCTACAGGGTAATACTCGAGTATACCAAATGTTCACCCAAGTCCCTAATCGCCCGACCGAGTCCGCTTCTGGCTCGAGACGACCGGTAACAAGGGGCAATGGCCAGTTCAGCCTAAAAGGCTTACATTCATGCGCAAGTAACATTTCAATCATTAAATCCTTGAAAATTGCACTGTTATTTAGGTCGAGTGCGATAAAGTACACACTCGCCTAGGAAGCTCATTTTGGAAATCATTAAAAGCACTTAACACATTAGCAAATGATAACAACAAGCCATAGAATCAAATAAGGAACACTCACCTAGAAATGCAAAATATCGCGCAAAATATCCTTTCGGATATTACCCTTAATCACCAATGAAACCTAAGGTTGAACAAGAGAACATATTACAGTTTATCGAGCAAAACATTTAAGGGAAACAAAGAAACCCGACTAATTAGGAGTAAAACGTGTAAAGATGACTTTCAAGTAAGAAGAGGGTTGTTTGAACCCAAGGATGAAAAATCATGTTTTAAAATGGAAACTCGGTCATGGCATTGGCCAAATCGGGCGAAAATTTGGGCAGCACGCCCTTTGTGTTTACCTAATTTTCCAGCCATTTTGGCTTCATTATTTTTCTTCAACCACAACCCAACATCACACATAAGCAATTCAAGTCAAGAGCCATTCCATAGGCTCACAATATCATAAGAATAAGAAATACAGTAATAACGAGTGCAGAAATTCAATTTAGCAAAAGACAGATTTGACGTATGAATGCGGAAATAACTTATCCGAGGCTACGCTTATCGGATTAAGACGAAACCTATGCCGTTTCGAAGCTAAGACTCAGGGCTACAATGTTCTTGAAGGTCACTTAGTCCAGTTTCTAATGTAACTTGGTCAAATTCTCGAATTACTAAACCAGAAACCAATTCATCGGCTGTTTAATCGCGTTACACTGTAATGGACATAACTCAGTCTACACAAGTCCGAATCAGGTGTTCTTAGAGGCATTTTACAGCTAATACCGAACACTACAACTTTCATGTTTTGTCCCAGAGCTAAATCAGAATGTATCCTGGTCAAAAATCGTGATAAACTGGACTTAACTGAAGAAACGGACTGCTGGGAAATACTTAAAATAGTAGGGGTATTTTGGACTTTTCACGTCCTACGTTGCTCCGATTGAGCTGAAATTTTGTAGGCACCTATAAAATACCATTCTCTACAACTTTCATGTTTTATTCCAAGCCAAATTCGGCCTCTAACTAGGTGATACAGAAACGGGCAGAACTGAATTTTCAAGTTCCTGAAATCTGGAAATTCTTGAAATCAAATGCTAATTGCTTTATTTTTGGCTTGCTTCACCATCTTAACTTCCCATATTAAACTTTAAACATCAAAGCCCCAAATTTTAAGCACTAGAAAAATCATAGGAAAACTGTAAAAATTCCAATAAAATGGAAAATCATGATCCAAGCCTCTATTTCACTACATACATCAATAATTCAACCATATGTGACATATTTAGCAACTAATCACGCATTTAATCGAAGAATCAAGGTTCTAGCATGTATACCTTTTCAAGAAAACTAGAAACAAGTGTTCAAGGCCTTTGTTCCTCAAGAAAATTACACCGGTAGGTAGCCTTTGTGCTAGATAACAACTTAATCGGAGTAGATTTGCGCGAATAGAAGAAACTTTTCAAGATTTGGAGAAGAAATGAAGGAGAATGAGATGAACTCTCTTTGTCTCTCTCTCTCTCTCTTATTTCGGCCAAGGAGAAGAAAAATGAAGAAGGATGAGCTAAGTTTGTAAGATAAGAAAGCAAGAAGATTAGGATTAATTTGGACCACAAGTTTAGGCAACACTTGGCTTGATTTCCACCACAAAATTTTCTCTTTCTTCCTTGCTATCTTAGTCCACAAATTTCGGTCAAGAGGTCATCATGAGAGAGGAGATATTTTGCTCCATTAGTAATAAACTTGTATGGCAAGAAAGTGGTGGTCAAGTGGTGGTTCAATCGGTAGTGCGCGGGACCCGCCGGATCGCGCCGTTTTTCTTAAAAACTCACGTACTAGGTTTTTCACTTCCCATTCACTAACCTTATACCATTGCCACTAGTCACATCTTATTTTTCACTTAAAAGTCACTTTTAAATCCCCAAATTAATTCTTACTCTGTACCGAAAATTCATCCGGCTAAAAATCGCGAAAACCCTAATTTCGCTCCAAACTTGAAACCGAAGCGTAAAACCCTATTTTCTAGGTTTATTTACACTTAGTGTGAAATATTTGGGTAGTGGCCTTTGATAAGTAATAATTTTCAAATAAAAGGGTATTTTTGAGAAAAATACAAGGAATTTGCGAGTCCTCACAATAAACCCACAAGAATAAATATAACGACGATCCAAAAGTTAAAGCAAAACTTATGTACATCACTATCTCAAAAGGGAATACAAACATAGAATATACAAAGGTTCTCAATTCACCACACATCCAGCCCGTGCCAAGCACTAGGGCGAGAACCATTACAAAATCAAAGAACTAGACTAGGCTAGTCTATACAGAGCTCTCATCCTGTTCGCCGTCCCCTATTAAGGAAAACAAAACTAAAGGAATGAGTTAAAAGCTCAGTGAGGTTCTATACATAGAAACTGTAGACACCAAAATTTTAAGGTATTTTGTTTACTATTATTTTTATTTTTTGATTAATTTCATTTACTTTTAGTCTTTTATTTTTAAGTCATTTTAAGTCGTTTAATTAAACTTTAATCATTTAACCATTTAATTGTTATTTTGTTTGTTTCGATTCTAGGTTTTTGAAAAAGAAAAGAAAAAAAGAAAAATCAATCGAAGGGACAAAAATAAGACACATAAGCCTACTTTGGGGTTTGAAATCTTAGCCTTTCATATTAGGTTTAGTTTTGGGGTGCCCTAAAAGATGAAAGGGCCGCAAGCTAAAAGGGGGTGCCAATTAGAGAGGAGAGCTACAGGGGGTTTCTTGAAAAAGCTTCGGGAAGGAAGAGAGTAGGGAGAGTGGCGGCTGAGCATTGGAGAGGGGGCTACGAAATCAGAAAAAGGGGGAACAAGGAAAAAGAAGAGAAAAATTGAGAGGAAAAAAAAGGAATTGAACGAGGCTTCGGAAAAGAAAAAAAAACGGAAGAAAAGAAAGAAACCTAGGCCAGGGGGCGGCGAAGAAGAAAGAAGGCACAAAGAAAGAAGAAAAAGAAACAGAGGGAAAAACAGAGAGGGGCGGCTAGGATTTGGGCATGAAGGCTTCAGCGAACTGGGAGAGAAAGAAAAGAAGAAAAGCGCGAGGGAGAAATCGAGAGCTTTGGAAGAAAACAGAGGAGATAACCAAAAGAGGAGAAAAGAACGAAGAAGAAGAAAGGCAGCTATGGCCCAGAGAAAAGAAAAACAGAGGAAACGGGCCGAGGAACAAGAAAGCAGAAAGCGGAGGAAAAATCAGTAGCCGAACGGAGAAGCAAGAGGAGCCGCCACCATCAAAACCCATCACTTCGCCCGAATCCGCCACTGACGCCGGTGAAATTGTCACCGTGAGAAGCCATGGTAAGTTCACTTTTGTCCCTACATTTCAGTCTTTGTTCAGGCACAAGCTCTGAATGCTTCCAAAGCATGTCTGCCGCGAGCCATTGTTCTAATTTGCATGTTGGATTGTTCATGTTTTTTATGTACGTGCTTTGTATGTTGATTGAACTGGAATTTTTAAGTCTGTGATGAAGTTTGGGCCAATTTTAGCTTCAATTGAGTAAAGGATTAGCAAAATTGTTTATGCCCCTGACCTGTTCGATGAAATGCCTAACTGAGTTTTCTAATTGAAAGTTAACTTGTCTGCACTTTTTGCGTGTGAAGAAACTGGATAGGTTAGCAAGTTCATTTCCTTGTATTTGAGAAATTTTGAGGAATTGGTTTAGCATTTGCTGTTGTTTTGTTCCATTCCGAAGTAATCTTAGGAGACGGAGTTTTCGTGAGTAAATTTTGTTGTCTATTGGGAATGATTGCATTTGAAACTAATTCTCTGGTATTGCTGATTGAAAAGAACGGGAACACTAATTGATGATTAAGCAGTGAAGAAGATTGTTTTCTTGTTGGAACCTGAAATGTTGACTATGTTTTGGTGTTCATTCTCTGGTTTAGAACCTGATGTCTTTAAGAGTTGGAGTTTGAGACTTCAGCAATGTATTCATGGCTGTCTTCCTACCTATGATGAGGTCGAAGGCAAAGTGTTGTGGAAAGAACAAAATTTCCAGTTTTGCATGTGATCTTTCTCTGTCGAGTGTTTAATTTATAGCATGATTGGCATCTTGTTTGTTTCAGGGTCTGAACTTTAGCATATTTTCTTGAATGTTTTGGTTTGATATTTCAAACAAAAGTTTGAGAGTGCGTGCTGCACTTCGTTTCTTTCCTTTGCGGTTATTTCTTGCATCCCTGGCCGTCACTAGTCTATTTTTTCTACTTTAGTCCTGTAATAAAAGTGTGATTTTTGAATGAGTAGATGATTGGGAGTGGTGTTTGTGGGTGTTGGTGTTTGTTAATGATGTATTTGGTGGGTTAATGCTGCATGTTGTGGTGAAAAGAAACCAGAAAGGAGGAAGCTACTGGAGCTTCATGATCCTATACTAAGTTTCCTTTTGCACGTTAGATGTTAAGTTTCATTTGGTTTATTCTTTAGGTTGAAGCTTTGATGTTTGCTTGAAGAGTTTACTAAAAGTTGAGTTTAAAGGCTAAAATCCGCAAGAGAAATAGACGTTGTAGTTAGTTTTGTTGCTAAAGAGCTTTATCCGCTTGCCAAAGATTTGCTGCAGAAGCTTAAGCCCTCTACGTAGGTTGTGCATGAAGAGACTTTAAAAAATTACACTTTGACCCCTCAAGTCTCCCCCTTGTTCACCGTGGCCTCAAAATTTGGAAAAATCAAATCCATTTTGCCTTTTTTGAGCTTAATCCTATGTTTGCCTATTGTATGTGACTTTTTTGGGATCAATTAATTCTGGGATTTAGATCATAATTGTGGTTTGATAATTTTAGTTGATTTACTAATCTTGTTGGGCTTATTTTTGGTTAAGGTTGTGGGTGATAATTTTGTTTTGGGTTTGTAAAAATTGGGTTTAATTCATTTTTGTTTGGGTTTCTGACTTGGATTTAGGAGGTAACAACCCACTCTTTTGGTTGGGTTTATTTTGTAAAGTGTAGGCTAGCCCGTTTGTTTTGCTTGGGTCTCGGTTTGGGGCTGAGAGGGGTTTGGGCCCAAGAAATGAATAAAATGGCCCAAGGGCCTGTTCTTTAAGAATCTGGTAACTGGATTTGCAAATCAGTCCCTGGATTTCTCCCTAACTACACTGTGGCCCTAGACATTTCAATGTCTTTCAATTGGGTCCTTAATTTAATTACGAATAGGTCCCTAAACTTTATTTTTCTTTAGTTTTGGCCCCAAAATTTTGTCAATCTTTGCAATCAAGTCCTTTCTTCTCTTGACCTCTTAAATGTGGGTTGTTGACGTGATTTAATTGATTCAATTTCATGTTTATTTTTATCTTTTGTGATTATCTGTTAACTAAAGCGATGCCTTGACCTTTTCTTTGCATTTTGGAGGGTAAATGAGTGAGTTCATGTCATTAGGGCTCCAAATCAAGGGAGGTACACTCTATCCTTCATTTCTTGACTTTATGTGACCCTACGTGCGTATATGTGTCTTATGTGTGCAATTGCATGACTTTAAGTGTTTATTTCATTTTTACTTTATTTATTTCTTTAATTGCCTAGTTTTTCGCTTTAATTTTAGCTCAATTTTATCATTTGGAAGGCACTCGAATGCCAAAATTGTAATAGTTAGGGATTTAATTGTTCTATTCTTTCCTATTTCCCCTTTTAGATTGTAGTAGGCTTTCCCCCTAAAAATGTAATAGTTAGGGCCTTAATTGCCTTGTGTGATTTGCATGTTTATATGCTGCGTGTTACTTGCTTTCTTAGGGTCTTGCATCTAGATACCATGCTTATGTGTTATGTGCAATATGTGATTTGTGTGTTTATTTGCTTTATTAGCCTTTACATGATTTATTTGGTTTATAATGAATGTGTGACGTCACCGTGGCTAGTCCAACGCTGGTCATGGTCTTTCCCCTCGAGCTCTCACAAGTCCAATGCTTGTGAGAGAATTCTAGAAAAGGGCTAGTCCAATGCTAGACCCAATAGGCCGTCCCCTCTCGTTAGTACATACTTGCATGTTTCACTACATTTCATACATTTTTCTTAGTTTTCTAGCATTTGGCATGATCCTCCAATCGTTTCCCCTTCATTTTAGGTTTTTGCATCTTCATGCTAGTTATAGGGTACATTTGCTTAAGAGTCCCCTTTCGATAAGGGAAACGAGCGAGTGTGACTACAAAATAATCTTAGCACGCTAGTTCTTCCTTCTAATCAAAGGGAAAATTAAAGTCGTGAAATTAGGAGTCATTCCCGTACCCGACTTGATGCATTCCTCTAGGTTCATGCACCTCCATTTTACCATATCACTTTTTCATTTTTTTATCTACATTTTCTCACTACTTGTATTTTTCTCACTCCACATGCCATGTTCACACACTTCTCTTCTTTCCCTATCACTTATTTATTTGCTACCTCACAAATTGCACCCAATTGCACTTATATGCATTTACTACTATTTATACCATATTTTCATCCACTTGCACACAAACACCTTCATTTTCTCAATTGGCACACATACACTTTTCTTACATTTGCACATATTGCACTTTTCTTACATTTGCACACATTGCACCTTTCTTACATTTGCACACATTGCACTTTTCTTACATTTGCACACTTGCACTTACATTTGTATTTTTATTTTATTTTATTTTGCATTCCTCTTACATTTTCACACTTGCACTCATATTTGGGTCTTCATTTGCATTACCCGTGACCTCTATGAGAGTTTTCCTTATTGGGCATCACAACTCATGTGATTGGGACCAAAAAGCCTCATAAGAGACATTTTAGATTTAGGATTGCATTTTTTCATATCCATTAGTCACATCCAACTTGCAACACATATTTTGGGTAGAAGAATTAGGAAAAGTAGGGCTAAGTCACGCAACTAGCTTTGGCTAGGGTAAGGGAGTGCCTTAGGCTTTGCCTTTGCCTTCTCCCTTATCAAATGTGACCCCCGATCCCTTTCTTTGGTTACGTAGATCTAAAATTGTTTAAAAAGGGTTTGTTTACTTTTCTTTCCAAAAAATCACTTTTTGGGTGACTTGGTACACCCTAACTCTATACCAAGTGGCGACTCCATTTTCCATCCAAAAAACCCTTTTTGAACTATACTTTGGCCAAATCGTCGCATTTCACAATCCCACGGCCTTTTATTTTCATCTTCACACACGTTCACATACACACTACTTTCACACACTCAAAAAGTGGGGCGCGACAGAAACAAGTAATTAAACAAGGACATTAATCATGTAATAACAAATAATAAAAAAAAACATGTCCAATATAAAGCAATGATAATACATTCATTAAAAGGATACAGGCTCACAAGGAGCAATTCGTTCGTTCGTTCCCCTTTCATTCCCTTATTCCTCCAATTATTTAAAAAATGCATTTTTGTAAGTAAAACCCCTTGTTTTTGACGTTCGTTCGTTCATTATCATTCACCTCCTCCTGGACGTTGGCCAGGCTTTTCACCCCCATCCGGACGTTGGCCGGACTCCACCCGACAACAAGGTAATACTCGAGTATACCAAACGTTCACCCAGGTCACCAAATCGCCCGACCGAGTCCGCTTCTGGCTCGAGTCGATCGGTAACAAGGGCAAGGGCCCAGTTCAGCCAAAAGGCTTACATTCATGCGCAACTAGTATTTCAACATTTAATCATCGAAAATTTCATATTTATTTAGGTCGAGTGCGATAAAGTACACACTCACCTAGCGAAAGTTCATTTGAGAAATCATAGAAAACAATTAACATTTAATCAAATATTCACAAATAATCACATAGTCACAACAATCTACATAGTCATAGAAACAAAACGTATATAGAACACTCACCTATTTAAGCAAAATAATGTCCAATATATCCTCCCGGAT
Source organism: Coffea eugenioides (assembly GCF_003713205.1). Classification (NCBI taxonomy): domain Eukaryota; kingdom Viridiplantae; phylum Streptophyta; class Magnoliopsida; order Gentianales; family Rubiaceae; genus Coffea; species Coffea eugenioides. The sequence continues at coordinate 23,955,743 of NC_040044.1, read as the reverse complement.
AACACTCTCAATCGCCAAGAAACCCTAATAATAGCCAAGAGAAAATATTACAGTTAAACCCCTCCAAAGTTTAAGTGAACCAAAGAAAATCCGAATAACTACTAGTACAAAGTATAAGTATAGTTTTGGAAGTGAAAAGAGTACATTTAAACCAAAGGCTATGAGTAAAATATTTGGAAAACTTATGCTTACTTGTAAAACTTTGAAATCTTCATTTAAGTCGAAGTGACAAAGAAAACGTACTCCGAGCAGTCATTATTTTATTTCTCAAGGGTATAAGTTCGGCCAAGTCCTTACTTATATACCTCGGTAAAAGAAGGTGTAAATATCCTAGATGGTTCAAGTGATATTCACTCTTAACCCTTACTCAAGTTGCAAGTATAGTTCTCTAGTTCTCGAGCGTAAATTTGGGCAGCACGCCCTTTGTGTTTACCTAATTTTTCCAGCCATTTATGGCTTCATTATTTTCCTCAGCCAATCCCAAAGTTATACACATTATAAATTCATCACAATAGCTATTCAATAGGCTCAAAGTCATATGAGTACAAAATCAAGTTAACAACATGTGCGGAAATGAGATCTAACAAAAGACAGATTTGGCGTGCTTTTGCGTAACGGTCACAACCGAAGCTACGCTTATCGAATTGGGATGAAACTTATACTGTTTTGAAGCTAACACAAAGGCCTACAATTTTTATGAAGACCACTTAGTCCAAATTCCAGTGTAACCCAGTCAAATTCCCCAATCACAGAACCAAATTCCAACTAACCGGTCAGTTAACCGTACTGCCTTCAAATGGCCATATCTCAAGCTACCAAAATCCGTTTAAGGCGTTCTTGGAGGTGTTGAAAAGCTAAGACAAAGTACTAAAACTTTAATGTTTTGGAAAATGGCTAAATCAGCATGGATCATAGTGAATAGACACGGTCAATTGGATGAACTGTCTAAAACGGATCACTGGATGCATCCTAGGGCAGTGAGGGTATTTTGGTCTTTTCACATGGTACGTTGATCCGATTGGGTTGAAATTTTGTAGGAAACCATAAAACATTATTCTATACAACTTTCATGTTTTGTGCTAAGCCAAATTCGGTCTCTAACAAACTGAAATAGAATCGGGCAGAACTGAACCACAATTTTCCAGAAATCTGGAATTTTTGTTATTTCAAGCTATAATTCATATTTTCACCTTGAAACTACCACTACTTTCACCTTCACAAGATCATATACCATATATATACATCATATAACACCTAACCCACAAGAAACCCTAACTCAAAATCATCCATCCAATCATCACAATCACTTGAAACAAGCTTCACAAGCACAATACTAACATTAATACTCAACTTAATCATGATTAATGGAAAAAGAATGGTTGATCAGCCTTTATACCTCAAGATACAAGCTTGCAAGGATGATCCTTCACCTCTCCTTGAAATTTTTGGTTCCTCAAGCTTCCCAAGCTTCCACCTAGTGAATAATCGGTTTAGTTTTCCTTGGTTGCACTCAAATGGTTGGATTCAAGATGGATTGAAGGTTTTTCTCTCTTGCTCTCTCTCTCTCCCTTGCTCGGCCAAAAAACAGAAAGAATGAAGGAAAATAAGCTGAAATGAAGGATAAAAGAACAAGAAAAAAAAATTAATCAAAGAGCCATAGGGTGGTGACACTTGTCACCACCAAAGCCATCCAAATTTCTCTCTCTTTCCCTTGCATTTTTTGCCACAAATTTCGGCCATATGGATGAGTATGAGGGGGGCATATTTTGCAAAAATATCAAGGGTATGTGGTGGTAAGAAAGTGGTGGTCAAGTGGTGGGTTCAATCGGTAGTGATCGATACCCGTCGGTTTGACGCGATTTCTCTTAAATCACGTATACTAGGGTTTTTAGCTTATAATCACTAACTTATTATTATCACTTCTAGTCATATAGTATTCCCTCATCCAAAAGTCACTTTTACCTATCAAATTTGATCCTCACTCCGTATCGAATAATCATACTACGGGAAAATGTGAAACCCTAATTTGCTCTTAACTTGGAAATGAAAAGTGAAACCCTACCTCCTAGGTTCATTTGCACCTATTAAGGAATGATTGGGTATTAGGGCTATAATAAATGAATAATTCCAAATAAAAGGCATTTTTAAGAAAAACGTGAGGAATTTTACAATTCCAGTGATTAAAATTAGGGTTTCAATTAAAATATGAGTGATTTAAGAAAACCGGTTAGTCACAAGTAAATTAGGGTTTTTGATTAAAATTTTTTTAGGGTTTCTAGTCTTTTAAAACAAAATAAGGTTTTAAATCAAATCCAAAGAAATACACTTTAGTATTTTCTTTACAAACAACCTCCTAATTTTCGGGGTATCACACTAGGACGACATCACCTTTTCTTTTGATTCGCCCTTATATTGCTACTACATGACGTTAGTTTGTGTATTTGTGTATATGATTATCTGTCTAACTTGATATGTATTTGTGTATCTGATCATCTGTCTCCTTGATATATGGTGTGTTATGTGTGTATATGTCTATTGGTGTAGTGGTGTGCTAGAAATTAGTTACTTTAGTTAACTTATTGCGTTTATTCACTAAATTACCTTTTGGGAAAAGAAACGAAAAGAGAGGGTAAAAATAATATGGAGGGAAAACGTAGTCGCGGACGTGGTCGTGGCCGTGGGACCAAGCGAGCCCAAGAGCCAAGAAAAGAAAGGAAAACAACAGTTGAACAAGAGCAAGGACCGAGGGTTGAAGCCGGGGACCAAATGGCGATGGCAATTCAACAAATGACAAACATTTTAGCAAGGTTGGTGGACCAACAAGGTCAAATTCCTGTGAATCAACCTCCGAACCCTGAAATAGGAGAAGATCAGGCTCTTGAGAGGTTTCAGAAGTTTGCTCCCCCGAAATTCCTTGGAGGGCCTGATCCGGACATAGCTGAACAGTGGCTGGAGGCCATGATCAATATCTTTGCAGCTTTGAACTATACTGAACAAAGACAAGTGAACTTTGCGGTGTTTCAATTTGAAGGACCGGCCCGAGCGTGGTGGAACGTGATTAAGACAAAGTGGGAAAGAGAACAAACCGTACGGACATGGGCTAACTTCCTAAGGGAATTTAACGAAAAGTATCTCCCACCTTTAGTCCAAGAAAGGAGGGAGGATGAATTTATTGGGCTATGCCAGGGAACCTTAAGTGTGGCTGAATATGAAATGAAATTTACCAAACTATCCAAGTTTGCTTCCGAATTAGTGGCCACGGAACAGAGAAGTGTGAGACGATTTATACAGGGATTGAATTTGGAAATTCAAGAAGCTCTAGCGCCGGTTCAGGTTAATACGTTTACGGAGGCCCTTGAGAAAGGCCAACGAATTGAGAATGCAAAGGCACAGGTAAAAGCCTCCCAAACTCGGAAAAGAGGTGCAGCTGGTAGTGTGATTGAGGAACCTAGTGAAACGATAGCACCTTCTAAAGTGCAGAAAGTGAACCCGTTACCGTGCCCACCATGGACATTAGGGGCGGTAGATGAAAGGTCTACAAAAGGAAGCTAAATCGGATATGAGGAGATTTCTCAAGAAAGCCAAAAGATGGCTTCTCACTTGACTTGTGGTTACTGTGGAAAGACCAATCACACCGAGAATAATTGTTGGCGGAAAGGGCGGAAGTGTTTGATTTGCGGAAGTGGTGACCACCAGGTTAGCAACTGTCCAAGGAAACAGTCACGTGAAAGTAGTACTCAGCAACTGGAGGGTACTAAATCAAAACAAGCGAATGAAAGAGGGAACCGAACAAAAGTACTGGCAAGGATATATGCCTTAGATAACCAACAAGCTCCTGAGCCATTTGAAGGTAAAAATTTCGAGGACGAAGTTTCTGAAGGGGGAGAGAGTGTGAGAACCCAAAAAAAAATTTCACATTTTCTCAGTATTATTTTATTTCTTTGCCTACATTTTATACTTTCCCTGGAAATATTAAATTTTCTATACATTTTTATAAGTAAGTATAGTTTTAAAATCATATGAGTTAGTGTACGTTAATTTGAAGTGCGTTATAGACGTGGGACCCACAAATGTGATATAATTTTAGTGACTAAATGATTTTTGTGCTAAGTGTTATTATTTTACAAGGTGCTAGGAAATGATTAGAGGTTAGCTAGATACATGAATCATTGGGAGTGAGAAGATAAGTTTAAAAACATTCAAGAGTGTATAAGTTAGTTCATGAGATATTAAGAGTGTATACCGGGCGTGGGACCCGCTAGTGCGATAAAATTCGGCCAATGAGATTAAGTTTTGTATACAGGGATTAATTTACTAGGTGTTAAGAGGTAATTAGAGGTTATCTAGATAGATTAACCTTTGGTAGATAAAAGGATAAGAGTAAGCATAGGAAAGGACAAGTGTCATGAAACCATTGGAGGATGGACTTTGACCACTATTCATCACCTTTACTAAATACCAAAAATTGACCAAAATTAGCTTCATTTTCCCTTGCTCTTGGCCGGCCCTCTTGAGAAGAAAACCTCAAATTCCAACTTCAAATTTGCCTCAATCTCAAGTTCTAACCGATTAAATTTCAAAACCTTCCATAGAAGTGCTAGTTAAGGGAGTTTCAAGGTCTTGGTGGAGTGATTCTTGTAGAAGAAACCCTAAGCTACTACCTTTCTTGAGGTATCAAGGTATGGTGTGTACAAATTCATAGTTTGTTCTTAATAATGTTAAATTAGTGGCTTTAGTGGCTAAATATGTTGATTTGTAGTAGGTTTGATGGTTGGAAGTGGAGTTTTGATGGATTTTTTTATTTATTATTGATTTTTCTGTTTTTATATAGTAATTATTGTTTAGTCATGGATTGATGGTTTGTTATAGTGTAAAATGGAGTTGGTATATGTTGGATATGATTGGTTGCGGAAAATTTCAGTTTTTGTGCGGAAATTTCAGCTTTAGTGTTCCAATTTGCCCTGTTCTGTCTGGCTTTATTTGAGCATGTTAGAGGCCGAATCGGCCTTAGATTAAAACATGAAAGTTGTAGGAAATGATGTTTTATAGTAGCCTGTAACATTTCAGACCCTAGTTCGGTCTGTACGATTTATGGTGATTTTTCAAAGTTGGTCGAAATTTCATATTTGTTCTGTCTTATGCTGGGTGAAGAAGCAAGTTGAGGCTCGAATTTGACTAACTTGTGTTCTGAATCCTATAATGGTGTCTTCTGGAAAGTTGTAGCTCTTTGAATGTATTTTCCAACGGTATAAATTTTGTCAATTTTGGACCTATGAATCTTGAGATATGATTTTTCAAATGATAGTGCGCAAAACTGGAAAATCCTGTTTTCCCTCAAATTGTTATTCCTTTCCTTTCTCAACTTAAGTTTGGAGTTAGTAAATGATTTTTGGTATGGTTTTGGGTAGAAGTGAAGAGTTTTGGATCGTTCATGTCTTTAGGACTAACTACTACCTTTTCACTCCAAACTATACCTTCGTGTGCATTGATAATTTACTTGGTTAGACATATGACTCGTAATCGAGTCTCAATTGTTTTACCTTGATGATTTAGGACGTACTGGTGATCCATGTACTTCGGGAGGAAACATTTGAAGTGTTTGTTTGAACTGGTGAGTGTGCCACTCCCTTAAGTTGTGTTTATCTGTGACTTTTGTGTATTTTATATGAAACGTGGGTGTACTTTATCACACTCGTTTCTCCAATCTGTTTATCTTGGTTCCTGCATATGGTATAAATCTGTACTTGTTATCTGTATGTGTTGATGTCGTTTGGAGATTGCGTCCTGTAGACACCAAAATTTTAACTTTTGGGTTTTTATTTTTGCTTAACTTATTTTTATTTTTATTTTTGTTAAGAAAATTATTTCATTGCAAAAAAAAAAAGAGATCCCACGCGCGCGTGCTTTGTACACGCGCCAATTCCTGCATATTGCAGGATCAAACGCAGCTCGCAAGACCAGAAACGTAATTTCATTTCACGATGCATTTGATTATGTTGATGCCCAAGGCCACTTGGCTTAATCCAAGGATCCAGAAGGAGGTTTCCAACGGCTCTAATAATCCCATAAAATCTGAATTTTTAGGGCCATTGAGATGAGGGTTTTAAGAACCCTTGTCTCATTTAAATAGCGGGGAAACAGCGGATAGAAAAAGGAGAGGTTTTTGGACGGCTGAAGAAAGAAACGAGAGAGAGGAGTGGCGGCTAGGGTTGAGAAGGAGTCTAAAGGGGAGCTAGAAGTGGCGGCTAAGAAACGGAGCTAAGGAAAGAAACAAAGGAAAGGAGCACCGCGGGGGAGAAAAAAGAAAAGGATCTGGTGACGGCTATAGAAGGAAAGAAGCAAGGTAGTGTGGCGGCTAGGGTTCTTGAAAGGGAGCTTCGGGGGACGGCTAGGATTTTTGGGACAGAGTTGGGGTCCGAGAGAGAGAGGTGATGGCGGAAAAAGAAAAGAGCGAGGAGAGAGAAATCGAGAGAGAGCTAGGAGAAAGGATCGGGTAGAGAAACAGGGAAAAGGCTGACGGCTAAACGGAGAGGAATGAGGTGTATAACGGCTGGAGAGAGTGAAGTGAAGGCGTGACGGTTGTGAGCAAAAAGAGCTAGAACTAGAGAGAAGCGGAGGGAAGAAGGAGGAACGAATATTTGAAAAAGGAAGAAAAAGGAAAAACAGAGCTTGAGGGTTGAGGTAGGAAGAAGGGAAGGTTCTGGGGAGGAAAAAAAACACAGAGGAAGAGAGAGTTTTCGGCAGTAGCAAGAGAGGTGATTGAAGCTGGAAAAAGGAAACCAAGCTTCGGAAAAGGCAAGGCTGAGGAGTAGAGGGACAAACGGCCGCCACCACCACACTACAATCCACCACCATCGCCGATAACCGTCATTGGAGGAGCACTGTAATGCCTTCATACCCTTTTCTCACCTTTAACTTTTGAAATGAGAGTCATTTAATCTGTTTGTTTTTTTTTTCCTTTTCGGTAGTAAAATTTTTTTTATCTTTTTTGGGGTTTATGCATGATTTCTGGTTGGTGAGGAAGTCTGTTGGGTCGTTGTAAGTCTTGGATTTGTTATTGCACAAGCTAATGAAATCAGTCCATGGTATGATGTTTGCATGGGTATATAGTAGGATGTTTCATTAGTTGCCTGAGTCAGATTTCGTTCGGTTGAAGATTTGTGTAAAAAATCTGCTGCAACAAGTTTAAAGTGCTAGGCTTGTTGCAGCAGCATGGAATTTTCTTTTTGGTTGCTCAAGGCTCGAAGCTTTCTTTCCTTGGGTTATTGACGGTGGTTTCAAGCCACGGAAATTTGTGTTTTCTTGTATTTTGCTGTAAAAGGGAGAGTGGAACCGTGAACTTTGGAGTGTCTTTCTTTCCTTTTTGCTGCCGTATACATTTCACCATGGCGTAGTGTGTATTTTTTGTGTAAAAATTGCTGAATCTTGAAGCATCAAAAGGGGGGGTAGGCTGCATAAGATATTTTGTTTGTTGAAATCCTTAGTTTACTTGAAGTCATTGGTTTCTTGTAAACAATGCTCTGGTTCCTATTGTTTTATGGTATAGAGAATGGCGATTCATAAAGACTGTCTTGCTAGCTTACTGTGTTTGAGAATCAGCAAAATCTCATAGTTTTCCAGATTTAGGCACGTTCTTTTGTTGTCTAAGTCTTTGTTGTGCCGCAAGCTTGCTGCCGAACCTTTTTACATAAAGTTCTCTAGCATTTGTATGATTCCCTTCTATGTTTTTTGCTTGTTTGGATGTCAAAGTTATGTTTTGTGTTGTTTAGTGTAAAGTTTGGATGTTGGATTGAGAAAGTTTGGGATCAAGCCTTGTGTATTTGAATCTGAAATCTGAGTTTGGAAGTAAAAATGCAGCAGGCTTGCACTTTCAGTTGCTGAAGATCTGGTTTTGAAGTGTTTGATTTGCTTGTTGTTTGAATGGAGTGCCATGTGCGTGTTTGGGAATGTAGGGGCAAAGGCCATCAGTTTTATTTATCTTGTTTCGGATTGTTTTTTGTTTGGAAATCTGAGTCGAAGTTTGGCTCATATTTAGATCATTTGGCTGCATTTTGAGTCTGAAGGCTTGCTGTATTTTTCCTCTCCACTTTGTTTCAAGTCCCCGCACTTTGTGTTTGAATGAGTTGGATTTGTGTTTGAGTCATTTTCGCGTAAATGTTGTTTCGACTGAATGAAGGCAAGTTGCAGAAGCAACATTGACTGGAAATTGCAGAAATCTAAGCTTCTTCATAAGCTTTGCATGAAAGTTTTTCTAGAAATTGCATAACCTCATTCTAAGTTGTTGGCTTGTTGAGTCTTGTGGTTCTTTCTAGGTTAATGTCGAGGCTTTGATTGGTCGGCTGAGGTGCTAGTTGCATTAGGATTGCATTTGAGAAGCCCAGCATGTTGCAGATGGAAGGAACCAGCAAAAACAAAGAGAGCTTCGTTGCATGCATGCAAAAGTAGCTTTCAAAAATTGCATTCTAACCCCTCAAGTCTCCCCTTGTTTCACTTTGGCCCAGAAACTTTGGAAAATAATCAATTTGGCCCCCTTTAACTTCTTTAATTATTTCAATTGGGTCATTGTTTGTTTCAATTTGATGAATATGAGTTGTTTACTTTTATTCGAATGCTTTGATTGATTCAATTTTTGTTTAGTTTTTGTTTTATATAATTAATTGTTGAATAAAGTGATGCCTTGACCCTTTTTTTTATTTTGGAGGGTAAATAAGTAATTTCACTCCATTAGGGCCCCAACTCAAGGGAGGTACACTCTAACCCTTATTTCTCACTTTATTTGATCCTACGTGCCCTATGTGACTTTATGTGTTTAATTGCATACCTATTGAAAGTGTTTTATATTTATCATTTTATTTACTTATTTATTGGCTTTGGTTTTGTATATTTATTTTAGTTCAATTTTGATCATTTGAGAGGCACTTGAATGCCAAATTTGTAATAGTTAGGTATTTATTTTAATTATTTATTTCATTTCCCCCCTTTTAGATTGTAGTAGGGCCCCCCTCAAATGTAATAGTTAGGGCTTCTTTGCTTTATTTGCTTGATGTGATTTGCATGCTTACTTGCTATGTGTTATCCGCTTTCTTAGGGCCTTGCATCTAGATATTATGACTATGTGTTATGTGTTTATGTGATATTATGTGTGTACTTGCTTTATTATGTTTTGTATCATTTGTTTAGTTATAATCAATGTGTGACATCACCACACTAGTCCAACGCTAGTTGTGGGCCATTTTCCTGATCCGCACTAGTCCAACGCTAGTTGTGGTTCTTTGTTCCGATTTTCCACTAGTCCAACACTAGTGAGAATTCATAGATGTGGGCTAGTCCAACGCTAGACCTTTAGGAGCCCTTCGAGCGTTAGATCATGATTGTGTGATAAAATCATTTCATTTCATGCATATTTTTACTTTCTAGGATCTTTTATCATTTTTTGCATGTTCCCTTTATACATATAACCCTTATCCCATACTTCTCCTATATATGTATATTCCCTATCCTATATTTCCCCTATGTACACCCCTTATCCCATATTTCCTTCTATATAACCCTTTGCATGATACATAACATTAGACTTGCATTTCATTTAAGAATTAGAATTAGAGTAGTACATTTGCTTGATTAGATGGGGAAATCACCCCTTGGATATGGGATATGGACGAGTTTGGCTTTTCTAGCCTTAGCACGCTCGTATTCCCTATATTAAAGGGAAAATTGAGTCACGAACATTAATCCCCCATACCCGACATGATGCATTCCTTTAAGACATGTATATTTGTATAATTATTTTATTCTTTTTCTTTTCTTAGAATCTCATATTTTTGCATTATTCGTGACTTCTTCGAAGAATCCCTATTGGGTATCACAATTAATGTGATTTGTACCAATTGAGCTTTGAAGAGATATTTTGACCCTCCGATACCCTCATAGGTCTAGGGTATGCATTCATATAGTGCATCCAAATGCGATAATCTTTACGTTAAAATAGGAAAATCTTTGACTAAATCGCGCAACTAGCCTTGGCTGGGTTGAAAGGGTGCCTTGGATTCTTATCCTTGCCTTCCCTTTCTTCAAATGTGACTCCCGAATCTTTTTCTCTGATTTTGGTAGACTTGGAGTCATTTAAAAAGGGTTTTCTACTTTTTTTCTTTAAAAATTCATTTTTAGGTGACTTGGTACACTTCAACTCTATACCAAGTGGCGACTCCATTTTTTCATTCAAAAAACCCTTTTTAAACTATATTTTGGGTCAAATCGTCGCATTTTCAAGTCCCATTTAGACCCATGCTTTCCATTTTCTTTTTAAATCAAAAATTAATTTTTCAATCAAAAATTGAATCAAAAGCCATTTTTCTAAACTCGTCTTTTATTCTTCTTATTAAAAAATAGGGCGCGACACGTCCAACGACCATTCTATGACCTATGAGCTCAAAACCAATGGCTAGTTATTTGAATCGAGCCGGCAAGGGCCTGGTTGATTAGATAACGAACCACGGTAATCCATTTCTAGGAAATCTTTGGGTATTGGAGACCCTGAATTTTCGGTATACTCAAGTATTACCATCTCAGTTTCTGTGAGGCGTTCGGGCCCGGTGAGGGGTAAGTTTGGTGGACAGAGTTGGCGTTAAAGTGGTGCTCTACTGGATTGGTTCCGTTATTTGAAAGTTGATTGAATGTCAACTACTTTGATCAAGCATTGGTAAAGAAAAGGGGAATTGGCTCTTGAGAGCCACCTGTATCCTTTCTGTTCGATGTCTTGTTTCAATTCTTTTATCTGGCATGTATATTTGACTATGTGTATTTCTGGTACCTCACTGAGCTTCTAGCTCATCTCGTTCCCGTTACTTTGTTTTCCTTGCAGGAACAACTTTGGAAATCATGTTTTGAGAAGCGAGTTGAGCGAGTGAAACATTCCCTTGTTCTTTTGTATAGCTCCTCGGTAGTTGGAAACCCTAACTGTATTTTGATTTCGGGTGTTCCTTTTGTTTTGTAAAGTTTGTAAATATGAGTTTATAAGGGTGTTTCTCACATCTATGTGGTGCATATTCCTTGATATATACGTGCCTTAGGAGTAGATAAAGTTTACTTGCATTTGGTTGGATTTCGGACGAGTACGGAAAGTGAACGAAGAAAGGAAGTATTTTGGTGTGTAGAAACTTTGCATCTGGATTTGTGCATCGATGTATATTTTAAGTTTGAATTACGATGTTATTTATTGTTTATGGATGTGTGCGGGGGATCCGAGTTAGTGAGTCCTGGCGAGAGCTGGGCAGGCGGTCCGCCGAACCCTTTGGTACGCCTTAGGGGGAGGTGGGGCTGTCACAGTTGGTATCAGAGCCTGCTTCGTGTGGTCTCTGCGCGAAGTGAGCTTGGGCTGAGGGTTGACATGGTTTTTGATTATGTGATTATGTTTAAGGGTTAAGTGCTCTTCTTGGACGTAAGATTTTGAATCGTGTCTGTTATAAGTATAAATCCCTTATCATGGCACCTGTGGACAATAGATATGTACGTCAGGTGGGAATCTCTAATATGGGTGATTTACTCTTGGGACCGGCTGGCTCGGGATGTGAATTGTTTTATTGTGGATTCTTGTACTTGAGTACCAAATGGCGAGAATGCTTGGATAAAGGCATGTATCTTGATTGTACTTGAGTTGAGTTTTGATGGCAAAGGTGAAGGCACAGAAGATTCTATATTTGACCTAGTAAGTGGACTTGATAGAGGGGGTTGGATCTAGGAGTGTTATCATGGATGAATCGAGTACTAGTCTGGCTAATGGTTTTATAGAGAATGATTAGGTTGTAGCATATGTTATGAAATTCACACCAAAGAATTGTTTCTTTCACTTCTGACTGTGTGGACTTGATAAATGTTTAGTTGCACTTATAAGGATACTTTTACCCTTTCTATGACATTGGATACCAGTAGTTTGCTTCCCGATGGACTACTTCTGTCTATACTTCCTTGATGCCACTAATGTCAACATGTGAATTTGACTTGATTATTGACGTGCCAAGATTGAGAGTCTTGGGCTTAACTATGGAGATTTTGGAAACAAGGAGGTGGTATAGAGTTTGAAGCTTTTGATATACGAAGTATGCTTTAGGGTTTCGTCGTGCATATATAAGTGATACGTGACATAGTATCTTAAGCTATTACTTTAACCATACTCTATTTTCCGTTTAGTTTACTTGCGAATATTTCAGTTTGAGCTTTTGTGGTTGGATTGGGATCGAAGGACTTAACAATGATATGGTTAGAGTGCCACTTGTAATTAGGAACTTTTTATGACCCATTGATTTGCCTGGCAGGCTATCACTTGAGTTCCAGCGACTTCGTGAGATGACACATTGGGTTGACATGTGTGATACCCCAACTTTTAGGATCATCTTTTGTTTAGTCTCAAAGAGGATATTACGATTTCTTTAGTTTATTTTTATTTTAAACCATTATTTTGTTTTAAAGAAGAAACTAAAGTTATTTCTTTGGGTTTGATTTAAAACCTTGTTTTATTTTAAAAGACTAGAAACCCTAAAAGTCTAATTAAAACCCTAGTTTCACTTGTGACTGATCGTTTTCTCAAATTTCTCATATTTTAACCGAAACCTTAAATTCAATTTATGGAATTGTAAAACCTCTCATGTTTTTCTTAAAAATGCCCTTTTATTTGGAAATTATTTATTTATTATGGCCCTACTACCCAATCACCCCACAATAAGTGTAAATGAATATAGAAGTAAGGGTTTTCGTTGTCCGTTTTCAAGTTAGAGCGAATTAGGGTTTTCACGTTTTTCCGTAGTGTGACTATTCGGTACGGAGTGAGGATCAAATTTGGTAGGTAAGAGTGACTTTTGGATGAGGAAATATTATATAATTAGAAGTGATAATAATAAATTAGTGATTAGAAGGCAAAAACCCTAGTATACGTGATTTAAGAAAAATCGGCTCGAACCGACGGATATCGATCATTACCGATTGAACCCACCACTTCCCTACCACCACATACCCTTAATATTTTTGCAAAATATCCCCCCTCATCCTCAGCCATATAACCAAAATATGTGGCCAAAATGCAAGGAAAAGAAAACAAAATTTTAGTTGGTTTTGGTGATGACAAGTGTCAACCACCTATGGTTCCTTGACCAACCTTTTGTCTCACCTTCTTATCTTCCATTTGAGTTCATCTTTCCTCATTTTTTTTCTGTTTTGGGCCGAGCTTAAGAGGGAGAGAGAGAGAGAGCAAGAGAAACACCTTCAATCCATTTTGAGTTTGAACCATTTGAGTGAAAACAAGAAAAACTAAACCGATTAATCACTGGTTTGGAAGCTTGGGAAGCTTAAGGAACCAAAAATTTCAAGGAGAGGTGGAAGATCATTCTTGCAAGCTCTTGTCTTGAGGTATAATGGCTGATCAACCTTTCTTTCTCCATTAATCATGATTAAGTTGGGTATTAATGGTAGTATTGTGCTTGTGATGCTTGTTTCAAGTGATTTTGATGATTGGATGGATGACTTTTGATTTAGGGTTTCTTGTGGGTTAGGTGTTATATGATGTGTATATATGGTATATAATCTTGTAAAGGAGAAAGTAGTGGTAGTTTTAAGGTAAAAATGAGAAGTATAGCTTGAATATAGCAAAATTCCAGATTTCTGGAAATTGGAGCTTCAGTTCTGCCCGGTTCCATTTGAGTATTTTAGAGACCGAATTAGGCTTAGCACAAAACATGAAAGTTTTTGAGAATGATATTTTACGGTGACCTACAAAATTTTAGCTCAATCGGAGCAACGTAGCCTGTGAAAAGATTAAAATACCCTGACTGCCCTAGGAGTAAATCAGCGGACAGCTTTGACAGTACACTAAGTTTGTTGCATTTGTTCACCTGGATACGTACTGAACTAGCTTTTAGCCAAACCATAAAAGTTTTTGTACTATGTATTAGCTTTCCAACGCCTCCAAAAACATCTGAATCGGACTTTGGTAGCTTGAGATATGGCCATTTGAAAGTAGTGCGGTTAACTGGCCTATTAGTTGGAATTTGGTTCTGTGAATTGGGAATTTGACTGGGTTACACTGGAATTTGGACTAAGTGATCTTCATCAAAATTGTAGCCCTTTGTCTTAGCTTCGAAACAGTATAAATTGTACCCCAATCCGATAAGCGTAGCTTCGGTTGTGTCCGTTACGCAAAACAACGTCAAATCTGTCTTTTGCTAAACTTCATTTCCGCACATGTTGTTAGCTTGATTTTGTACTTGTATGACCTTGAGCCTATTGAACGGCTATTGAAATGAGATTATTTTGTATGTAACTTTGGGTTTGTTTGAGGAAAATATTGAAGCCATAAATGGCTGGAAAATGGGTAAACACAAGGGGCATGCCGCCAAATTTTCACGAGAAAGATAAACTAGCCTTTGGAGTTCTAGTTCTGCATTTTGCAAATTTAACTTAGATGCACTGAAAAGTGGGTTGAGGTATCTTCATGGAAGTTGTAACCCGTTTTGTACCATTTTCATTTTCACGGACGCGCATGTACATTTCTCAACCGTTTTTGCCGTTTTGGACCGTTTAGGTCTACTTTTGGTATTTTGTTACCATTCCGGCCGTTTCGGCCAATTTCGACATTCTTTTGGCCTTAACGTCATTTTTGACAGTTTTTAATTATTTTTTACCATTTTCGACCGTATTCGATCGTTTAAGTTATAAACTGCTATTGTGTGGCTGTTTCACTTATGTGTGTATATAATCTGTCAATACAGATTGTGAAGCTTTTGACTGTGATGGTCAAGCTCAGTGAATTGTATTATTTTTCGTACCAAGCTTTATCAAGTGAGTAATTGGGTTGTTATTGATGTGAAATTGTTAAAGTGCTTCGTATATGTTAAATAGGTACTTAGGCGAGGGTGTACTTCATCGCACTCGACCTAAACCCTAATTTACATGCATATTTATACATGACATGTCTAAATGAATTATTTTGGGTTTGAACCCCTTGAGCTTGTAGCTCGAGGTGACGTTTGTGAGTTGGGGTCGATCTTCCGACCTAGATGGACTATTCGAGCCAGCCGGGGCTTGGTTGAAGCCAGTCCAACCTAGTCTGAGGTCACCAAGTTTGTGAATCCGGTTCACCGAGAATGTGAACCAAGTTTGTGAACCGAGCTTGTGAACCATGCTCAATTTCGTTCGCTCGAGCAATTTTGTGAGGTGACTGGCCAGTGAGGGTGATAAGGTGTTAGATGGGTGTACAAGTGGAGTTCTACGGACCATGAGTACTTTGGTTGACGGAGTGTCAACAGGCGTTCAAGTTCGGGGA
Source organism: Coffea eugenioides (assembly GCF_003713205.1). Taxonomy (NCBI): domain Eukaryota; kingdom Viridiplantae; phylum Streptophyta; class Magnoliopsida; order Gentianales; family Rubiaceae; genus Coffea; species Coffea eugenioides. The sequence continues at coordinate 23,940,433 of NC_040044.1, read as the reverse complement.
ATTGAACTAGCTTTGGTGCTACCTGTATCCTACCATTGTGTTGTTACCTTTTTGTTATTGATGTGAAATAACCTGATTACTTGTTATTTGGATGTGAGTTTATATTTATACCCCTGATTACTCACTAAGCATATAGCTTACCCCATTCCATTTGTTTTCCTTAACAGGGGGCCGACGCGGGGATCGCTCGGGAAGGTGTTTAGTCTTTTGATTAGAGAATAGTTGAATTTGTACTTGTTATAAGTTCACTGGTAAGATGTATATAGTTGCCGTGGTGGTTGTAGTTATCAGCTTTCTAGGGTTTACTTTCTGGTACTCGTGATATGTAATTCTTGGAGAATTGGATGTAATATTTGGGATTTATCTTGTTTTTCATTTGAGGACTGTTGTGAGTGAGCGAGTCCTGGCGCGAGCTGGGTAGGCGGTTCGCCGAACCCTTTGGTTCGCCTTAGGGTGAGTTGGGGGCGTCACAGGTGGTATCAGAGCCTGCTTCGCGTGGTCTCTACGCGGAGTGAACCTGGGCTGAGTGGTGAATAAGTATGAAGGACTAATTGCTCGTTCGAGCATAAGCTATGAATTGTGAATTGTTATAGGCCTTAAATGTTCTTATGATATCTGAGGACCATAGATAGGTACGTCAGGTAGGATTTTCGAATGTAGATAGTTTACTCTTGGGACTGGCCAGCTCGAGATATGAATTATCTTATTTTGGATTCTCGTGCTTGAGTACTCCAGAGTTGAGGCGCTGCTAAGTACTTGAGACTTGCATTTTGGGAACATGAACAGACTTTGTCTGGCTAGAGTGAGTACAAGAGATCAACGGGCACCTTGGGAAGTGGAGTAAGAAACCGGACGGGGGTGATTTTCATTGAGTGTGGGACGACAAGTTGCGTTTTCTTTCATTTTGACCTTGCATTGTCCCTACATGTCATTTACTTGTGGTATGTTAATACCTCCATATATAGTACTTACTGCACTTGACTTTGTCTAACTTGAAATGTCTCTTGGTATATATGGTGCATTATATTGTGTATATGTCTCCTTGTGTATTTGGTGTGTTATATCTTGTTGTTTTAGTCAATTTACTGTGTTACATACTAAATCACCTTTTGAAAAAAAAAAAGAAAAAATTTAGAAGACGAAATTCTTTGAAGGAGGGGAGATTGTGATACCCCAACTTTTAGGATCATCTTTTGTTTAGTCTCAAAGAGGATATTACGGTTTCTTTAGTTTATTTTTATTTTAAACCATTATTTTGTTTTAAAGAAGAAACTAAAGTTATTTCTTTGGGTTTGATTTAAAACCTTGTTTTATTTTAAAAGACTAGAAACCCTAAAAGTCTAATCAAAACCCTCGTTTTACTTGTGACTGATCGTTTTCTCAAATTTCTCATATTTTAACCGAAACCTTAAATTCAATTTATGGAATTGTAAAACCCTCACGTTTTTCTTAAAAATGCCCTTTTATTTGGAAATTATTCATTTATTATGACCCTACTACCCAATCACCCCACAATAAGTGTAAATGAATATAGAAGTAAGGGTTTTTGTTGTCGTTTTCAAGTTAGAGCGAATTAGGGTTTTCACGTTTTTTCGTAGTGTGACTATTCGGTACGGAGTGAGGATCAAATTTGGTAGGTAAGAGTGACTTTTGGATGAGGAAATATTATATAATTAGAAGTGATAATAATAAGTTAGTGATTAGAAGGCAAAAACCCTAGTATACGTGATTTAAGAAAATTGGCTCGAACCGACGGATATCGATCATTACCGATTGAACCCACCACTTCCCTACCACCACATACCCTTGATATTTTTGTAAAATATCCCCCTCATCCTCAGCCATATAACCAAAATATGTGGCCAAAATGCAAGGAAAAGAAAACAAAATTTTAGTTGGTTTTGGTGATGACAAGTGTCAACCACCTATGGTTCCTTGACCAACCTTTTGTCTCACCTTCTTATCTCTCATTTCAGCTCATTTCCCTCATTTTTTTCTGTTTTGGCTGAGAGCAAGGAGAGGCAAAAGAGTGAGGAGAGTTTCAATCTTCTACCTTGAATCCAACCTTTTGAGTGAAAACAAGAAAAACTAAACCGATTAATCACTAGTTTGGAAGCTTGGGAAGCTTAAGGAACCAAAAATTTCAAGGAGAGGTGGAGGATCATTCTTGCAAGCTCTTGTCTTGAGGTATAATGGCTGATCAACCTTTCTTTCTCCATTAATCATGATTAAGTTGGGTATTAATGGTAGTATTGTGCTTGTGATGCTTGTTTCAAGTGATTTTGATGATTGGATGGATGACTTTTGAGTTAGGGTTTCTTGTGGGTTAGGTGTTATATGATGTGTATATATGGTATATAATCTTGTAAAGGAGAAAGTAGTCGTAGTTTTAAGGTAAAAATGAGAAGTATAGCTTGAATATAGCAAAATTCCAGATTTCTGGAAATTGGAGCTTCAGTTCTGCCCGGTTCCATTTGAGTATGTTAGAGACCGAATTAGGCTTAGTACAAAACATGAAAGCTGTTGAGAATGATATTTTATGGTGGCCTACAAAATTTCAGCTCAATCGGAGCAACGTAACCTGTGAAAAGATGAAAATACCCTGACTGCCCTAGGAGTAAATCAGCGGACAGTTTGGACAGTACACTAAGTTGGTTGCATTTGTTCACCTGGATACGTACTGAACTAGCTTTTAGCCAAAACATGAAAGTTTTTGTACTATGTCTTAGCTTTCCAACGCCTCCAAAAATATCTTAATCGGACTTTGTTAGCTTGAGATGTGGCCATTTGAAAGTAGTGCGGTTAACTGGTCTATTAGTTGGAATTTGGTTCTGTGAATTGGGAATTTGACTGGGTCACACTGAAATTTGGACTAAGTGATCTTCATCAAAATTGTAGCCCTCTGTCTTAGCTTTGAAACAGTATAAATTACACCCCAATCCATAAGCGTAGCTTCGGTTGTGTCCGTTACGCAAAACAACGTCAAATCTGTCTTTTGCTAAACTTCATTTCCGCACATGTCGTTAGCTTGATTTTGTACTTGTATGACCTTGAGCCTATTGAACGGCTATTGAAATGAGATTATTTTGTATGTAACTTTGGGTTTGTTTGAGGAAAATATTGAAGCCATAAATGGCTGGAAAATCGGTAAACACAAGGGGCATGCCGCCAAATTTTCACGAGAAAGATAAACTAGCCTTTGGAGTTCTAGTTCTGTATTTTGCAAATTTAACTTAGATGCACTGAAAAATGGGTTGAAGTATCTGCATGGAAGTTGTAACCCGTTTTGTACCATTTTCACTTTCACGAACGCACACGTGCTTTTCTCAACCCTTTTTGCCGTTTTGGACCGTTTAGGTCTACTTTTGGTATTTTGTTACCATTCCGGCCGTTTCGGCCAATTTCGACATTCTTTTGGCCTCAACATCATTTTTGACCGTATTCGATCGTTTAAGTTATAAACTGCTATTGTGTGGCCATTTCACTTATGTGTGTATATAATCTGTAAATACAGATTGTGAAGCTTTTGACGGTGACGGTCAAGTTCAGTGAATTGTATCATTTTTCGTGCCAAGCTTTATCAAGTGAGTAATTGGGTTGTTATTGATGTGAAATTGTTAAAGTGCTTCGTATATGTTAAATAGGTACTTAGGCGAGGGTGTACTTCATCGCACTCGACCTAAACCCTAATTTACATGCATATTTATACATGACATGTCTAAATGAATTATTTTGGGTTTGAACCCCTTGAGCTTGTAGCTCGAGGTGACGTTTGTGAGTTGGGGTCGATCTTCCGACCTAGATGGACTATTCGAGCCAGCCGGGCTTGGTCGAAGCCAGTCCAACCTAGTCTGAGGTCACCAAGTTTGTGAATCCGATTCACCGAGAATGTGAACCAAGTTTGTGAACCGAGCTTGTGAACCAAGCTCAATTTCGTTCGCTCGAGCAATTTTGTGAGGTGACTGGCCAGTGAGGGTGATAAGGTGTTAGATGGGTATACAAGTGGAGTTCTACGGACCATGAGTACTTTGGTTGACGGAGTGTCAACAGGGGTTCAAGCTCGGGGAATTGAACTGGCTTTGGAGCCACTTGTATCCTACCATTGTGTTGTTACCTTTTTGTTATTGATGTGAAATAACCTGATTACTTGTTATTTGGATGTGAGTTTATATTTATACCCCTGATTACTCACTAAGCATATAGCTTACCCCATTCTATTTGTTTTCCTTAGCAGGGGGCCGACGCGGGGATCGCTCGGGAAGGTGTTTAGTCTTTTGATTAGAGAATAGTTGAATTTGTACTTGTTATAAGTTCACTGGTAAGATGTATATAGTTGCCGTGGTGGTTGTAGTTATCAGCTTTCTAGGATTTACTTTCTGGTACTCGTGATATGTAATTCTTGGAGAATTGGATGTAATATTTGGGATTTATCTTGTTTTTCATTTGAGGACTGTTGTGAGTGAGCGAGTCCTGGCGCGAGCTGGGTAGGCAATTCGCCGAACCCTTTGGTTCGCCTTAGGGTGAGGTGGGGGCGTCATAATATGTATAAGGAAATCGAGATTCTTCAAGACGAAATAGAGGTCTAAAGGAGACTAACCGAGTACTGGGAAGGGCGATGGAAGCACGAGTATTCGGAGAAAATTTAGCTCTTGTACAAGAACATAGAGCTAAAAAGGAAATACGAAGGGATTTCCGAAGAGGCCTTGGCAATGGCACAAAGTACTACTTCTATGGATGCTCTGGAGAAAGTTCAAAGGATAGAAATTTCAAAGGCACAAGGGAAAACCTTCCATGCAAAGAAAAGGGGTGTATCTCGTGAAAGTCAAAGGCCAGAACAAGGTAAGCGAGGTAGGCCATTCGCTAAGATGGGTCGAGGAGCTGGTGGTGTGAAAATTTTGGAGACACTTAGGGAAGATACTCTGGGAGGAAACCCAAGTGGAGAAGAACCACTGAGAGGTATCTCACAAGGGGATCAAACCTCAATCTCTTTCCCATTTTGTGGCTATTGTAGAAAAGCCAACCATATTGAGGTGGGTTGTTGGAAAAAGGGGGGAAGATGTCTGCGCTGTGGGAGCGCCAAGCATCGGATTGCTAATTGTCCGGTTCAATTACGTGAAAAGAAAGGAACCCAGCAATCAACCAAGACCAATCCTAGACCGTCACATGGAGAAGGGACTGGAATGAAGATCCTTGTTTCTTCTGAGGACATAGAAGGTACAAGCCATTGGTTATCTTAGGTTTTCATAGGTCCCGTTAATAGGAAAATTTCGAGGACGAAATTCTTTTAAGGGGGAGAGAGTGTGAGGACCCGTAAATTTTCCTTATTTTATATTATTTTATTTTCTTTGCCTGCATTTTCTTCATTATACCCTACTATGTCAATTTTTTCAGAGATTTTATAAGTGAATAGAGTTTTTAAATCATTTTTCTAGTATAAGTTAGTTCATGAGATATTAAGAGTGTATACCGGGCGTGGGACCCGCTAGTGCGATAAGTGCGATAAAATTCCGTCAATGAGGTTAAGTTTTGTATACAGGGATTAATTTACTAGGTGTTAAGAGGTAATTAGAGGTTATCTAGATAGATTAACCTTTGGTAGATAAAAGGATAAAAGTAAGCATAGGAAAGGACAAGTGTCATGAAACCATTGGAGGATGGACTTTGACCATTATTCATCACTTTTACTAAATACCAAAAATTGACCAAAATTAGCTTCATTTTCCCTTGCTCTTGGCCGGCCCTCTTGAGAAGAAAACCAAGGAAGAAAACCTCAAATTCCAACTTCAAATTTGCCTCAATCTCAAGTTCTAACCGATTAAATTTCAAAACCTTCCATAGAAGTGCTAGTTAAAGGAGTTTCAAGGTCTTGGTGGAGTGATTCTTGTAGAAGAAACCCTAAGCTAATACCTTTCTTGAGGTATCATGGTATGGTGTGTACAAATTCATAGTTTGTTCTTAATAATGTTAAATTAGTGGCTTTAGTGGCTAAATATGTTGATTTGTAGTAGGTTTGATGGTTGGAAGTGGAGTTTTGATGGATTTTTTATTTTTTATTGATTTTTCTGTTTTTATACAGTAATTATTGTTTAGTCATGGATTGATGGTTTGTTATAGTGTAAAATGGAGTTGGTATATGTTGGATATGATTGGTTGCAGAAAATTTCAGTTTTTGTCCGAAAATTTCAGCTTTAGGGTTCCAATTTGCCCTGTTCTGTCCGGCTTTATTTGAGCATGTTAGAGGCCGAATCGGCCTTAGGTTAAAACATGAAAGTTGTAGGAAATGATGTTTTATAGTTGCTGTAAAATTTCAGACCCTAGTTCGGTCTGTGCGATTTATGGTGATTTTTCAAAATTGGCCGAAATTTCATATTTGTTCTGTCTTATGCTGGGTGAAGCAGCAACTTGAGGCTCGAATTTGACTAGCTTGTGTTCTGAATCCTATAATGGTGTCTTCTGGAAAGTTGTAGCTCTTTGAATGTATTTTCCAACAGTTAAATTTTGTCAATTTTGGACCTATGAATCTTGAGATATGATTTTTCAAATGATAGTGTGCAAAACTGGAAAATCCTGTTTTCCCTCAAATTGTTATTCCTTCCCTTTTTCACCTTAAGTTTGGAGTTAGTAAATGATTTTTGGTATGGTTTTGGGTAGAAGCAAAGAGTTTTGGATCGTTCATGTCTTTAGAACTAACTACTACCTTTTCACTCCAAACTATACCTTCGTGTGCATTGATAATTTACTTGGTTAGACATATGACTCGTAATCGAGTCTCAATTGTTTTACCTTGATGATTTAGGATGTACTGGTGATCCAAGTACTTCTAGAGGAAACATTTGAAGTGTTTGTTTGAACTGGTAAGTGTGCCACTCTCTTAAGTCGTGTTTATCTGTGACTTTTGTGTATTTTATATGAAACGAGGGTGTACTTTATCACACTCGTTTCTCCAATCTGTTTATCTTGGTTCCTGCATATGGTATAAATCTGTACTTGTTATCTGTACCTGTTTTTCGTATGTGTTGATGTCGTTTGGAGATTGCGTCCAACGACCATTCTATGACCTATGAGCTCAAAACCGATGGCTAGTTATTTGAGTTGAGCTGGCAAGGGTCTGGTCGATTAGATAACGAACCACGGTAATCCATTTTCAGGAAATCTATGGGTATTAGAGACCCTGGATTTTCGGTATACTCGAGTATTATCATATCAGTTTCTGTGATGCGTCCGGGCCCGGTGAGGGGTAAGTTTGGTGGACGGATTTGGCGTTAAAGTGGTGCTCTACTGGACTGGTTCCGTTATTTGAAAGTTGACGGAGTGTCAACTACTTTGATCAAGCGTTGGTAAAGAAAAGGGGAATTAGCTCTTGAGAGCCACCTGTATCATTTCTGTTCGATGTCTTGTTTCAATTCTTTTATCTGGCATGTATATTTGACTATGTGTATTTCTGGTACCTCACTGAGTTTCTAGCTCACCCCGTTCCCGTTACTTTATTTTCCTTGCAGGAACAACTTTTGAAATCATGTTTTGAGAAGCGAGTTGAGCGAGTGAAACATTCCCTTTTTCTTTTGTATGGCTCCTCGGTAGTTGGAAACCCTAACTGTATTTTGATTTCGGGTGTTCCTTTTATTTTGTAATGTTTGTAAACGTGAGTTTATTAGGGTGTTTCTCACGTCTATGTGGTGTGTATTCCTTGATATATACGTGCCTTAGGAGTAGATAAAGTTTACTTGCATTTGGTTGGATTTCGGACGAGTACGGAAGATGAACGAAGAAAGGAAGTATTTTGGTGTGTAGAAACTTTGCATCTGGATTTGTGCATCGATGTATATTATAAGTTTGAATTGCGATGTTATTTATTGTTTATGGATGTGTGCGGGGGATCCGAATGAGTGAGTCCTGGCAAGAGTTGGGCAGGCGGTCCGCCGAACCCTTTGGTACGCCTTAGGGGGGGTGGGGCTGTCACAAGGTTAGTCTAGATCTCTGAATTTTGTAATGGTTCTCGCCTTAGTGCTTGGCAAGGGTTGGATGTATGACGAATTTGAGAACCTTTGTATATTCGATATTTGTACTCGCTTTTGAGATAGAAATGTATATAAGTTTAACTTTAAGTTTTGGATTGTTATTTCGTTTAATCTTGTGGTTTTATTTCGGATTTGATTGAGGTATGACTGAGTCCCGGCGAAAGTTGGGCAGGCGGTCCGCCGAACCCTTTGGTTCGCCTTAGGGTAAGGTAGGCCTGTCACAGGTACGCCTCAGAATTGGTAGCCACTGAGAGGAGAAGGATAAGGCGATTTGTACAGGGACCTAACGTGGAGATTCAAGAGGGGTTAGCAGCAGTCCAAATCTCTACTTTCACCGAAGCCCTATAGAAGGCGCAGAGAGTCGAAAGTGCAAGGCTGCAAGTTAAGGATTTTCATGCCAAGAAAAGGGGCACCACTAGTCATCCTCCTGGACAAGCAGATAAGGGTGTCCCACCTTCTAAAAAGAAAAAAGGAACGGGAGGAGTAGAGACATCTAGTACACCAAAAAGGACACAATCAAGAGGAGGCCACAATGGACGAGGACAACCGAGGGAGACACCTCCAAGAGGTCAGGCTGTAGCTCCTCAAGTTATTTGTGGTTATTGTGGTAAGCCTAACCATACATAGAATGAGTGCTGGAAGAAATCGGGAAAGTGTTTATATTGTGGCAGCACTGAACATCAAATCGAGAACTGTCCGAATATACTGAAGGAAGGAGATAGTGCCCAACGGCCAGACAAGTCGGTATCTAAACAATCTAGTGCTGGAGGCAGTTGACCTAAAGCGCCGGCTAGGATTTATACATTAGGCTATCAACAGGTACCCGATCCCGTTAAGGTCATTGAAGGTATAATTCTTACTTTTCATTGTTTATCTAAGATTCTAACTGACCCCGACATACTCTTTTGCAAAACCCTAGATTCATGAGATAGAATCAAAGTTTGACTGCTAATTAGGTGAATAGAAATTGTGAGATATGGGTTGGAGAGTATAAGTTATTGATTGATCTGATAAGCATGACTATTAAGGGGCATGATATTATCCTAAGTGTGAATTTCAAGAACGAAATTCTTTTTAAGGAGGGGCGGATGTGAGGACTCGAAAAAAAATTTCTTATTTTTATCATATAGTAATGGCTTATTTAAATATTTATTCAACCATTTTCTTCGAATAATTTATTTCAACCATTTTAAACTCATTTACATGAAACAATGTCTCACTTACATTTTTAAAACATCCCGTTAGCTAATTTAATTTTTCAAAGACTCGTTTAGTAAGGAAAAATAAGTACACGTTTTACGAGGTAAAATTCGATCCAAGAGTGCAATAATCTTGAAGATTTGAGAACTCATGTTTATTCTTAAAATAGTTATTTTTATAATTATTTACCTTAGAGTTAGTTAATTATATCACCGTTACATAAATTTCTTGTAAGTTTCGCTTTATCGCACGCGAATCAAAAGTTCGCATAAATCGAGCCGGAACGGGTAATTGGAGATTTAAGAAACTTATACTAGATTACTAAGAGTGAATAATTATAGTGTTAAAGGAATCACATTAGAGATTTAGTGCACAAGTGAAACAAATCGGAGAGAAAATGGACACGAAACGTGCGCCCATGAGCACTATTCTCAGTTGACTTTTGTAGGAATTTGGTCACAAAACCCTCAAGCTTCTTCAAGAAGCTTCACCACACAACAAACCTCTCTTTTCTCTCTCATCTTGGCCGGCCAACCTTCAAGGGAAGAAGAAGGGAAAAGCTTCACTCAATCTTGTAAATTCTTACTCTAAATCCTTCACAAATCATCACACAACTTCCATATAACTTGGAGAGCAACTTAAGCTTGGTGAAAGGCTCTTTCTTGCAGTTTTTCTTAGCTTTGGTGACTAAAAATTTCTGGTATTTCAAGAGCTCAAGAGGTAGCTTTCATCTCCATGAATCCTTCCATTTTTTCTTCAAAGTTGGAGCTTGATTGCAAGGGTTTACTACCCTAAGCATGGATTAGGCTAGCGGACTTGAGGAGTTTATTTTCTTGCTTTTAAATGTTAGGCTAGCGGTCTTGTGGTGACCTTTAGGTAGCGGGCTTGAGGTGTATATGCTTGAATGTGATTGTTATGTGTGTAGATGAAAAGATTTTGGTTAGAAACGACAGAAAAATCGAAGGAAGATTGCATTTGGGTGATGGCCAAATCTATCCTATTTTTGCCGTGCCTTTATTACGAATCTTTTATGCTCAAATGACTGTGAAACTGATGTATATATGTTGTATATGGTGTGTAGAAAGTTTCTACCAAAAATCATTTGAATTGGTTGAGTAAAACTTGAAATTTCGAAATGTGAAGAAACCTGGAAAATGTGTTCGGACAGCTTGAATAGTGTCCCTTTGATTGCACATGTCTTTTGTACAGACGTCGAAATTCAGTGCTGTTTGTGGCATTTGTGTGACGACCCCACCTTCCCCTAAGGCGTACCAAAGGGTTCGGCGGACCGCCTGCCCAACTCTCGCCAGGACTCACTCACTCGTATCACGTGCATACATCCGTGGACCATAAATAACATCGCAATTCAAGCTTATAATTTACATTGATGCACAATCAAGATACAAAACCTCAATATACCCAAACTGGTTCAAGGTGTATACAATCCAGATACAAAACATTCTATTCGAGTAATAGCGCGAGTACAAGTCAAAAGTCAAAACAACTAGACTACGCTAGTCTTTACACGTCTCAAGCCTCGGTCGTACCCCTGTAAGGAAAACAAAACTAACGGAGTGAGCCAAAGTTCAGTGAAGTTCCAAATATCAAATTGGCAATCAAACAAAGTAATAACAGTGTAATAGTGAAATAGCGAGCAAAACAAGTCCAATCAAAGAGATAATACTTTAGGTAATCAAGAATATATGATCATATTCACATGTAAGGATACAGTGGCTCATGTCTCGGCTCCATCCCAGCTTGATCGATTGGTAGTTGACACTCCGTCAACTTTCAAGTAATAACTAGTCCAGAAAGAAAATCCCACTTCACGCCAGTCTCCGTCCACCGTTCAACCCCCTTATCCGGGCCCCTACGCCACACAAAACACGGGTGATAATATTCGAGTATACCGATTAGCCGAGGAGATAACACTCCACTTGACATTACTATTTACCTAGGGTTTGTTATCTAATCGACCAGGCCCTTGCCGGCTCGACTCGATTAACTAACCACAGGGTTTCTGGAATTTCAGGCAAGATATAATTCATACACATGTAAAGCAAATCAATTGAAATCGATGAACAAGTACAAGTCTCATTAGGGCAAGTGCGATAAAGTACACCCTTGCCATGTTAAATCACTGATATATCATGTAATCACATTTGTCAAAGAGAAATCACAAATATCATGTTCAATCAGATATTTGGAAGCACTCATCAAAAGTAGTGCCTCTAGTGTTCGCATCGGGGTGGTACTCCAGGTTTGGAGTCCAAATCTGCGATAAAACTTGATTTGAGAACTTTGAAAATCAACTAAGGTTCGAAACTTAGACGTTTCGTTCAATAAGAATCAAGAAATTGAAATTCACTTGGAGAATAGTCGTGAAACGGTTGCTCGCTTTTCAAACTGAAAAATTTTGTAAGATGTATACTTGGAAATAACTTTTGAGTCGAAAGTGCAAGGAAAACGGATTTATAGTGATTATTACCGCTTTTCCTAAGGGTACAAGTTCGGTTAGGTTCTAACGTATAACCCTCGATAACCAAAGTAGCAAAAGTCCTAGATGGTTCAAGTGATATTCATTTATCAACTTTACCCAAGTCGCAAGTATATTTCTCTAGTCCTCGAGCGTAAATTTGGGCAGCATGCCCTTTGTATTTTCCTATTTCCAGCCATTTATGGCTTCATTATTTTCCTCATTCAAACCCAAAGGTACACACACAACAATCTAATTTCAATAGCCGTTCAATAGGCTCAAGACAATACAAGGACAAAATCAAGCTAACAACAAGTGCGGAAATGAAGTTTAACAAGAGACAGATTTGATAGAGTTTTACGTAACGGACACAACTGAAGCTACGCTTATCGGATTGGTGTACAACTTATACCGTTTCGAAGCTAAGATGAGGGCCTACAACTTTCATCAAGATCACTTAGTCAAATTTCCAGTGTAACCCAGTCAAATTCCCAATTCACAGAACCAACTTCCAACTAACCGGCTAGTTAACCGTACTACATTTAAATGGCCATATCTCAGGCTACCAAAGTCCGTTTAAGGCGTTCTTAGAGGCGTTAAAAATCTAAGATAGAGTACTAAAACTTTCATGTTTTGGAAAATGGCTAAATCAGCACGGATCATAGTGAATAGACACAGTCAACTGGATGAACTGTCTAAAACGGATCACTGGATGCATCCTAGGGCAGTGAGGGTATTTTGGTCTTTTCACAGGCTACGTTGCTCCGATTGAGCTGAAATTTTGTAGGAAACTATAAAACATCATTCTATACAACTTTCATGTTTTATTCTAAGCCAAATTTGGCCTCTAACATCACGAACTGGAACCGGACAGAACTGAACTACAATTTTCCAGAAATCTGAAATTTTACGGTTTCAAAGGAAACTTTCTTCATTTCTTGCTTCAATCACTACCACAACCTCTTATATAAGCTTAGATACAACATATACTATCCATACAGCAAGTATAGGCAGCAAATCCTTCAAACCCTAACTCATGTAACTCAAGAAAACATACACTATATCCATCCAAATCATTATAATAGCTATCATCCACCACAAATTTAAGGTGCTATGCCAAGTTAAGCAAGATTAAGAGTAAGAAATGGGGAAATCAGCATTATTACCTTGCTAAAGTGACTACCAAGAGCAGCCCTAGCTTTTCCTTCCAAAATTTCACCAACACCCCACTAGCTAAACACTCAAGGAAGGTTTTAATCGGTTTAGTTTCTTGTTTCCTCACTTGGATGGCTCAAACTCAAGATGAAATGGTGAAGCTCTCCCTTGGTTTTTCTCTCCCTCTCTCTCGGCCAAAGAAGCAGAAAAATGATGAAGAAATGAAGCTCCATGGTGATAAGAAGGCAAGACTATTTGGTCTTGGTCAAGGCCCTCAATGGCCAACAAGTGTCACCACCAATTTCCACTCATTTTTTTGTTTCTTTTCCTTGCCAATTTGGTCAAGATTTTCGGCCAAAGCCAGCTGGAAATGAGGGGATATTTTGCTCAAATATTAATGAGCTTATATGGTAAGAAAGTGGTGATCAAGTGGTGTGTTCAATCGATAGTTCACGGTACACGTCGGTTCGCACCGTTTTTCCTTAAATCACACGTACTAGGGTTTTTACTTCCTATTCACTAACTTTTTATCATTGCTTCTAATCACATATTATTTCTCACCTAAAAGTCACTCTTAAGTACCAAATTTGATCCTTACTCCATATCGGATAATTACACTACGGATACATGAAAAATCCTATTTCACTTCGAATTGAAATCGGAAAGGAAAACCCTAATTTCCTATGATCATTGGCACTTTTCTAGGGTGATTGAGTAGTAGGATAGTGTAGAATAATAATTTCCAAATAATTTTCAAATAAAAGGGAATTTTCAAGAAATATATTAGGAATTTGCAAGTCCTCACACTCTCTCCCCCTTAAAAGAATTTTGACCTCGAAATTCATACCTTTCGCCGTGAACAGGTCGGGATATTTCTCTTGCATGTCCTTTTCTAGTTCCCAGGTTGCTTCTTCCACTTCATGATGCTTCCATAGAACCTTTACTAATGGAATCTGCTTGTTTCTCAGGTCCTTCACCTTCCGATCCAATATTTGAATGGGTCGTTCTTCATAGGTAAAGGACTCGTCGAGTTCAACATCTTCTGGTGGCAAAATGTGAGTCGGATCCGGATGGTATTTCTTAAGTAAAGAAACATGGAAAACGTCATGGATTCGAGACAAACTAGCTGGTAATTCAAGTCGATAAGTCACCTTTCCTATTCGCTGGAGTATATTGAAAGGTCCTATGTACCGTGGTTGCAACTTTTTCCCTTTTCCTGCTCTAATCTTTCATTTCAACGGGGTAATTCGAAGAAACACCTTATCTCCTATCTCGAACTCCAAATCCTTCCTCCGATGATCGGCATAACTTTTCTATCGGCTTTGGGCTGTTTGAAGTCTTTGGCGGATCACCTTTACCCGTTCGTAGGCTTCCTCAACCCATGGTATTGTAGCCGGATCTATAATCTTTCTCTCTCCTACTTCATCCCAATGGATTGGGGATCGACATGGTCTTCCATACAAAGTTTCATATGGGGCCATTTGAATAGAGGAATGATAACTATTGTTATATGCAAATTCAACCAAGGTTAAGTATCGGCTCCAACTTCCTCCAAAGTCCACAATACAGGCTCTCAGCATATCCTCAAGAGTTTGAATGGTTCTCTCATATTGTCCATCAGTTTGCGGGTGATATGCTGTACTATAATTCAACTTAGTTCCTAGAGCCTCTTGCAATTTCTGCCAGAATCGAGATACAAACCTAGGGTCTCTATCGGATACAATGCTTACTGGTACCCCGTGTAGTTTTACCACTTCATCCATATAAAGTTTGGCAAGTTTCTCCAAAGAATATTTCAAATTTACTGGCAGGAAATGTGCGGTCTTAGTTAATCGATCCACTATTACCCAAATCGCATCATGCCCCTTTAGTGTTCGTGGCAACCCTGATACAAAATCCATCGTTATGTGCTCCCATTTCCATTCAGGGATCTCTAAAGGCTGTAACAAACCTGACGGTTTTTTATGCTCAGCTTTTACTTGTTGGCACGTAAGACACCTTTATACAAACTGGGCAATCTCCGTCTTCATATTCTCCCACCAATACAGACTTTTGAGATCTTGGTACATCTTATTATTTCCTGGGTGCACCGTATGTGACACCCCGAATATTAGGAAGTTGTTTGTAAAGAAGATACTAAAGTGTATTTATTTGGGTTTGATTTAAAACCTTATTTTGTTTTAAAAGACTAGAAACCCTAATATTTTAATCAAAAACCATAGTTTACTTGTGACCAACCGGATTTCTTAAATCCTTCATATTTTAATTGAAACCCTAATTTTAATCACTGGAATTGTAAAATTCCTCACGTTTTTCTTAAAAATGCCCTTTATTTGAAAATTATTTATTTATTATAGCCCTACTACCCAGTCATTCCACAATAAGTGCAAATGAACCTAGAAAGTAGGGTTTCACTTTTCGGTTTCAAGATTGGAGCAAATTAGGGTTTTCGCGATTTTTCGTAGGATGATTTTCGGTACGGAGTGAGGATCAAATTTGGTGATTAAAAGTGAATTTTAGGTGAGAAATAATATGTGATTAGGAGTAACGATATAAGGTTAGTGAATAGGAAGTAAAAACCCGAGTACGTGTGTTTTAAAGAAAAACGGCGCGAACCGACGGGTATCGATCACTACCGATTGAACCCACCACTTGACCACCACTTTCTTACTACCACATACCCTTGATATTTTTACAAAATATCCCCCCTCATCCTCAGCCATGTGACCAAAATATGTGGCCCAAAATGCAAGGAAAAGAAAGAGAAATTTGGAAGGTTTTGGTGGTGACAAGTGTCACACACCTATGGCTCTTTGACCAAACCAATTGTCTTGCCTTTTTATCTTCCATTTAACTTCATTCTTCCTCATTTTCTTCTGGTTTGGCTGAGACAAGAGAGAGAGAAAGAGAGAGCAAGAGTTTCACCATTTCATCTTGATTTGCACCATCCAAGTGAGGAACCAAAATTCTAAACCGATTAAAGTGTGAGTTGTGACCTTGGGATGCTAGGGGAAACAAAAATTCCAAGAGGAGGTGAAGTATTACTCTTGCAAGCTTCTTTTGTTGAGGTATAAGGTCTAACCCATAGCTTTGGTTCTTTTATTTTTGATTAAGATGTTATATAATTCATGTTTTGGTTAGATTAGTTGTGATACAAGTTGTTGGGATGATTTTTAAGGTGATATATGTAAGTTAGGGTTTGATGATTTCTGCCTATACTTGCTATATGGATGATATATGTTGTATCTAAGCTTATATAGGAGGTTGTGGTGGTGGATTGAGGCAAGAAATGAAGAAAGTTTCATTGAATCCCAAAATTCCCAGATTTCTGGAAAATTTCAGCCTTGTTCTGTCCGGTTTTATTGCACCATGTTAGAGGCCGAATTAGGCTTGGAATAAAACATAAAAGTTGTATATAATGGTATTTTATAGGTGTCTACAAAATTCAGCTCAATCAGAGTAACGTAGCCTGTGAAAAGACCAAAATACCCTCACTATTTTAGGATGTTTCCAGTGTTCCGTTTTAGTCAGTTCATCCAGTTTATCATGTTTATTCACTAGGATCCGTGCTGATTTAGCCATTTTTCAAAACATGAAAGTTTTAGTACTCTGGCTTAGCTTTTAAAAACCTCAAAGAACACCTTAAACGGACCTTGGTAGCCTGAGATATGACCATTCTAGTGCAGTGCGGTTAATTAGCCGTATAGTTGGAAGTTGGCTCTGTAAATTGGGAATTTGACCAGGTTACACTGGAAATTTGACCAAGTGATCTTCATGAAAGTTGTAGGCCTTCGTCTTAGCTTCGAAATGGTATAATTTTCACACCCATCCGATAAGCGTAGCCTCAGATGTGTTCTTTCCGTAAAAACCTGTCAAATCTGTCTTTTGTAAACTTCATTTCCGCATTTGTTATTAGTTGATTTAAGTCCTTGTATTGTCTTAAGCCTATTGAATGGCTATTGAACTTGGATTGTTGTGTGTATACCTTTGGGCTGATGAGAAAAATAATGAAGCCATAAATGGCTGGAAATAGGAAAACACAAAGGGCATGCTGCCCAAATTTACGTTCGAGGACTAGAGAAAAATACTTGCAACTTGAGTAAGGACTTGGCTGAATTTATACCCTTGAGAAATAAAATAATGACTGCTCGGAGTACGTTTTCTTTGTCACTTCGACTTAAATGGAGATTTCAAAGTTTTACGAGCAAGCATAAGTTTTACAAATATTTTACTCATAGCCTTTGGTTTAAATGTACTCTTTTCACTTCCAAAACTATACTTATACTTTGTACTAGTAGTTATTCAGATTTTCTTTGGTTCACTTAAACTTTGGAGGGGTTTAACTGTAATATTTTCTCTTGGCTATTATTAGGGTTTCTTGGCGATTGAGAGTGTTATCCGGGAGGATACTTTGGGCATTATTTTGCTTAAATAGGTGAGTGTTCCTTGTTTGCTATATTTTTCTTGACTTCATGACTTGTGTTCTTGTTTGATAATGTGTTAAGTGCTTTCAAGGATTTCCAAAATGAGTTTTCTAGGCGAGCGTGTACTTTACCGCGCTCGACCTAAAATGAAACATGAAATTTTCAATGATTAAATGTTGAAATACTAGTTGCACATGAATGTAAGCCTTTTTGGCTGAATTAGGCCCTTGCCCTTGTTGCCGATCGACTCGAGCCATAAGCGGACTCGGTCGGGCGATTTGGTGACCTGAGTGAATGTTTGGTATACTCGAGTATTACCTTGTAGGTTGGTGGAGCCTGGCCAATTTCCAGGAAGGGGGTGAATGAAACGAAAGAACAAACGAGGGTTTACTTTCAAAAACGCAGTTTCAAAAGAATGGAGGAATAAGGGGAAATGCCAGGAGAACGAACAAACGAACGAATTTATGGCTCCTTGTGAGCCCGTATCCTTTTAATGTATGTGTTAATATCGCTTTCCATGGTAAATGTTTCTTGAATTATTGATGCCCTATGTTTAATGTATTGGATTGATTATTTGATTATGTGTTCGGAACCTCACTGAGCTTTTAGCTCATCCCTTTAGTTTTGTTTTCCTTAACAGGGGAAGGCACGCAAGGATGAGAGCTTGGTATAGACTAGCTTGGTCGAGCTCTTTGTTTTTGTAATGGTTCTCGCCCTAGTGCTTGGCACGGGCTGGTTGTATGGTGAAGTGAGAACCTTTGTACATTTGATGGTTGTACTTCCTTCTGAGATAGCAATGTACATATAAGTTTCACTTAAGTTTTGGATCCTTGTTTTGCTCTTTCTTGTGGTTGTATTTCGGATTTGATTAAGGAACGACTGAGTCCTGGCGAGAGTTAGGCAGGCGGTCTACCAAACCCTTTGGTTCACTTTAGGTGGTGGTGGGGCTGTCACACCGTATATTTAGAGCGGTGAGATTCTTTCAAAATCTCCCTCTTTAACTCCTCATCCCTAGGTACAACGACACGATTTCGGAACTTTAAGACTCCATCAGAACTTAGGTTAAAGTTAGGCAACTCCCCTTTCTTCACCTTTTCCATCCACTTTTGCACCATTGGGTCCTTCACTTGTCCCTCTTTGATCCGATCCAACAGTGTCTACTTCATCTCAATATTTCCAAAAATCACCTTCTTCGGTTCCAGACGAGGTTTCCACTCACATACATCTTCTAACAAGCTCCACTCTCCCACCATGGAACTTGCTAGTTGAGCCTTTCGACTTAAAGCATCTGCTACAACGTTGGCCTTTTCGGGATGATAGTTAATCGTGCAATAATAATCTTCGAAGAACTCCACCCACCGACGTTGTCTTAGATTTAGCTCCTTCTGAGAAAACAGATACTCAAGGCTCTTGTGATCCGTATATACCTCGAAAGTCACACCGTATAGATAATGTCGCCATTTTTTCAAGGCAAACACAACAGCTGCAAGCTCCAAGTCATGGGTTGGATAGTTCTGCTCATGAAGTTTTAACTTTCGAGACGCATAGGCAATCACATTCCTATTTTGCATTAACACGCACCCTAGCCCCTCTTTTGAAGCATCGGTATAAACCGTGTAGCTATCGTTCCCATTGGGCAAAACTAAAACTGAAGCCATAGTCAATTGCTTCTTAAGTTCTTGGAAACTACTCTCACACTTAATATCCCAGATGTACTTTCCTTGTTTCTTTGTCAAGTTAGTTAAGGGTCCCGCAATTCTCTAGAAGTTCTTTATAAATCGGTGGTAGTACCCTGCTAAAACTAGAAAACTTCGCACCTCTGTGGGATTCTCTGGTTGCTTCCATTTGGCTACAGCTTCCACTTTCGCCGGGTGTACAGCAAGCCCATCTTTTGAAATTATATGACCTAGGAACGCCACTTTTTTCCAGTCAAAATTCACACTTGCTGAACTTAGCGAACAATTGGTGCTCTCTTAGGGTTTGCAACACTATTCGCAAGTGTTGTTCATGCTCCTCCCTTGATTTCGAATATACTAGGATATCATCAATAAACACCACTACAAACCTATCCAAGTAAGGTTTGAACACTCGATGCATTAAATCCATGAACGCTGCTGGGGCATTGGTTAAGCCAAAAGGCATTACCGCAAACTCAAAATGCCCATATCGAGTGTTAAACACCGTTTTTGGCACATCCTACTTTCTAATTCTCAATTGATAGTACCCTTGTCGAAGATCCAATTTAGAAAACACCACAACCCTTTGTAACTGATCAAACAACTCATCGATGTGGGGCAAAGGATATTTATTCTTAACAGTTACTGCATTCAGTCCTCGATAATCAATGCATAACCTTAAACTCCCGTCCTTCTTTTTAACAAATAGCACTGGAGCTCCCCATGGTGACTTGCTCTCATGTATAAATCCCCGCTCTAGCAAGTCTTGCAATTGCACTCTTAACTCCTTAACCTCAGCAGGTGCCATTCGATAAGGGTTTTTAGAGATAGGAGTAGTTTCGGGTACTAGATCAACCTTAAATTCAATCTCCCTTTCAGGTGGCAATGACCCCAACTCCTCCGAAAATACGTCCGGATATTCTCGGATTACCGGCATGTCCTCCAACTTAATCTTCTCTCCCGGAGTGTTAATTAGAAAAGCTAGATAACCGTGCGCCCCACGACTAAGTAATTTCCTAGCCCTTATTCCCGAAATGAGCGCAGATGAGGCTAACATACCCCTTACGTCTAACTTTAAAGTTGCCTCACCGGGTATGTAAAACTCTACCACTTTCATCCTACAATTTACCCGAGCATGGTAATGAGCTAGCCAATCCATACCTAGGATAACATCGTACCCCTTAATGGCTAAACTAATGAGGTCGACTACTAATTTCCGTTCTCCAACCCAAATATCACAATTTCTGTACACCCCATTTGCAAGTAAAATTTGATTACCCGTAGGTGTTCTTACTTCTAAGTCATAAGGTAGACTTTCAACTTTCATGTCAATTCCAAGCATAAATGTAGGGTTAACAAAAGAATGAGTGGCACCGGGGTCTATCAAAATTTTGGTTAACCGGTGAAAAACAGGAATCGTACCATCCACTACCTCCGTTGGTTCAAGCACGGATTGTTGGTCCAGCGAATACACTCTGACCGGTACCCTCGTGTCGCGCCCCATTTTTTGTAAGAAAAATAAATAAATAAATTGGTTTAAAAAAGTGAATTTTTTGATTTGACAAATGAATTTTAATTTACAAAGGAAATGAAGAAAAACATGGGTCTAAATGGGACTTGAAAATGCGACGATTCGACCCAAAATAATAGTTTAAAAGGGTTTTGAATAAAAAATGGAGTCGCCACTTGGTATTGAGTTAAGGTGTACCAAGTCACCTAAAAAATAAATTTTTGAGTAAAATTATAGAAAACCCTTTTAAACGACTCCTAAGTCTACAAAAATCAGAGAAAGTGTTCGGGAGTCACATTTGATGAGAGGGAAGGCAAGGACGAGGTCCAAGGCACCCTTTCAACCTAGCCAAGGCTAGTTGCGCGATTTAGTCAAAGATTTTCTTATTTTAACCAAAAGATTTATCACATTCGGATGTACTATATGAATGCAAACCCTAGACCTAGGGGGACATCGGGGGGCAAAATTTCTCTTCAAAGCTTGAATGGTGCCAATCACATTAATTGTGATGCCCAATAATAACCCTTTGGAGAAGTCACGAATAATGCAAAAATATGAGACTCCAAGAAAAGAAAAGGGATAAAATAATTATAGAAATATACATGTCTTAAAGAAGTGCATCATGTCGAGTATGGGGGACTAATGTTCGTGACTCAATTTTCCCTTTTAATAGAGGGAATACGAGCGTGCTAAGGCTAGAAAGGCCAAACTCGTCCATATCCCATATTCGAGGGGTTATTCCCTAATCTAATCAAGCAAATGAACTAACCTAGTTCTAATGCTTATATGAAATGCAAGTCTAATGTCATGTTTCATACAAAGGGGCAAGTAATATACATATAAGGTAAAATATGGGAGAAGGGATATATGTATAAGGGGGGATGTCATGCAAAAGATGATAAAAGACCCTAAAAAGTAAAAAAATATGCATGAGAATGTAATGTAGTCATACGAACATGATCTAACGCTCAAAAGGGCTCTTAAGGGTCTAGCATTGGACTAACCCACATCTACGCTCTCTCACAAGCATTGGACTTGTAAGAGCTCGAAGGGACAACCATGACTAGCATTGGATTAGCCACGGTCATGTGCATTGGCATCCGTCATACACATATATAAGTAATGGGCATAATTAAAGCAAGTAGACATGGGATCACGTAATTCACATAACACATAAGCATGCATATCTAGATGCCAAAACCTAAGAAAGCGGTAACACATAGCACCTAAGCATGCAAAACACATAAGGCAATTAAGGCCCTAACTATTACATTTTTAGAGGGGAAGGCCTACTATGTGACGCCCCGAGGCAGAAGAAAAGGGAAAAATTTCTGGTGAATAGTGTTTTGTGGAGAATCCGGCCAGAAGCCGTGCAAATTCCTTATATTTTTCTTAAAAATTCCCTTTTCTATGACAAATACCACTTTATAATGGCCCTACTACTCAATCACCCCACAATAAGTGCCAATGAACCTAGAAAGTAGGGTATCACTTTTGGTTTCAAGATTGGAGCAAAATTAGGGTTTTCGCGATTTTCGCCGGATGAATTTTCGTTACGGAGCAAGGATCAAATTTGGTGATTAAAAATGACTTTTAAGTGAGAAATAATATGTGATTAGAAGCAATGATACAAGGTTAGTGAATAGGAAGTAAAAACCCTAGTACGTGTGTTTTTAAGAAAAACGGCGCGAACCGACGGGTACCGCGCACTAGCGATTGAACGCACCACTTGACCACTACTTTCTTACCATACAAGCTCATTAATAATTGAGCAAAATATCTTCCCCCTCGTAGCTATCTCTTGACCGAAATATGTGGCCAAAATGCAAGGAGAAGAAAGAGAAAATTTTGTGGTGGAGGGTGAGCCAAGTGTTGGCAAAGCTTGTGGTCAAGATTCATCCTAATCTCTTGCCTTAATTAACACCATGAGCAGCCTTTCTTCTTCATTTTTTTCTGCTCCTTGGCCGAGAATAGAGAGAGAGAAAGGGAGAGCAAGAGTTGCACCATTTTCTTCTTGATTTACATCATCCAAGTGAAGAATCAAAATTCTAAACCGATTAAAGTGCGGGTTGTGAGTTGGGAAGCTTGGGGAACTAAGAAATTCCAAAGGAGGTGAAGTATCACTCTTCCAAGCTCTGTTTTTGAGGTATAAAATCTGATCATGGTCCTTGTTCTTCTAATTTTTGGTTTAAGATGTTATCTAGTTCATGTTTTGGTTAGATTACAAGTTATGCATGTTGATGTGATGATTTTGGATGAGATAGGTAAGTTAGGGTTTGATTAATTTCTGCCTAAACTTGTTGTATGGTGGATAGATGTTGTATATAAGATTATATAAGGGGCTTTGGTAGAGTTTGGAACAAGGAATTGAAGAGAGTTTCATTGGAAACCAAAAATTCCAGATTTCTGGAATTTCCTAATTCAGTTCTGCCCGGTTTTGGTACTCATAGTTAGAGGCCGAATTAGGCTTGGCCTAAAACATTAAAGTTGTATAGAATGGTATTTTATAGGTGCCTACAAAATTTCAGCTCAATCGGAGCAATGTAGCTTGTGAAAAGATGAAAATACCCTCGCTGTTCTAGGTTACATTCCAGAGTTCCGCGTGGACAGTTTAGTCTATTTGGTTGTGTTTATTCACTATAATCTGTTGGGATTTAGCCTTTTGACAAAACATGAAAGTTTTAGTATTCTGTCTTAGATTTTAAAATCCACCAAGAACACCTTAATCGGACCTTGGTAACCTGAGATATGACCATTCCAGTACAGTGCGGTTAATTAGCCGACTAGTTGGATTTTGGTTCTGTAAATTGGGAATTTGACTAGGTTACATTGGTAACTGGACTAAGTGATCTTCATGAAAATTTTAACCCTGTGTCTTAGCTTCGAAACGGTATAAGTTTTACCACAATCTGATAAGCGTAGCCTCGGATGTGTTCTTTCCGCAACCACACGTCAAATCTGTCTTTTGCTAGGTTACATTTCCGCACTTGTTATCACTTTGATTTTTGTTCTTATTTTGTTATGAGCCTATGGAACGGCTATTTACTTGAATCTATGATATGTATGACTTTGGGATTGGTTGAGGAAAAATAATGAGGCCATAAATGGCTGGAAAATTAGGTAAACACAAGGGGCATGCTGCAAAATTTTCACGAGAAAGATAAACTAGCCTTTGGAGTTCTAGTTCTATATTTGGAAAATTTGACTTGGATACACTGACAACTAAGTTGAGGTGTCTTCATGAAAGTTGTAACTCTTTGTCTAAGCTTCGAGACATTACTTAGTACATTTTGATCTGATAACCACAGCTCCAGTTATGGGCAAAATCGTGTAACCCGTTTTGTACCATTTTCATTTCCACGCACGCCCGATGCATTCCTTTACTGTTTTTCCACTTTGATCGTTTTAGTCCTTATTTCCATTTGTGATCTAGGGCTTGGACTTGAGCAAGACAATAATAAATGGTGGATGAGGTTCGTGAGTCGTGGTTGGTGAGTGATCCCTCAACTATTTCCAAAGTTACTTTTGAACTAATTCTTGCATTGATTACTCCATTGCATATCATTTGGGTTTGGGTGTGTGCCATGACATAATTTGGCTCCAATGAGTTCCTGGAAAGTCTTGTGCTTAGAACCAATGTCTCCACTATTGTTTACACATTCTTTGGAGCACGATGGCTCCTTACTTCTGTTTCACGGTTACCTGATCTAAACGAGCGTTGGATATTTAAGTACAAGAACTTCACTGGCTCACATGAGCAATAAATGAACATTTGATTACTGCATCATGACATCATATCAATGCTTTATTGTGAAATATACTTGGCTGTTGATTTTACTGGTTACTCACTGAGCTTCTAGCTCACCCCCTATTATCTTCTTCTCCCCACAGGGATCGAAGTAAAGGAAGAACTTGTATTTGGATCTCTGTGTGGCTGGATGGCGTACATCTTGTATAGTTTAGATTTGGTTTTGGTTTATGTACTTTTGGGCCTGTATAAATATTTGGAATTGAATCGGATGTATATCTACATTCTACGCTTAGAACTAGTTTCCGCTTCGCTTATGATATGTAATTTTTGGAGAATTGGATGTATTATTTGAGTTGTACCTTGTAATTTACTTGAGGAATGTAGTAAGTGAGTGAGTCCCGACGAGAGCTGGGCAAGCGGTCCGCTAAACCCTTTGGTTCGCCTTAGGGGGAGGTAGGGCCGTCACAGGTGGTATCAGAGCTTAGGTTTCAGATCTTTGTAGTGTATCCTAGGCTTAAAGTTTAGGATGCCGGACTGTGGGATTGGTTTGTACGTTCAGTGCTCTTTTGGAGCGTCAGTTGTGAATCTTGAAAGTGGTACGCGTAAGATATGATTTGGTTGAATTACGCTTGAGAGCGTACGGCCTGAGCTGTACAGTTTCTTAGTTTTGGATTCTTGGCTAGGGTTTTGATAGATTATGGCCGTGGCCGGAATTGTTGAGAAAAGTTTTGGTTTGCATTTTTCTTCTAATTTTCCTGTTTGATTAAGGTTATACCACCCGAGTGGTAAATGTTAAGATTTGAGATATTTGAACTGTCTAAGACCGACTAGACTGAGCTCATTTGAGACTTGAATTTGTATCGGCTAGTGTACCCTTACGTACACTTGATAGACCTGACCTGACTAAAAATAGGGTATCTCTTTTACGCTTGAGCAAGTATCTTGATTCATATATGATCTGTATGTGGATTTGAGTTTGATGACTACTTGAGAGTGTGAATTACTGGGCATAAGCTAGGCGAGTGAGTTCTTACTCGTACTCATGTTCTTTGAACCTGAAATAATTAACCCTACTTTTGAACTGATACCCTTGAACCCTGCTTTTGACTCTGTTTCTGAACATTTTCGTACTTGTTTGGTTATAGACCGGCTACTACTCTTCTGTAGCGGTTGAACAGAACCTCTTTGGTGAGGCATTGTCTGTTGTGTTTTCAAGCACCGCCATTCTTCTGGCGAGGCATGCCTGTTGTGTTTTCAAGCACCATCAGGGATGAAAGTTTGACTTGAGGCTCTCTGGTGAAGTTTAGCCGTTGTGCTATCTTGTTGTGTTTCCAAGCACCACCAGGGCCAATTTCTTGAGCTAAGATCCTCTGGTGAAGTTTGGCCGTTGTGCTATCTTGTTGTGTTATCAAGCACCACCAAGGATGAAATTTTGAACTGAGGTTCTTTGGCGAGGTATAGCCGTTGTGCTAACCTGTTGTGTTGTCCAGCACCGCCAGTGACAAAATCTTGCATCTGAGGCTCTAGTGAAGCTTAGCTGTTGTGCTAACTTATTGTGTTTTCAAGCACCACCAGGGATAAATTCCTGAGACTTTCTGGTGAAGTATAGCTGAGTGCTAGCTTGTTGTGTTTTCAAGCACCACCAGGGGTAATTTCTGACCTGAGACATCGTTACGTCCTGGATTGTTTTTCCAAATATCAGGGACTTTAAGTCCGATTTCGAGCCCCTTTTGTATATGTATCCAGTTACTCGTCTGACTATCTATTGGATCAAGATTATTTGATAAGTTGGATTGGAGTACTTTTAGTACTTGATTGTGATGAGTGATTCTTAGTATGTGATTGACCTTTGAGATATTTTGAGATATTTTGAGATCTGATTAGTATTTGATTATGATAAGCTAGATTGAAATGATTCTTAATACGTGATCGACTTTCGAGAACTATTTTGATCTGATTAGTACAAGTTGGAATGTCGAGGGCGACATTCTGTGGCGACCCCACTTCCCCTAAGGCGAACCAGAGGGTTGGCGGGCCGTCTGCCCCGCTCTCGCCAGGACTCACGCAAGCATTCCAACTCAAAATCCTCCAGGGATCAACCTAAACTACTACAAAAATAATTCTTTCGAAATAAATCAATTTCTATCACCACATTAACTTCAAAGATAACAGCATACAACTTAGCCAATCGACGGCTCTTAAACACTTCACGCGTTACTCGCAAGGGTTAAGACATACTATACCAATACAAACACACAAACCGAATATTAGAATTAGGGATTGGCAACCAAAATAAAAGGTACAGTACTTAACGTAGAATTCATTACAAACCGAAATCTAAATTCAAGTTGTTCAAGTACGTTCATAGGAAATACAAGCAGCTCAATTTCTTTCAAACTTCAAGACCTGTAAGGAAAACAAATGAACGTGGGGTGAGCTAAAGCTCAGTGGTGCCCCAAAACATGCAGTCACGTAAATCAAACAGCGAGAAATAACTTAAACAAATTGAACAGTTAGGAAAGCGTATAACAGCACAAGGTAGGATACAGGGGCTCTCAGGAGCCATTTTCCTCGCTTGATCACCATTCATCGTAGTTGACCCTCCGTCAACTCTCACTACCTATAGTCCATGTAGATCCACTCATTTTGATACCTAACCCGTCACCATTCATACCCCTGTCCCGGGCGCGAACGTCGAGT
The DNA here is from genome assembly GCF_003713205.1 of Coffea eugenioides. Taxonomy (NCBI): domain Eukaryota; kingdom Viridiplantae; phylum Streptophyta; class Magnoliopsida; order Gentianales; family Rubiaceae; genus Coffea; species Coffea eugenioides. The sequence goes on along the minus strand of NC_040044.1, from coordinate 23,913,523 downwards.
AAGGATGCAGTATACTCGAGATATACCCGTAGATAATTGGACGCAGTATACTTGCGTATACCCGTAGATAATTGGTCGAGGGATTCACCCAACGACGTTATTGTAGTTAGATTCACGCGTCGAGGGATTCACCCAACAACGTAACTACATTTAGATTCATGGATTCACGAGAAAATGATTCACGCAAGTCACCACTCGAACGGCTAGTGCGATAAAGTACACACTGCTCACTTCGATGGATCAAAAACTAGTTTTGCAAATTATCACATATTGAGTCAAGGAAGCACTTTAACCAAGTAAGCATAGAATAGGCAGGGACACTCACCAAGAGTGAAGTTCAGATATCAAGTTGGGAATCGAATTCCGCGTCCTCGCAATATCCTAGAATACCAAATTTTGAAACTATAAGTTTCTATTCAGTTTTCAAGCTTATACACATCGAGGTTTATCTAATATATTACTAGTTTACTTTCCCCATAGTAAATTCAAGAATCTACTTAGGTTGAAGCTTGACAAAAGTAGCAGAAATGTTTCCTATAGTTTTCCTTGAGATATTTTTCCTTAGAAAAGGGTAACTAGTATTATTTTCTTGAAACAATTCGACCATCCACTTAGGATTGAAATTTAGTAAAAGTAGGAAATGTTTTATATGGCTTTCCTTAAAAATATTTTTCTCTATACGAGTGCGGCTAGTACTATTTTATTTAGAATAAGTTTTCTTGCCGAGGAAGTTTTCAGCTATTTTTAGTTAAAGCCACTAAAATCTTGTATTTTGGAAATTTTCCTCTAGACAATTAGCCAGGGACAATTTTAAGGAAAGAAAAGGAAATAGATCAAGACTTAGGGTTTTAAAACTAGTGAAATCATTTTCTAAAAGTAATAAGGCTAGTTTACGCTTAAAGGAGAGATATCGAGTTGGCAAGGTTTAGAAAATCCCTGCACGAAATTTCTAATTTTAACATACAGTGCTAAGTTTTATCGAACCATACTAGGGTGAAGATATATTTAAATAGCTTGCTTAAAACTTCCTCAAGTGCACAAGACCAAAACGGATTCCTTACGATTTCGATTTACAAGCACATAATATTTCAGATTTGTCAATATAACCAACTCACATTTCAAATAGAAATCTCACTAGGGCTTCGTCAATCATTAGCCCTAGGTTTCGACAGATTCAATTCTGATCAAGAATAAAACGAATAACCAAGGCTTCGTCAATCATTAGCACTTGGTTTTGGCAAGCTCATATCACATCTTAACTAAAACAAAAATGAAGGTAAGGCCTTCAAGAAATTCCAGCAATCAAAGTTCATCACTCTTTAATATTTATAAAACCATTCAAATGGCCAAGGGCTTCATCAATCAATAGCCCTTGACAACCATCAATCACTTCCAACCACAATTCAATCAGGAATTCAAACCACAAATAAGCTAAATGTTCGATCCAAGTCAAAAATTCAGTTTCATAAAGAAACAGAACATTCAAGCAGGACAGTCTACTTTGAGGAGTCACAGACAGCAGTACATATGGAGGAAAAATATGAAATTTCTACAGAACAAAGGTCCATGGCTCTAGTTTCAAATGCCACTGACGGCACCTTAATCGGATTTTCCTACACCAAGATATAAGCATTTTACTGAGACTGGTCAGTGAAATCCGAAAATCTGGAAATTCATTTTTCACTTGTGAAAAACTCCTTTTTCTCTTTTAAGACCATAAGACTTTTATTCAAACCATCCGTACATTTAAATATGACATTCATACCAGCATATACCAAGGCAAATAACGCTTACTTCCAGTAAATGGTTCAGCCAAGAAATCATATATATGCTAATCTGTCATCAGCTAAGTATGACAATCATCAATTGGCAATTCACCCACAATTCGAGTGTTTCGCATCTGCATGTCTTATAAAACTTTAAAACAACATATTCCAGGCATTTCCAATCATTATGCTTCAAAGAATAATTTCACAACCGAGCTAAAACTCCAACTCAACCTTCGGATACCACGAAAGAAATTCCAGCCTTTAGATATCAACATTTTTGGTTCAATCTTTCAATATACCCAATATTTCATTGCCAAACAACTTAAAATTATATCTCTTATGTATTACTAATCCATTATATTCCAAGGGAAGAATAAAATAAATTTCCAGAAACCAATTAAAATTTCCAAAGACAAACTGAAAATTCTGGTTCATCCCCTCGGCTATCAATACTTTTCCAGCACTTAGAGTTTTATAAATCCAACCTTTCCTTGGTTAAAACATGGTTTTAGATTCTCAAATTCATCATGTGAACCTTTGGCTAACTAATTAACATTTCTGGTTCAAAATCGAATTCGAATAACAGGTTTAAACATCCCAAAAATTCAAGAAATCTGTCCAGCAAGCTACGGATGAATCATGCATGAAGAAACTTTCTGTTTTCATTTTATTTTCTCGGTTAAAACATGCTATTAAACTCTCAACTTCCTCATGCAATTACTTAGCTAAACAATGAACATTTCCAGTTCAAGAGTTGAATTTAAACCATGATTACAAACCCCAAAATTTCCAGGTTTAAACCTCACGGCTTTTTCTCAAAATTTCCAGCAATAACAATGGTTCTAAAACAAGATTTTCTTTGGTTAAAACAGAGTTTTAAGTACTCCATTAGGACATGCAAACACGTATCTAGCTAGTAAAGATTTCCATATCAAATCCAGATTCAAACAACAATTATACTCATCTAAAACAAATCCAGAAATTCTGTTTTGGCTTGGCCTCGGTCGAACATACGTGTAGCAGATTTCTAATTCATTTTATTTTTCTGATTTAAACCCATTAATTAGCTACATGCAAAGCTCAATTATCATGTTATTAACTAGTTAATCATGGTTACAAACTCAAAACAACAAAATTGAATCAAATGAAGATGTAAAATACAGGACAAGCTCTCGGCTGCAACAATTCATAAAAACAGAATTTCTTATGTTTCTTGATTCATCATCCGGCTGCACAGAGTTAACATGCAAGGCCTTAATCATATTAATCATCCAAGTTTAAGTTAGCTAATCATAATTTCAGGTTCTGATTACCACAACAAAGCAGATTACATCATGCATTTCTTAATCGATTCTCGGCCAACCATTTTCTTTTCAAAACAGAATTTTTCTGGTGTCCTGGTTTCATCAACCGACTTCACAAGCAACACATGCAGCTCTGATATGGCTTCATCTACTAAAAGTTAACTTAATATAGCCCAGCAATTACCTCAGAAACAACTTAGCTCACGCACAAGAAATCTGAAAAGAAAAATTCTGTTCTCCCTCTCGGCTCTCGGCTCGCTTGTGGCTGCAGGTTGGTTGCTGCTGTGATGGTGTTGGGTTCTGAGGTTGTTTTGTAGCTGGTTGAGGTTGCAGCAAGGGATAAAGCTCACGCAGCCTCCCTCCTTTCTCCTCTTTAGCTTACGGACAGAACGGACAGGTTGCAGCTCGCGCGATTTCCTTTCTTTTCTTTCCTTTCGGACGCACGGATGCAGTTCCCTCTCTAGCTGTCTCGTCGATGATAACAAGGCAGAGGAGAATGTTGTTGTGGTCTTGAGGTGTGGTGGTGTGGAGAGGAAATGGAAATGAGCTACGGATGAGAGAGTTGAGTGTGCAAGTGGAGAAGTTTTCTCATTGGCCGAATGGAGAGGTGGATTATAAGGTTGTTCGACAATTTGGTTTTGGAATTGCATGGTGATTTTTGGAGTAGTTCAAGGGTGGTTTAGTCCTTTCACGTCTCTTCCTCATCTCCACTCAAAACCTTAGTTCTAACTTAATTCCAAAAAATTATCCCCAAGTGTGATTTGATTGCCTAATTATACACTAGTCATGCAAAACTTTAATTATCGAAATTTTCATGCCTTAGGTATGTTTAGTATACTTGCATAAGGTTTATTGTCACGGCCCCACCTCCCCCTAAGGCGAACCAGAGGGTTCGGCGGGCCGCCTGCCCAGCTCTCGCCGGGACTCAGTCGTTCACTACAATCCTCAATGGAATTTCAAGATATTTATATCAAATATACATCAAAGGTTTCCAAACTTTACATATCAAAAGCGAAGCGTCCACGCTTCCACTGCGCCCCTCTGATCCTTGATACCAACTATTCTACAGGAGGAAGTCCAAAACTAGACTATTACACATCCAATCAATTCTAAACGTTCAATACAATCCCAATATGAACGATTACACAAAAGGAATTCTAAGTTCAATCCATACATGAGATAATCCATGAATAAACACTACAAGCCCTTCCTTCGCCTTGAGCCCTGTGGAGGGGAATAAAACATTTTGGGGTGAGCTAGAAGCTCAGCGAGTAACCAGTAAAATCAGTTATCAAATCAGTTTCACAATCGTTCATTTCAATAATGTCCTTTCAATATGGAGTATCAATAATTCAAGAAACATTTACAATGGAAAGCGATAGTAACATTCATGAAAAGGATACGTTCGTTCTCCTGTCATTTCATTGCATTTTGGTTTCATTCATGCATTCATTCACCTCGTCCCTGGCTTTTGGCCAGGCTCCACCAACCTACAAGGTAATACTCGAGTATACCGAAACGTTCACCCAAGTTCCTAGTCGCCCGACCGAGTCCGCTTCTGGCTCGAGACGACCGGTAACAAGGGGCAATGGCCAGTTCAGCCCAAAAGGCTTACATTCATGCACAATTAACATTTCAATCGCTCAATCATTAAAATTTCACAATCACTTAGGCTAAGTGCGATAAAGTACACACTCGCCTCGAAAACTCGTTTAGCAATCATTGAAAGCAAAATCAATAATAACAAGACACGGATATGCAAGCATGCATGCTATGTAAGAAAACAGTTCCAAAATTAACTTTGAAAACAGCTCAAAAGTAAATAATGCGGGAAAGCGGTTTAAGAGTAAATTTGGAAACAGTTCAAAAGTCAATAATGCAAGAAACGGTTCATAAATAATTTTAGAAAGAGTTTGAGTTCACTCACCTCCATGGCTCAGAAACCATCCATCATATTGCATTACTTCACTCAAGTCCAAGCCCTAAAGCACAAACGCAAAGCAATCAAGCCCATTCAAAATTCAGACAGCATTTCCCCTGAATTTGCTAACTTTTCCAGCCATCATGGCTTCATTATTTCCTCATTCCAACCCAAGGGTACACACACAACAAAAGTTCATCCAATAGCCATTCAGCAAGCTCCAAGTAGTACAAAGACAAGTCAAGCTAGGGAAAAGTCCGGAAATGAAAGTTAAGCTCAAAACCAGAAAAACAGTTTTGACGTCATTTTACGGTAATGGTGCCAAAAGCACTACGATGGTCGGATGAAGGTGAAAGACCCACCGTTTCGAAGCTAAGAACCAGGGCTACAACAATGTAGAAGGTCACTCAGTCCAAATCCCAGCACAACTAAGTCATATATGCCAAATACCAAACCAGAACCGTAATTGCAGGTTTACAAATTACACTATGCTGTAATCAGTACAACTCAGTCTAAACAGGTCCAAATGCAGAAATTCCAAAGGCATATGGTAGCTAGGACATCAAGTTACATTTCATCAGAAGACCTGAACACCCAAATCCAAAACAATTCCAGTCAAAACAACCCATTTCAGACGCAGTTCTTACATCCTGATGAACCCAGAACAGCAACAGTAAATTCGGTTTATCTCATTCGACACTACTCCAATTGACCTGAAATTTTACAGGCACCCTTAAAACATCAATACCTATGCTGTAATCAGTACCAAACCAGAACCGTCTAAACAGGTAATTGCAGGTTTACAAATTACACTATGCTGTAATCAGTACAACTCAGTCTAAACAGGTCCAAATGCAGAAATTCCAAAGGCATATGGTAGCTAGGACATCAAGTTACATTTCATCAGAAGACCTGAACACCCAAATCCAAAACAATTCCAGTCAAAACAACCCATTTCAGACGCAGTTCTTACATCCTGATGAACCCAGAACAGCAACAGTAAATTCGGTTTATCTCATTCGACACTACTCCAATTGACCTGAAATTTTACAGGCACCCTTAAAACATCAATACCTACAACTTTCATGTTTTGAGCCAAGGCCAATTCGGCCTCTATCTAGGACCAAAAATTTCGGACAGAATGAAGAACCAAGAACCCTAATTTTCCAGATTTCTTCCAAAACAGAATTTACTTGCAATTAATCACTTTTTCCACCTCCTAGCTTCCTCAACTATCATTTCCAATCATCATACATAACCACATAATAACAATCATATGAGAACAGAAAAATCCTAATTAAATATAAAACTTCACTAATTTCAACCAAAATCATGAAATCATCCATAAAATCACTTATTCAACCACCACCAATCACTAATTGAACATTATCAAGATCAAAGGAAGAATTCCCTAGTTACTCACCTTGCAAGCTCAAGAAAGTAAGCAACTTAGCACCAATTTCTTCCAAACAACTCCACAACCAACCTCAATATCACCAAACTAAGAAGTTCTATGGAAAAATTTGAAGATTAAACGGTTGAATTGAAAGATTGGGCAAGATTGGAGCTTGAAAATTGAGAGAGTTTTCTTTCCTTTGTTCCTAGCAAGAAATTCGGCCAAGAGCTTCAAAATAAGAAGAATTTTGGGTCAATTTTGGTTTAAATGGTAAAGGCATGAATAGTGGTCAAAAGGTCAAAAAGGTAAGAATAAATCCTCAAGTGACACATGTCCTCTTCATTAATTGCTTGCCTAACTTTTTGTCTCTCTTACACAAATATCTTAACACATTGTAAAATAATATCACTTAATACAAAATTCCAACAAGTTGTCAAAAATATAATGCATTTACCGCACTTGCGGGTCCTACGTCCAAAATACGCTTTTAATTTCTAAAAAACTAACCGATACTAGAAAAATCATTTTAAAACTATTTTTGCTCATAAACTTTATCTGGGGAATTTTTCTAATCAAGAAAATGTAGAAAAGGCGGGCGTTTAAAAAATAAACCCTAGAAAAGTAGAAAATTTCCGGGTTCTCACACTTATACTTTTCGGGGCGTCACATTTATCTAAAATTTCATTAATTCGTCTTAACGTGAAAAATTCCTTTTAACATTATTACCTAATTATTTAAACTATTAAAATCAAGTTTGACCTTAATATATAAATTTAACGTTCTTAATATTCGTTTATCCATTTATATCAAAACTTATTAACTTAATCATTATTAACGCTTAAGATTAGCTATCGGAATTCGAAGAAATTATTTGTTAAATCAATGAAATAATTTACCTTCGAAATATGAATTTAATGAAACAAAACTAGAAATTTAATAGTTTAGCACAATTCTTTTATTTTGCACATAAAATTTATTGGTTTTGGTCTTAACGTGAAAATTCTTATTAGTATTTAACGTTATTCACTAATTAGGATTAGTTATTGGAATTCAAGAAATTTTATATAATTAATCTACTCAGGTAGCATTAATTTTTAACATAAAGAAAACTAAGTATTTTAGCATTTTATTTTAAGGCGATAAATTATTCTAACTCCAGATGTATTAATTTAGTCTAGCAAAGTCAAGAAAATTCATAACTTGGGAAAATTATATTATTTCTCACATAAAATTGTTTTTACGGACTTATTTGCAGACAAGGGAAATTAATGCTAAAATTTATTAAAGAGTTAAAAGAAATGCAAATGAACTACAAAATGATATTTATATATATATATATATATATTCAGGGTTCTCACACATTCTTTTAAGGAGGGGAGTTTGTGACGCCCCGAGGCAGAAGAAAAGGGAAAAATTTCTGGTGAATAGTGTTTTGTGGACAATCCGGCCAGAAGCCGTGCAAATTCCTTATATTTTTCTTAAAAATTCCCTTTTCTATGACAAATACCACTTTATAATGGCCCTACTACTCAATCACCCCACAATAAGTGCCAATGAACCTAGAAAGTAGGGTATCACTTTTGGTTTCAAGATTGGAGCAAAATTAGGGTTTTCGCGATTTTCGCCGGATGAATTTTCGTTACGGAGCAAGGATCAAATTTGGTGATTAAAAATGACTTTTAAGTGAGAAATAATATGTGATTAGAAGCAATGATACAAGGTCAGTGAATAGGAAGTAAAAACCCTAGTACGTGTGTTTTTAAGAAAAACGGCGCGAACCGACGGGTACCGCGCACTAGCGATTGAACGCACCACTTGACCACTACTTTCTTACCATACAAGCTCATTACTAATTGAGCAAAATATCTTCCCCCTCATAGCTATCTCTTGACCGAAATATGTGGCCAAAATGCAAGGAGAAGAAAGAGAAAATTTTGTGGTGGAGGGTGAGCCAAGTGTTGGCAAAGCTTGTGGTCAAGATTCATCCTAATCTCTTGCCTTAATTAACACCATGAGCAGCCTTTCTTCTTCATTTTTTTCTGCTCCTTGGCCAAGAATAGAGAGAGAGAAAGGGAGAGCAAGAGTTGCACCATTTTCTTCTTGATTTACATCATCCAAGTGAAGAATCAAAATTCTAAACCGATTAAAGTGCGGGTTGTGAGTTGGGAAGCTTGGGGAACTAAGAAATTCCAAAGCAGGTGAAGTATCACTCTTCCAAGCTCTGTTTTTGAGGTATAAAATCTGATCATGGTCCTTGTTCTTCTAATTTTTGGTTTAAGATGTTATCTAGTTCATGTTTTGGTTAGATTACAAGTTATGCATGTTGATGTGATGATTTTGGATGAGATAGGTAAGCTAGGGTTTGATTAATTTCTGCCTAAACTTGTTGTATGGTGGATAGATGTTGTATATAAGATTATATAAGGGGCTTTGGTAGAGTTTGGAACAAGGAATTGAAGAGAGTTTCATTGGAAACCAAAAATTCCAGATTTCTGGAATTTCCTAATTCAGTTCTGCCCGGTTTTGGTACTCATAGTTAGAGGCCGAATTAGGCTTGGCCTAAAACATTAAAGTTGTATAGAATGGTATTTTATAGGTGCCTACAAAATTTCAGCTCAATCGGAGCAATGTAGCTTGTGAAAAGATGAAAATACCCTCGCTGTTCTAGGTTACATTCCAGAGTTCCGCGTGGACAGTTTAGTCTATTTGGTTGTGTTTATTCACTATAATCTGTTGGGATTTAGCCTTTTGACAAAACATGAAAGTTTTAGTATTCTGTCTTAGATTTTAAAATCCACCAAGAACACCTTAATCGGACCTTGGTAACCTGAGATATGACCATTCCAGTACAGTGCGGTTAATTAGCCGACTAGTTGGATTTTGGTTCTGTAAATTGGGAATTTGACTAGGTTACATTGGTAACTGGACTAAGTGATCTTCATGAAAATTTTAACCCTGTGTCTTAGCTTCGAAACGGTATAAGTTTTACCACAATCTGATAAGCGTAGCCTCGGATGTGTTCTTTCCGCAACCACACGTCAAATCTGTCTTTTGCTAGGTTACATTTCCGCACTTGTTATCACTTTGATTTTTGTTCTTATTTTGTTATGAGCCTATGGAACGGCTATTTACTTGAATCTATGATATGTATGACTTTGGGATTGGTTGAGGAAAAATAATGAGGCCATAAATGGCTGGAAAATTAGGTAAACACAAGGGGCATGCTGCAAAATTTTCACGAGAAAGATAAACTAGCCTTTGGAGTTCTAGTTCTATATTTGGAAAATTTGACTTGGATACACTGACAACTAAGTTGAGGTGTCTTCATGAAAGTTGTAACTCTTTGTCTAAGCTTCGAGACATTACTTAGTACATTTTGATCTGATAACCACAGCTCCAGTTATGGGCAAAATCGTGTAACCCGTTTTGTACCATTTTCATTTCCACGCACGCCCGATGCATTCCTTTACTGTTTTTCCACTTTGATCGTTTTAGTCCTTATTTCCATTTGTGATCTAGGGCTTGGACTTGAGCAAGACAATAATAAATGGTGGATGAGGTTCGTGAGTCGTGGTTGGTGAGTGATCCCTCAACTATTTCCAAAGTTACTTTTGAACTAATTCTTGCATTGATTACTCCATTGCATATCATTTGGGTTTGGGTGTGTGCCATGACATAATTTGGCTCCAATGAGTTCCTGGAAAGTCTTGTGCTTAGAACCAATGTCTCCACTATTGTTTACATATTCTTTGGAGCACGATGGCTCCTTACTTCTGTTTCACGGTTACCTGATCTAAACGAGCATTGGATATTTAAGTACAAGAACTTCACTGGCTCACATGAGCAATAAATGAACATTTGATTACTGCATCATGACATCATATCAATGCTTTATTGTGAAATATACTTGGCTGTTGATTTTACTGGTTACTCACTGAGCTTCTAGCTCACCCCCTATTATCTTCTTCTCCCCACAGGGATCGAAGTAAAGGAAGAACTTGTATTTGGATCTCTGTGTGGCTGGATGGCGTACATCTTGTATAGTTTAGATTTGGTTTTGGTTTATGTACTTTTGGGCCTGTTTAAATATTTGGAATTGAATCGGATGTATATCTACATTCTACGCTTAGAACTAGTTTCCGCTTCGCTTATGATATGTAATTTTTTGAGAATTTGATGTATTATTTGAGTTGTACCTTGTAATTTATTTGAGGAATGTAGTGAGTGAGTGAGTCCCGGCGAGAGCTGGGCAGGCAGTCCGCTAAACCCTTTGGTTCGCCTTAGGGGGAGGTGGGGCCGTCACAGGTGGTATCAGAGCTTAGGCTTCAGATCTTGGTAGTGTATCCTAGGCTTAAAGTTTAGGATGCCGGACTGCGGGATTGGTTTGTACGTTCAGTGCTCTTTTGGAGCGTCAGTTGTGAATCTTGAAAGTGGTACGCGTAAGATATGATTTGGTTGAATTACGCTTGAGAGCGTATGGCCTGAGCTGTACAGTTTCTTAGTTTTGGATTCTTGGCTAGGGTTTTGATAGATTATGGTCGTGGCCGGAATTGTTGAGAAAAGTTTTGGTTTGTATTTTTCTTCTAATTTTCCTGTTTGATTAAGGTTATACCACCCGAGTGGTAAATGTTAAGATTTGAGATATTTGAACTGTCTAAGACCAACTAGACTGAGCTCATTTGAGACTTGAATTTGTATCGGCTAGTGTACCCTTACGTACACTTGATAGACCTGACCTGACTGAAAATAGGGTATCTCTTTTACGCTTGAGCAAGTATCTTGATTCATATATGATCTGTATGTGGATTTGAGTTTGATGACTGCTTGAGAGTGTGAATTACTGGGGATAAACTGGGCGAGTGAGTTCCTACTCGTACTCATGTTCTTTGAACCTGAAATAATTGACCCTGCTTTTGAACTGATACCCTTGAACCCTGCTTTTGACTCTGTTTCTGAACATTTTCGTACTTGTTTGGTTATACACCGGCTACTACTCTTCTGTAGCGGTTGAACAGAACCTCTTTGGTGAGGCATTGTCTGTTGTGTTTTCAAGCACCGCCATTCTTCTGGCGAGGCATGCCTGTTGTGTTTTCAAGCACCATCAGGGATTGAAATTCTTGAACAGAACCTCTCTGATGAGGTATGGCCTGTTGTGTTTTCAAGCACCGCCATTCTTCTGGCGAGGCATGCCTGTTGTGTTTTCAAGCACCATCAGGGATGAAACTTTGACTTGAGGCTCTCTGGTGAAGTTTAGCCGTTGTGCTATCTTGTTGTGTTTCCAAGCACCACCAGGGCCAATTTCTTGAGCTAAGATCCTCTGGTGAAGTTTAGCCGTTGTGCTAACTTGTTGTGTTATCAAGCACCACCGAGGATGAAATTTTGAACTGAGATTCTTTGGCGAGGTATAGCCGTTGTGCTAACCTGTTGTGTTGTCCAGCACCGCCATGGACAAAATCTTGCATCTGAGGCTCTGGTGAAGCTTAGCCGAGTGCTAGCTTGTTGTGTTTTCAAGCACCACCGGGGACAAATTCCTGAGACTTTCTGGTGAAGTATAGCTGAGTGCTAGCTTGTTGTGTTTTCAAGCACTACCAGGGGTAATTTGACTTGAGACATCGTTATGTCCTGGATTATTTTTCCAAATATCAGGGACTTTAAGTCCGATTTCGAGCCCCTTTTGTATATGTATCCATTACTCGTTGGGATCAAGATTTATATAAGTTGGATTGGAGTACTTTTAGTACTTGATTGTGATGAGTGATTCTTAGTATGTGATTGACCTTTGAGATATTTGATCTGATTAGTATTTGATTATGATAAGCGAGATTGAAATGATTCTTAATACGTGATCGACTTTCGAGAACTATTTTGATCTGATTAGTACAAGTTGGAATGTCGAGGACGACATTCTTTTAAGGAGGGGAGTTTGTGACGCCCCGAGGCAGAAGAAAAGGGAAAAATTTCTGGTGAATAGTGTTTTGTGGAGAATCCGGCCAAAAGCCGTGCAAATTCCTTATATTTTTCTTAAAAATTCCCTTTTCTTTGACAAATATCACTTTATAATGGCCCTACTACTCAATCACCCCACAATAAGTGCCAATGAACCTAGAAAGTAGGGTATCACTTTTGGTTTCAAGATTGGAGCAAAATTAGGGTTTTCGCGATTTTCGCCGGATGAATTTTCGGTACGGAGCAATGATCAAATTTGGTGATTAAAAATGACTTTTAAGTGAGAAATAATATGTGATTAGAAGCAATGATACAAGGTTAGTGAATAGGAAGTAAAAACCCTAGTACGTGTGTTTTTAAGAAAAACGGCGCGAACCGGCGGGTACCGCGCACTAGCGATTGAACGCACCACTTGACCACTACTTTCTTACCATACAAGCTCATTACTAATTGAGCAAAATATCTTCCCCCTGATATCTATCTCTTGACCGCAATATGTGGCCAAAATGCAAGGAGAAGAAAGAGAAAATTTTGTGGTGGAGGGTGAGCCAAGTGTTGGCAAAGCTTGTGGTCAAGATTCATCCTAATCTCTTGCCTTAATTAACACCATGAGCAGCCTTTCTTCTTCATTTTTTTTTGCTCCGTGGCCGAGAATAGAGTGAGAGAAAGGGAGAGCAAGAGTTGCACCATTTTCTTCTTGATTTACATCATCCAAGTGAAGAATCAAAATTCTAAACCGATTAAAGTGCGGGTTGTGAGTTGGGAAGCTTGGGGAACTAAGAAATTCCAAAGGAGGTGAAGTATCACTCTTCCAAGCTCTGTTTTTAAGGTATAAAATCTGATCATGGTCCTTGTTCTTCTAATTTTTGGTTTAAGATGTTATCTAGTTCATGTTTTGGTTAGATTACAAGTTATGCATGTTGATGTGATGATTTTGGATGAGATAGGTAAGTTAGGGTTTGATTAATTTCTGCCTAAACTTGTTGTATGGTGGATAGATGTTGTATATAAGATTATATAAGGGGCTTTGGTAGAGTTTGGAACAAGGAATTGAAGAGAGTTTCATTGGAAACCAAAAATTCCAGATTTCTGGAATTTCCTAATTCAGTTCTGCCCGGTTTTGGTACTCATAGTTAGAGGCCGAATTAGGCTTGGCCTAAAACATTAAAGTTGTATAGAATGGTATTTTATAGGTGCCTACAAAATTTCAGCTCAATCGGAGCAATGTAGCTTGTGAAAAGATGAAAATACCCTCGCTGTTCTAGGTTACATTCCAGAGTTCCGCGTGGACAGTTTAGTCTATTTGGTTGTGTTTATTCACTATAATCTGTTGGGATTTAGCCTTTTGACAAAACATGAAAGTTTTAGTATTCTGTCTTAGATTTTAAAATCCACCAAGAACACCTTAATCGGACCTTGGTAACCTGAGATATGACCATTCCAGTACAGTGCGGTTAATTAGCCGACTAGTTGGATTTTGGTTCTGTAAATTGGGAATTTGACTAGGTTACATTGGTAACTGGACTAAGTGATCTTCATGAAAATTTTAACCCTGTGTCTTAGCTTCGAAACGGTATAAGTTTTACCACAATCTGATAAGCGTAGCCTCGGATGTGTTCTTTCCGCAACCACACGTCAAATCTGTCTTTTGCTAGGTTACATTTCCGCACTTGTTATCACTTTGATTTTTGTTCTTATTTTGTTATGAGCCTATGGAACGGCTATTTACTTGAATCTATGATATGTATGACTTTGGGATTGGTTGAGGAAAAATAATGAGGCCATAAATGGCTGGAAAATTAGGTAAACACAAGGGGCATGCTGCAAAATTTTCACGAGAAAGATAAACTAGCCTTTGGAGTTCTAGTTCGATATTTGGCAAATTTGACTTGGATACACTGAAAACTAAGTTGAGGTGTCTTCATGAAAGTTGTAACTCTTTGTCTAAGCTTCGAGACACTACCTAGTACATTTTGATCTGATAACCACAGCTCCAGTTATGGGTAAAATCGTGTAACCCGTTTTGTACCATTTTCATTTCCACGCACGCCCGATGCATTCCTTTACTGTTTTTCCACTTTGATCGTTTTAGTCCTTATTTCCATTTGTGATCTAGGGCTTGGACTTGAGCAAGACAATAATAAATGGTGGATAAGGTTCGTGAGTCGTGGTTGGTGAGTGATCCCTCAACTATTTCCAAAGTTACTTTTGAACTAATTCTTGCATTGATTACTCCATTGCATATCATTTGGGTTTGGGTGTGTGCCATGACATAATTTGGCTCCAATGAGTTCCTGGAAAGTCTTGTGCTTAGAACCAATGTCTCCACTATTGTTTACATATTCTTTGGAGCACGATGGCTCCTTACTTCTGTTTCACGGTTACCTGATCTAAACGAGCATTGGATATTTAAGTACAAGAACTTCACTGGCTCACATGAGCAATAAATGAACATTTGATTACTGCATCATGACATCATATCAATGCTTTATTGTGAAATATACTTGGCTGTTGATTTTACTGGTTACTCACTGAGCTTCTAGCTCACCCCCTATTATCTTCTTCTCCCCACAGGGATCGAAGTAAAGGAAGAACTTGTATTTGGATCGCTGTGTGGCTGGATGGCGTACATCTTGTATAGTTTAGATTTGGTTTTGGTTTATGTACTTTTGGGCCTGTATAAATATTTGGAATTGAATCGGATGTATATCTACATTCTACGCTTAGAACTAGTTTCCGTTTCGCTTATGATATGTAATTTTTGGAGAATTGGATGTATTATTTGAGTTGTACCTTGTAATTTACTTGAGCAATGTAGTGAGTGAGTGAGTCCCGGCGAGAGCTGGGCAGGCAGTCCGCTAAACCCTTTGGTTCGCCTTAGGGGGAGGTGGGGCCGTCACATACTACAATCTAAAAGGGGAAATGGAATGAAATAAATAGTTAAAATAAATCTAATTATTACAATTGTGGCATTCAAGTGCCTTCCCAAATGATCAAAAATTGAACTAAAATTAAAGCGAAATTAAAGAACTAAAGAGATAAATAAAGTGAAAATGAAATGAAATACTTAAAGTCATCCAATTGCACACATAAGGCACATATACGGACATAGGCCAAATAAAGTCAAAAATAAAGAGTAAGGTGTACCTCTCTTGAGTCGGAGCTCTAATGGAGTGAAATTACTTATTTACCCTCCAAAAACAAAGAAAAGGTCAAGGCACCAATTTAATTTGAGAAAATTAAAAAAAATATGCAAACACAAATTCACTTGATCATAAAGCCCTTAAAATCATTAATTAAGTGCAATTTAAACAAAGCATGGTAGTTAATTGAAGCAAACAAACAATGAAAAGTTTTAAGATTAAAGCTGCTAAGGACCAAATTGAGGAAATTATTCAATTGGTTGGGTCATAGTGGAACAAGGGGAGACTTAAGGGGCCAGAATGCAGTTGTCGAAAGTTTTCATGCAAGTTCATGCAATGTTACGAAGCTTATGCTTCTGCAAATTTTCCAGCCACCATTCTTTCTGCAACCTTTTCATTTAGCCCAGATGCACTCGTACAAAGCAGCCCAATGGATTCAACAACAACTTGGGAGAAAGGGGAAAGGAAGAAAATGAAAAAAACCGCAACGGAGTGCCATGATCATTTGCTAAAGCTTCGACCAGATCTCCAAGAATACAAACCAAGACAAGATAAAGAAAACTGATGGCTTCCTATCCTTAATTTCTCCAACACATGCAACAGGAAAACAGCAACCAAAATCTCACTTACTGTTAACACATCCCAAAATCTTTCAAAGAAGCTATTGAACAATCCCCCAGGACTACACAGAAATGCAAGGAAGACAGCTACTGGAACAAATATCAAAAAAAAAAAACAGTCGCAAACATTGAAACCATTCCTGCGTTTTCCTGTTGCAGCTTTTGCCGCAAACTCCCCTGATGTTTTTTTTGGGGTTTTAAACAGTTCATGCACCAGTCATTGACACAAGATTGATCATGCAAACAAAGTGATAAAACCCAGCTTTGTGAGCTGTTGCGGGAAGAAAGAAAAAACAGTAAAACATAAGAAGGAAGTGCAGCTTTCTTTCATTCAACCAAGAACTCCAGGCTCTCATCTTAACAGAATCCAATGATAAAACACTTCATGAGCTAGATTAAGGCAATGAAAATGACCCAAAGCACAGAGCAGCAGGAGGCACCCGAGGTTTCATGGATAAAAAAAACACTACAACATCATTAGCTCCATAACGCAACTGAATGTAAGATTGCGGCAGAGGTAGTAACGCTCACGGCAGACATGCCCACAGATTCAAAGACAGATTCAAGCGAAACTTTCTTCTTCTAGGAGACTTTAACTGGACGCCTTCTAGTTTTAAACAAATGCAGCCAAGGCAACTAACAACAAAAAAAAACTCAGCACGGTTGAAACTTTGCTACGACAGAATTCTACTGTGACTTTTGCAGCTCAGCCCATACGTTTATATTCTTATGAAACCTGAATCGAATCCATCATTTTGTCAGCCTAAAAGACATAATCCTCAACCCCTTATTATTTACAGAAACCAAACAGATTGAAAACAAAATCTGAAACCAAAAACGAAAGCATCTTAAAATCAAAACAGATTAAAAGGTCATGCAAATCTGATAAAAGGAAGAAAAATCTACAATTTGCTGGGCTTACTTGTCACAAACATCAGCCATGAACACCAAACAAAGGCATCTTAAATTCATCATAGAACCACCGAGGCCCCCCCCAAACTATTGTCCATGCGTTCATCAACCATAGTTCAAACATTAACAACAGAAAAATCCAAACTTGGCCCTGAGTGCATGACTGAAATACCTTGGTGAAGATCTGCTGATGGCAATGGAGGGATGAAATGATGGCGGTAGTGAAGGTTAACGATTCCAACAAGTCGCTTTACTCCTTGGGAAAGTAGCGCCGGGCCTCCTCTCCTTTTTGCGCAGAAACTCTCCTCCGTTGTTCTCGAGCTCAGCCGCCCCCGATTCTTTTCTGTTTCAGCCCTCCATCCCACTCAAAAACCTAGCCTTTTCTCACAGCCGACCCCTCTCTCTGGTTTCTTCCCTACTTAGTCGTCACCAGCCTCACTCGTTCTTTTCTTTTGCTCTGCTTTTTCCTCTCGGTCTCCAAGCTCTTCTCCGCCGTTTTCTCAGATCCCCCTTACTTGCTTCCTTGCGTTTTACGGCTTTCTTATCAGCATTGAACATCCTCAGAACCTAGCATCAATGGTCCTGGTTTTTCTGTATTTTTCTGGTATTTGGGAACCGTTTGATGGCTTCCCTTTCCAGAAGCTTCTTGATCTAATCTTTTAATAGATGAGGTGTCTTGTACTAGCTTAAAAGGAAACAAATTCCGTGAGAAAATTCACCAAAATGCCAGCTTGCCCATCTGGTACCGTGTCTGGTTCACAGTTGCAGAAGAATAACGCATATGCTCAGCATGCGCGTGTGAACCTTTTCCTTCCCCCCTCTTTTTTTTATAAAAAAAATAAATAAATAATGAAATTTCAAAAACAAATAAAATAAAATAAAAATAAAAACCCTAGAATTGAAACAAATAAACCTATTAAATTAATTAAACAAATAAAGTTAAAAAAATCAAAAATTTGGTGTCTACAGTTTGCCCCTCTTTGTCTGAGTTTTGGAAAAACTTGAGACAAAGAAGTAGACACCAAATGCTCACCTATGTTATTTGGCTGCAAATTACTCGAAGGACTGACGCTTTTGAAATGAGGACTGACCCCCTTTAATGAGACTGACTCAGACAAGAAATTTAAACATGGGACTGACCCGAACAAGAAATTTAAACGTGGGACCGACCCGAACAAAATTAAAATCATGGGACTGGCACGAACAAAATTTAAAGTCATGGGACTGACCCGAACAAAATTTACATCGTGGGACTGGCCCGAACGAAATTAAAATCATGGGACTGACCCGAACGAAACTTAAATCATGGGACTGACCCGAACAAAATTTGAATCATGGGACTGACCCGAATAAAAATCATCAATAAAATTTAACTGAATCATGGGACTGACCCGAATAAAATTTAAAATCATGGGACTGACCCGAATAAGGGACTGACCCGAATAAAATTAAAATCATGGGACTGACCCGAATAAAATTAAAATCATGGGACTGACCCGAACAAAATTTAAATCATGGGACTGACCTGACCCGAACAAAATTTAAAATTGTAGACACCAAAATTTTAGTTTTATTTATTTATTCGTTTACTTATTTATTTATTTATTTTAGGTGATTTATGTTTGTTTATTTATTTTTATTGCTTGCTTAGTTTATCTTATTCTCATTTTGTTAAAAAAAAAATTGTTTTTTGTTTTAATTAATCCACTGGAAAAGAAAAGAAAAATCATTCAGTCAGGAAAATTTTAGCATTTTTTGTTTTTATCTTTCATTCTTAGTTTTTTATCCATTTTTACCTGATTTTACTTAAATCGTTATTGTGATTATTTTGTTTCTTTAAATGAATCATTGAAAAAAAAAACGCTGAAATTCCTAAATAAAGCAGCGTACCAACAGAATGCAAGAAACAAAAATGCAGTTTTCTTCCAGTGGGTTTTCCGGTCATTCTGCCCGATATTTTGCTCCATCGGATTAGCATAGTACAAGGCCATCTGACCCTTCATCCGGCAACTTAAAATTCTGGAAAGCAAAAGCCATCTAAAGGCTCACGGAGGGCCACAAAAAAATGCAGAAAAGGGAACCGTAGATGTTAAGTTTGAGGGATGGCTGATGCTTATATAAAGCCATGAAGTTGGAAAGGTTGGAGGACGGCTGAGTGAGACCGAGAAAGGAGAGACCGAGGGACTGGGGACTGAGAAAAGAAACGGGAAAAAGGGAAACAAGGTAGAGAGAGCGAGGGTTAGCAACTGAGAGTGATAGATAGGGAGATTGTGGCAGAAGATAAAGCTGAAAGAGGAGTTTTCTGGGCAAAGAGATCAAACAAGGAGCAGCGGCTGCGGGGAAAGAAGGAGAACAAAGCCTTCATCTTTCGGTCCCATCAAAGCTTAAAAGCCAAAGGTAACGTTTCTTCACCCTGGAGCTGCTTATGGGTTGCTGGACTATGTTAGAGTGCTGCAAATTTTTGCCTTTTACACTTGTTTTCATCTTCCATGCGGGTCTATTTTGCGAATCTGGTTGGAGCGAAAATTCGTAAGTATGGTTGGGTAAAAGGGAAGAAGGGCTGTAATCCATGGATGTCTGTTAAGCAAGGTCTTTCTTTATTTGTTTTCCTGATTTTGTTGAAGTTCAATTGGTTTTCCCGTGGTTTCTGCCCTTTCGGTTTACGGTTAATGTGTGCGCTTGGCCTGGATTTGGAGGGACAGAGATTTATGTTTATCTGTGGGGATATATGATGAATCCATGAAGCTTTCGTTTGGTGTTTATGGTTGATCTTGGTGTAAACAAACCCAGAAAAATGGCATAAAACTTTGGGCAATTCTGATTGATGTTTTCTTCTAGCTGTTTACGTGCGGCAGTGCCTTGTTGTTGTTTGCTTGCTGATTTCCTTTCCATGTTATTCTTAGCACCTTGTTTTGTTGTCATGGTTGGGCTGAGTTAGGGGTCAGTAAATGTTTATATTTCCTGGCGCTGTTGCTGAACTTCGGTTGGGGTTGGATGAATCCGTCTCATTGCCTTGCTGCATTTCATGTTCAGGAACTTTATTGAATCTTCCCTCTCCCTTTTGTCCCAAGTCTTTTATGCTGGAGTAAGTTAGGACTTGTAGTGCGTCCCTTCTAGTTTAATGCATAGGAGCTTAGGGGAGCCGAGAGTCACCTTTGATCATGTTGCAGCTGTGCGAACAGCTTTCTTTTTTTTCCTTTCCTTGAGCTACTGAAGTTTTTTTTTTGGTTTGGTTTGCTTAACTTTTAGGCTTTGTTTGCTATTCCTGGGTTGCATTTGTCATTTCTCTTACTTTGGTTTAGCTGGTGTAGGGGGTGCGCAATGGAAATGGTTTCCTTGCAAAAAGAGAAATTTTTCTTTCAATGAGGTCGTCTGAAGGGACCTGGGCATCTCAGTTCCCCTGTTCTTTACTTTGCGCGTTGTCTTCCTATAGTTCTAGCCTTCCTCTTTGTGTGTTCTGAGTTTTCTTATTGAGTTTGTTTTCATTCGTAAAACCAGAGGGAGGTGAATGAATCTGTTGCAAACATTCATGTTGCTTTGCTGCATTTTACTGCTCGAATGATTTGATTAGATCTGTTGAGGTATAGATGATTGTGGTTGGGTGAAGTTAACAACGTGAATTAAAGGTCTTGTAGTCATTTTGGTTTTTCTTTTTTTTTTTGAATTGGTAGACTTTCCTTAGGCTCCTTCATACGAACGAACTTGGGGAGAATAATGAAACATTTCTGTAGTTTCAAACCAATAAGAAGCCGACTGAATCCAGATTTCAGAAGTTCCGTGGCTGAGTTTTTTTTGTGTTGAATGTTTAGCTCACGTTTTCATCATTTTAAGATGGGTTGTGTATTGTGTCCTGAATCAAAAGTTGATGTTTTCCTGGGACGTGTTCAATTAGTT
This sequence comes from Coffea eugenioides, assembly GCF_003713205.1. Taxonomy (NCBI): domain Eukaryota; kingdom Viridiplantae; phylum Streptophyta; class Magnoliopsida; order Gentianales; family Rubiaceae; genus Coffea; species Coffea eugenioides. Next base: position 23,892,618 of record NC_040044.1, on the reverse strand, counting down.
GTAGTTGTCTAATGCCGCATGTTGCAGAATGAAGGAAAACAGAAAATGCAGAAACCTTCTTCATATGCATGCATGCAAATCTTCATAAAAGTTGCATTCTTACCCCCCAAGTCCCCCTTTGTTCAACTATGGCTCGAAAAACTTTTAATTTCTTTCAGAGAGGTTCCTAATTTAATTGCAAATATGCCCCTAAACTTTATTTTTCTTTAATTTTGATCCTGGAGCTTTTGTTAATTTTCACAATTAAGTCCCTTCTTCTTTTAACTTCTTAAATGTGGGTTGCTTGCATGATTTAATTGATTCGATTTCATGTTTATTTTTATTTTTATTTTTATTTTTTGTGATTTATTTCTTAATTTGTGAGAACCCGTTTTGCCCTAATATTTTCCTAGGGTTTATTTTCCCCTTAATTGCATGTTTTCTGTATTTTCTGGCTTAGAAATATTTTCTTAGTGGATTTTATGAGTAATTATAGTTTTTAGATGATTTTTCTAGCATTGGTGAGTTTTCAGAAAATTAAGAATATATATTGGACGTGGGACCCACTAGTGCGAAAGGTACGGGAAAATTCGGCCAATAAGGTTAAGTTTCGGATACTGTTAGAAATTTATCGGGTGTTAAATGATAAGTAGAGTGTGTGAAGTGATTGATGTGAGAGAGAAAAGAAAGATAAGAATGCATTTAATGAGGTGACAAGTGTCACATAAGTATTGGTTTGACCTTAAGAAATACTATTCACCTTTTGACATTTTTTTTTTGACTTTTACCACTTGAGTTAAATATCTCAAAAAATTACAAAAAAACTCACTCTTCTCTCTTCCCTCTTGGCCGGCCATCCCAAGCTCCACAAGGAAGAAAGCTCTTCAAATTTTAAGCTTCCACTTGGTGCAAATCAACCAAAACCAATTGTTTCCATCCATTTCACTCCATAGGAACTTTGCTTCTAGTGTTAATAAGTGTACTAGTGAAGTTGTTTTGAAGCTCTAAGGTGGCCAACCTCTCTATCTTTCTTGTTTCTTGGTAAGTGTTGCTTGAACACTCTACTACCTCTAATAATGGTTATATGATGCTTAGAAGTGGCATGAGTATGAGAAAATGTGATTTGTTTCTTGATTTGAAGAGTTTTGGTGAAGTTTTCATTTTATTGAGAATTTTTCTGGTTTAATATGAAATGAAGGTTGTGGCTTTGCATGATGAATGGTAATGGTTGATGATGACTCTATGAGGTGTATTGGATAGGAAAATGCAATCAATTTTGGATTTGGTGTGAAATTGAAAAGTTAGGGTTCTTAATTCCCAAATTCTGTCCGGTTTTTGATCATAGGGTTAGAGGCCGAATTTGACTTTGCTCAAAACATGAAAGTTGTAGGTATTGATGTGATGGAGATGCCTGTAAAATTTCAGGGCATTTGGATTAGTGTGGAGTGAGTTATGACGAAATTACTGTAGCTGTTCTGCTTTGGACAGAATGCGAAAACTGCGTTAGTAATTGGCCATTTTGACTGGTTTTGGTTTGGATTTTCGAGTTGGTGTCTTCTGATGAAATATAGCTGAATGTCGTAGCTAATGTATGCCTTTGGAATTTCGGCAATTGGACTTGTATGGACTGAGATATACTGATTACAGTTTTTGGTGATTTGCAAACCTGTTTTGGTAATTCTGGTTTAGTATTTTGCACTTTTGACCTAGTTAAGCTAGGAACTGGATTGAGTGCCCTTCTACATTGTTGTAGCCCTGTTTCATAGCTTCGAAATGGTGGGTCTTACACCCCCAACCGATAACCGTAGTGAAATTGACGCCATTACCGCATTCTAAGCTCAAACACGGTTTTTCTATCGAGGCTTAAGTTAAGGCCATATATTAATTTCTGGTTTGCTATCATGCCTACTTATGCATGTGAAACCCTATTGGGGTTGTGTTTAGCATTGTTTGATGACTCGTTCTCGAGTCTCATTGCATTTGTTGTGTGATTCTAGGGCGTGACGGTAGCTCACGGCGTCTTGGTGATCACGGTGTATGAAACACCATTTTTTCACTTGGTGAGTATACTACTCACTTAATTGTTACAACGTGGCTTTGTTATATATGAATTTGATGCCTTGAAGGCTTACTTGGATATTGGAATTGATTAAGGTGAGGGTGTACTTGACCGCCCTCACCCCTTTTGATAGTATCACTGATTGGCTACCGTTTTACTGCATTACTGAACTTGATATACTGGATACTGAATTCCATTCTTGGAAACTGATTTGGTGTCGTTTGGACGATGTCCAACGGCCATACTGCATTACTGAGCTCAACCCCGTTTGGTAGTCAATTGGATCGAGCCGGCGAGGGCTTGGTCGTGAAAATTGTCATGCCACGGGGACTGTACTGAGGAACCTTGTGGTAATGAGACCTTTGGTTCCGGTATACTCGAGTATTACCAAAATGACTGAATGGAGTGCGGGCCCGGTTGGGGTATGTTGGGTGGAAGGAATGGAAGTGAAGTGAGGTCTACGGTTTGGTACTTTTAACATTTGACGGAGGGTCAATGAGTGTGGATCAAGAATGTAAGCGTGGAAATGGGCTCTTGAGAGCCGACCGTATCCTTTCACTGAATTGCTTACTTCGAAATTGCATACTTGAATTGAATGGTTATGCTTATGTGATCTTAACTGCTATTGTGATAGTTGCTCACTGAGCTTTAGCTCACACCGTTCCATTTGTTTTCCTTACAGGAAAATGAACACTTTTGGAAAAGATTGTAATAGTTGAATGACAAGTTGAGCTCATGTACATGTATTTTGAAAAGCTCCTTGAGGGTGAAACCCTATGTGTTTTGTTTCACCAATGTTTGGTGTGTAAATGGCTATTGTATGTGAATGAACTAAATGGATCTCTTGGTATGCCATTTTGGCTTGACAAATGTTGGATTTCCATGTATATATGTTAAGTTGATGTTTGGATGAACTTCTGAACGTTTCGGCTTCAAACGGCAAAAGAAAAATTTTTGACGGAAAGGCACTGGACTGAATCCGGCCAGGAATCCGGCCAGAAACTGGCCGGATTGTCGGCCGGATTGCTTGGAAAATTTTGAATCCGTGAAGTTGCTCACTGGACAGTATCCGGCCAAGAATCCGGCCGCTAATCCGGCCAGATTCCGGCCGGATTTTGCTGTCCAGGTTACTATTCAGTTTTTCGTTTTTTTTTATTTTGTTATTTTGATACTTGTGACCTGTCCGAGCGCACTTTTGCATTCCCGAAACGTATTAGAACGCGTGTAACTGCTCCGTAGTCCTGGCGAGAGCTGGGCAGACAGTCCGCTAACCCCTTTGGTTCGCCTTAGGGGAAAGTGGGGCTGTTACAATTGGTATCAGAGCCACTTCGCGTGGTCTCTGCGTGGAGTGAGACTGGGCCAAGTGGTGGTGTGGTCCTAATTTCATGAATATGTCTAAGTGCTCGTTTGAGCATAAGTTATGAACCGGGCATGTGATAAGTGTACGAATCATTATCATGGGACTCGAGGAAGTTAGGTATGTATGTCGGGTAGGAATCTTTAATAAGGATGGTTTACTCTTGGGACCGGCCGGCTCGAGATGTGAATTATCTTAGACGAGATTCTCGCGCCCGGATACGAAAGATATGAAGGCCTAGGTTAGAAAGGATTAGGTGAACTAGAAAGGCGATTCTATGGAACTTCGTGTGGTTTGTTCGGGTGGTTAAGCGTGATCGACCTTGATTAAGATATAAATATTTGGACGAAACCCTAGAAGGGGAAAAGCGTTTCGTGAGTCCTTTTGTACTTGTGACCTAGGTGTCTATAGTACTTTTGGAAGACCCTATTGTTTCATGCAATGACTTCATATGTACTTGACTGACTGTTCCGTATGATTGCTTAACTTGGTTATGGGATCTATGTATACATGGTATATGTTTAAATGCTCTTCGCGGTAATTGTTTGAGTTACTTATTCTTGTTTCCTTGTTCCTGTCTGGTGCTACGGAAATGAGGGTTAGGTGCCCTTTAACAGTATATCTATTTGGTGACTTAGATTGACTTAGATTGATGGAAGGCACTCGGAGTGGTCGAGGCCGTGGACGCAGAACTAGACAACCTACACCGGTTAGGGGTGCGGGGGAAACCTCGACTGGACCTGATCCTGAACCCCAAGCCGACCCTAATGCCCAGATAGCTGCTGCTATGCAGCAAATGACAAACCTGCTTGCACAAGTAGTGCAGCAACAAGCCCAGAACCCAAACCCGAACCCTGGAAATCCCGGAAACCCTGGCCATCATATTGAGAGCGAGGATAGAGCTCTCGAACGTTTCCAAAAGTTCGCTCCGCCGAAATTTGTTGGGGGACCCGACCCTGATGTGGCTGAGAAATGGCTTGAGAAGATGGTAGACATTTTTGCAGCCTTACACTACCCTGACGAACGGCAGGTGACTTTTGCCGTGTTCCAGCTTGAAGGGGCAGCCCGTTCCTGGTGGAACGTCATTAGGCAGAAGTGGGAACGAGAACAGACACCTAGGACTTGGGTGAACTTCATCAGAGAGTTCAATGCGAAGTTTTTCCCTCCTCTAGTTCAGGAGAGGAAGGAAGACGAGTTCATTCGACTTCGCCAAGGAGCCCAAACTGTGGCGGAGTATGAGAGCCAGTTCACCCGCCTATCCAAATTTGCGCCCGAACTCATCATGACCGAGCAACGAAGAATACGGCGATTTGTCCAGGGGCTGAACGTAGAAATCCAGAAGGACCTCGCGGCAGCCCAAATTAATGCCTTCAGCGAAGCAGTGGAGAAGGCACAACGAGTAGAGAATGCTAGGCTCCAGGTGAAAACCTTTCAGGCGAAAAAGAGAGGATTTCCTGGAAACAATTCGGGACTGGAGGATGAAAGTATCCCTCCCAAATTTGGGCGGGGAACGGGAGGAGTGAGGATGCCGGAAATGTCACCAGAGAGGCCGTCAAGAGGAGGCTCAGCTTCTGCAGCACGCGGACCCTGCGGGTATTGCGGAAAATTAAACCACTCGGAGGACAATTGCTGGAGGAAAGGAGGAAAATGCTTGCTCTGTGGGAATGCCGAACATCAAATTGCTAACTGTCCAGCTCGCCTGCGCGAGAGGCAAGGGACTCTGCCACCAACCACGACCCACCCTGACCAGTCGAAGGGGGACAAGGATGGATCGAACGTGTCTTCTCGGGTGTACTCCTTAGATGTTGACTCATCAGAGGACGTGGAAGGTAAGAATTTAATGAACCTGGCCAGTGAAGGGGTACAGATCAGTATACTGCTCAATTTAATCCCGGAGTAGTCAATGATAAGGAATTTCGGGGACGAAATTCTTTTAAGGGGGAGAGAGTGTGAGAACCCGTTTTGCCCTAATATTTTCCTAGGGTTTATTTTCCCCTTAATTGCATGTTTTCTGCATTTTCTGGCTTAGAAATATTTTCTTAGTGGATTTTATGAGTAATTATAGTTTTTAGATGATTTTTCTAGCATTGGTGAGTTTTTAGAAAATTAAGAATATATATTGGACGTGGGACCCACTAGTGCGAAAGGTACGGGAAAATGCGGCCAATAAGGTTAAGTTTCGGATACTGTTAGAAATTTATCGGGTGTTAAGTGATAAGTAGAGTGTGTGAAGTGATTGATGTGAGAGAGAAAAGAAAGATAAGAATGCATTTAATGAGGTGACAAGTGTCACATAAGTATTGGTTTGACCTTAAGAAATACTATTCACCTTTTGACAATTTTTTTTTGACTTTTACCACTTGAGTTAAATATCTCAAAAATTACAAAAAAACTCACTCTTCTCTCTTCCCTCTTGGCCGGCCATCCCAAGCTCCACAAGGAAGAAAGCTCTTCAAATTTTAAGCTTCCACTTGGTGCAAATCAACCAAAACCAATTGTTTCCATCCATTTCACTCCATAGGAACTTTGCTTCTAGTGTTAATAAGTGTACTAGTGAAGTTGTTTTGAAGCTCTAAGGTGGCCAACCTCTCTATCTTTCTTGTTTCTTGGTAAGTGTTGCTTGAACACTCTACTACCTCTAATAATGGTTATATGATGCTTAGAAGTGGCATGAGTGTGAGAAAATGTGATTTGTTTCTTGATTTGAAGAGTTTTGGTGAAGTTTTCATTTTATTGAGAATTTTTCTGGTTTAATATGAAATGAAGGTTGTGGCTTTGCATGATGAATGGTAATGGTTGATGATGACTCTATGAGGTGTATTGGATAGGAAAATGCAATCAATTTTGGATTTGGTGTGAAATTGAAAAGTTAGGGTTCTTAATTCCCAAATTCTGTCCGGTTTTTGATCATAGGGTTAGAGGCCGAATTTGACTTTGCTCAAAACATGAAAGTTGTAGGTATTGATGTGATGGAGATGCCTGTAAAATTTCAGGGCATTTGGATTAGTGTGGAGTGAGTTATGACGAAATTACTGTAGCTGTTCTGCTTTGGACAGAATGCGAAAACTGCGTTAGTAATTGGCCATTTTGACTGGTTTTGGTTTGGATTTTCGAGTTGGTGTCTTCTGATGAAATATAGCTGAATGTCGTAGCTAATGTATGCCTTTGGAATTTCGGCAATTGGACTTGTATGGACTGAGATATACTGATTACAGTTTTTGGTGATTTGCAAACCTGTTTTGGTAATTCTGGTTTAGTATTTTGCACTTTTGACCTAGTTAAGCTAGGAACTGGATTGAGTGCCCTTCTACATTGTTGTAGCCCTGTTTCATAGCTTCGAAATGGTGGGTCTTACACCCCCAACCGATAACCGTAGTGAAATTGACGCCATTACCGCATTCTAAGCTCAAACACGGTTTTTCTATCGAGGCTTAAGTTAAGGCCATATATTAATTTCTGGTTTGCTATCATGCCTACTTATGCATGTGAAACCCTATTGGGGTTGTGTTTAGCATTGTTTGATGACTCGTTCTCGAGTCTCATTGCATTTGTTGTGTGATTCTAGGGCGTGACGGTAGCTCACGGCGTCTTGGTGATCACGGTGTATGAAACACCATTTTTTCACTTGGTGAGTATACTACTCACTTAATTGTTACAACGTGGCTTTGTTATATATGAATTTGATGCCTTGAAGGCTTACTTGGATATTGGAATTGATTAAGGTGAGGGTGTACTTGACCGCCCTCACCCCTTTTGATAGTATCACTGATTGGCTACCGTTTTACTGCATTACTGAACTTGATATACTGGATACTGAATTCCATTCTTGGAAACTGATTTGGTGTCGTTTGGACGATGTCCAACGGCCATACTGCATTACTGAGCTCAACCCCGTTTGGTAGTCAATTGGATCGAGCCGGCGAGGGCTTGGTCGTGAAAATTGTCATGCCACGGGGACTATACTGAGGAACCTTGTGGTAATGAGACCTTTGGTTCCGGTATACTCGAGTATTACCAAAATGACTGAATGGAGTGCGGGCCCGGTTGGGGTATGTTGGGTGGAAGGAATGGAAGTGAAGTGAGGTCTACGGTTTGGTACTTTTAACATTTGACGGAGGGTCAATGAGTGTGGATCAAGAATGTAAGCGTGGAAATGGGCTCTTGAGAGCCGACCGTATCCTTTCACTGAATTGCTTACTTCGAAATTGCATACTTGAATTGAATGGTTATGCTTATGTGATCTTAACTGCTATTGTGATAGTTGCTCACTGAGCTTTAGCTCACACCGTTCCATTTGTTTTCCTTACAGGAAAATGAACACTTTTGGAAAAGATTGTAATAGTTGAATGACAAGTTGAGCTCATGTACATGTATTTTGAAAAGCTCCTTGAGGGTGAAACCCTATGTGTTTTGTTTCACCAATGTTTGGTGTGTAAATGGCTATTGTATGTGAATGAACTAAATGGATCTCTTGGTATGCCATTTTGGCTTGACAAATGTTGGATTTCCATGTATATATGTTAAGTTGATGTTTGGATGAACTTCTGAACGTTTCGGCTTCAAACGGCAAAAGAAAAATTTTTGACGGAAAGGCACTGGACTGAATCCGGCCAGGAATCCGGCCAGAAACTGGCCGGATTGTCGGCCGGATTGCTTGGAAAATTTTGAATCCGTGAAGTTGCTCACTGGACAGTATCCGGCCAAGAATCCGGCCGCTAATCCGGCCAGATTCCGGCCGGATTTTGCTGTCCAGGTTACTATTCAGTTTTTTCGTTTTTTTTTATTTTGTTATTTTGATACTTGTGACCTGTCCGAGCGCACTTTTGCATTCCCGAAACGTATTAGAACGCGTGTAACTGCTCCGTAGTCCTGGCGAGAGCTGGGCAGACAGTCCGCTAACCCCTTTGGTTCGCCTTAGGGGAAAGTGGGGCTGTTACATAATTAAAGTGATGCCTTGACCTTTTCTTTATTTTTGGAGGGTAAATTAGTAATTTCACTTCGTTAGGGCATCAACTCAAGGGAGGTATAACTTCTTTTATCTTTTTTTGTCTCTTCCCTATGTGATCCAACGTGCTAAGTGAGAATTGCATGTCTACTTTGCTTTCCTTGCTTTTCCTTAATTCCTTTCATTTATTTCATTTACTTTTGCTTTTATTAAGTTATTCTTTTATGGGGTATGTGTACACCTCTTGGCTTGTAATAGATAGGGCTTGGAGAGCATTTTTATCCACTTTTCCCCTTCCCCATTTGTTTTAGTTAGCCAATGTAATAGGTTCATTAGTGTGATTTGCATGCTTGTGTGCTACGTGTTACTTGCTTTTTTTAGGGTCTTGCATCTAGATACCATGCTTATGTGTTATGTGCAATATGTGTTTATTTGCTTTATTAGCCTTTACATGATTTATTTGGTTTATAATGAATGCGTGATGTCAACGTGGCTAGTCCAATACTGGTCATGGTCTGTCCCCTCGGGCTCTCGCAAGTCCAATGCTTGTGAGAGAGTTTTAGAAAAGGGCTAGTCCAATGCTAGACCCAATAGGCCGTCCTCTCTCGTTAGTACATACTTGCATGTTTCACTACATTTCATACATTTTTCTTAGTTTTCTAGCATTTGGCATGCCCCTCCAATCCTTTCCCCTTCATTTTAGGTTTTTGCATCCTCATGCTAGTTATAGGGTACATTTGCTTGAGAGTCCCCTTTCGGTAAGGGAAACGAGCGAGTGTGGCTACAAAATAGCTTTAGCACGCTAGTTCTTCCTTCTAATCAAAGGGAAAATTAAAAATCACGAAGTTAGAAGTCATTCCCGTACCCGACTTGATGCATTCCTCTAGGTTCATATACTCTCATTTTTATGATATCACTTCCTCACTTTCTTTATCCACATTTTCTCACTACTTATATTTTTCTCACTCCACATGCCATGTTCACATTTCTCTTCTTTCCCTATCACTTATTTATTTTCTACCACACAAATTGCACCCAATTGCACTTATATGCATTTACTACTATTTATACCATATTTTCATCCACTTGCACACAAACACCTTCATTTTCTCAATTGGCACACATGCACTTTTCTTACATTTGCACACTTGCACTTACATTTGTATTTCTATCTTGTTTTGCATTCCTCTTACATTTTTCACACTTGCACTCATATTTGGGTCTTCATTTGAATTACCCGTAACCTCTATGAGAGTTTTCCTTATTGGCCATCACAACTCATGTGATTGGGACCAAAAAGCCTCATAAGAGATATTTTAGATTTAGGATTGCATTTTTTTCGCATCCATTAGTCGTATCCAACATGCAAAACATACTTTGGGTAGAAGAATTAGGAAAAGAAGGGCTAAGTCACGCAACTAGCTTTGGCTAGGGTAAGGGAGTGCCTTAGGCTTTGCCTTTGCCTTCTCCCTTATCAAATGTGACCCCCGATCCCTTTCTTTGGTTACGTAGACCTAAAAAGTTCTTTAAAAAGGGTTTGTTTGTTTTTCTTTCCAAAAAATCACTTTTTATTGGGTGACTTGGTACACCCTAACTCTATACCAAGTGGGGACTCCATTTTCCAGTCAAAAACCCTTTTTGAACTTTGTTTGGCCAAACCGTCGTATTTCACAATCCCACGGCCTTTTATTTTCACCTTCACACACGTTCACATACACACTGCTCTCACATATTCAAAAAGTGGGGCGCGACAGTTGGCGACTCCACTGGGGACTTCCTAAGTGGGTCCAAGCATTTGATTTAGCTATTCTTCTCCTTTTTTCTACCATTTTTATGCATAGCATTTGGATATTAGGGTTGCATTCTCCATTTTAGGACTTTTTTGCCTCGTGCGCGTATCAAACTATTCCCTCACTCACGTATGTATGATTGGGTTGTTTGGATGTATGTTGTACTTGTTTTATCTCGCGCTTTGCATTGCATTTGGGGGGGGATGTGTGTCACCTTTAGAGCCTCGCGATTGGTTCTCAACCCTTTCTCTCAAAATAGGGAACACTTCATACGTGCATGTTTATTTACTGTTATCCCATTTTATTTTATTTTTCGTGGGCTCTTTCCCACACCGCCTTGTAGGACTAGGAATGGTTTCTCTAGGTATGTGGATGGTGTGCTCTGCGCCCATAGCAGTACCTAGGGGATCGCTCGAGCCACCGACCGAGGGTCTTGGGATTGATGACCCATTCCCTTAGGTCTGAAGGCTTGGGGACCTTTTTTAAACCTTATCGAGTCAAGTTACATTAGTGAACCCCAGCCTCATGCATCCATGTTAGAGTTTTCCTAGGTTAGAGTCAGCCTCACCCTTTTAAGCACATTAGGCACGAGGGAAGGGGTTCCACCCCTTTGACTTGTTTTTTTATTGTATTTCTTTTCGTAATTGCTCCCAATATGTTATGTGTACTATCAATTGCACTAACCATTTTTTTTGTTTTCTTGGCCTGCATTCATGTGCCTTAGCAATAAGAGGCCTCTTTGGCACTCTTTTAGTGGCTTACCCACTAGATAACTCACATTTTTAAATTTTAGTCATTACACTTAATTTTCAATAAAGTACATTTCATTTTAGACCTTTTCCCCCGATGCATTATTTATGTCCTTTAGGCCATATTTGTCACATATTTACATCACTTTAATAAATGGCATCACGCATAAGCCTTAGAGGGAATGCCACTTAGGGAATCCCGTTATAGGAATAAACCACCTCATGTCTCGGATACTTAATCTAAGGAGACTTGCACGTTTACATTTTGTACCATCCAAAGGGGTAGTGCACGAGGTAAGGTAGGATCCGATCTTTTCAAAGACGGCAAAGCGATTGTCGCACATTAGAATATGGGCACTTAACAATCATCTTTTGGCCATTTTTAACATAGTTGGTGTGAGGACCCGCAAATTTCTTATGTTTTTCCTCAAAAATGCCTTTTATTTGAAAATTATTATTTATTAAAGCCTCCTACCCAATTATTCCACAATAAGTGCAGATAAACCTAGAAAGTAGGGTTTCACTCTTCGTTTTCAAGATTGGAGCAAAATTTGGGTTTTCGCAATTTTCCGCCGGATGAATTTTCGGTATGGAGCAAGGATCAAATTTGGTGATTAAAAGTGACTTTTAAGTGGGAAATAATATGTGATTAGGAGCAATGATATAAAGTTAGTGAATGGGAAGTAAAAACCCTAGTACGTGTGTTTTTAAGAAAAACGGCGCGAACCGGCGGGTCCCGCGCACTACCGATTGAACGCACCAATTGACCACCACTTTCTTACCATACAAGTTTATTGATATTTGAGCAAAATATCCTCTTAATTGTCAGCTTGTTTGACCGAAAATTAGAGGCTAGAAATAGCAAGGAAAGAAAGAGAAAAATGAAAGGTGGAGGTGGCGACACTTGTCGCCATCCTAGAGTTTCTTGGCCAAGTGAGTAACTAACCTTCTTAAACCAATTTTCTGCACTTTCCCTTCATTATTTCTGCTCCATAGCCGACCAAAGAGAGAGAGAAAAGAGAGAACAAGAACAACTTTCTTCTTCTTGAATCTTAGCAATCCAAGTGACAAATCAAATTTCCAAACCGGTTAAAGTGCTAATTGTGAGTTGGGAAGCTAGAGGAACTAGAAATTTTCAAAGGAAGTGGAGTATCACTCTTCCAAGCTTTGTTTTTGAGGTACTAAATCTGATCATGGTCCTTGATCTTTTAAATCTTGCTTTAAGATGTTATTTAGCTTAAGTTTTGGCTTGATTTCAAGATGTGCAAGTAGTTGTGATGATTATTGGATGAGATATGCAAGTTAGGGTTTAATAATTTTCTGCCTAAACTTGTTGTATAGTTGGTATATGTTGTATATAAGGTTATATAAGGGGCTTTGGTAGTGATTGGAACAAGAAATTTGAGAAAGTTTCATTGAAGACCAAAAATTCCAGAATCTGGAAAATTTGTTCCCCTTTCTGTCCGGTTTTGTAGCCCTATGTTAGAGGCCGAATTGGCCTTGTCTTAAAACATGAAAGTTGTAGGAAATGATATTTTATAGGTGCCTGAAAAAGTTCAGGTCAATCGGAGTAGCGTAGCATGAGAAAAGTCGAAATTACCCTTGCTGTCCTGTTTCTACCCGAACCTGAGAACTGCGACTGTAATTGGTTATTTTGGGTTGGAATGCTTCGGATTTGATTGTTGAGGTCTTCTGATGAAATGTATCCCTGTATATTAGCTTTCGGATGGCTTTGGAATTACTTGATTTGGACTTCGATAGCCTGATTTATGATGTTTCCGCTAGAATGCATTCTGTGAATCTGTTTTTGTGATTCGGGTGTAGTATTTTGCATTTTTGATCTAGTTACCCTCGAAACTAGACTGAGTAGCCTTCTTCAATATTGTAGCCTCTTATTTCCTGAATATATCTACAAAATTTCCGGTCAAATGGATCTGTGTAGCTAGAGTTATAACCAAAACACTCGCACCTGTTTTGTACCCTGAAATTGTGTACGTTTTGAATTTGAGCCTCTGTCCGTGCATTTTTCCGTTTTGATCCCATACGATCTGGGTGTCAACTCCTTCATAAGAAATGTAGATCTTGGTTTTGGCTTCGAAACGATATGAAGTACGTCGAAATCCGAGTTCCGTAGCTCCTGTTATGACCAAAACAAAATCGATCGTCAGAACTGCCTTGAATCTGGACAGTTCTGACAGGTACTTTGGCACTCAATTTTCGTTCTGTTCTGAGTGGATTCAGGTCTTGACCAAAACATCAAAGTTTTAGCCTTATGTCTCATCTTTCTAATGCCTTTGGAATTTCCTGATTTGGATTTGTGAGCTGGGAGTTATTGTCCAGCAAACATACCCTGTTCGTTACTCTAGAGTGCGAATTCCTGGAACGGTTTTCTGTACTTTCGACCTATTTCTGTTCAGATCCGGATTTAGGTGTCTTCATGAAAATTGTAGCCCTTCCTCTTAGCTTCGCAACGGTACCTCATGTACCTTGATCTGACATTCCTAGGCTAACTTTTGATCAAAACGGTTTGAGAAGGCAGATTTGACCACTTCCGTTTGCCGTTCCGCGCGGGCGCGTGCACCCGTTTTGCCGTTTCCGCACTTGCATGTGCCGATTTTGCCGTTTTGCTTGTTTTAAGTATGTTAGTAGCCGTTTGTGATATATTGTGACACAATCTTCAATTTCAGACGTTGGTGAGTTAGGTGGAGCTGGTGGGGCCTACTAGCTACTCCTCGCGGCACGAATTTCGTACTTTTGCTCTTTTGTTCGTTGTGTAAGTATTCAGGCCACTCTTATGTGTTAGTTGCTTATGTGTTTTGATATGTATGAAATGGGTACCTAGGTGAGGGTGTACTTTATCACACTCGACCTAAACCCTAATTTACGCACACATTTGTATATGGCATATGTATACGAACCATTTTGGAACTAAACCCCTTGAGCTTGTGGCTCGGGGTGACTTTTGAATAATTTTGTGAAGTTTGTGAGTTTGGGGTTCATCTTCCGACCGAGATGGACTATTCGAGCCGGTTAGGGCTTGGTCGAAGTTAGTCCAACCTGGTTTGAGGTCACCAAGTTTGTGAATCCGGTTCACCGATTATGTGGACCAAGTTTGTGACCCGAGCTTGTGACTCAAGCTCAAGTTTGTGATTTCGTTCGCCCGGGCAAGTTTGTGAGGTGACTGGCCAGTGAGGGTGATAAGGTGTTCGGTGGATGTACAAGTGGAGTTCTACGGACCTTATTTATGGTCGACGGAGTGTCGACAGGAGATCATGCATGGCAAATGACTTGGCTTTGGAGCCACCTGTATCCTTATTATGTGATGTTACTTTTCTGCTTTTGCTTTACTCTTACTGTGCAATTGTTGTTACGTGAGATTTAAGCTTTTGCCCCTGTTTACTTACTAAGCATATAGCTTACCCCTTTCCTTTTGTTTTCCTTAGCAGGGGCCGACGCGGGGACTTTTGACACATACACTAGTATAGTTAGGTTTGATTGTAACAGTCAGACAGTTAGGATGTTTGTTTTTGTTTTGGTGGTTTGTAGAAGAACCCTCCATATGGTCTACCTTCTGCTGGTCGTTATTCTAATGTATTAGAGTGGTTTGACTCGATACTTTTGAAGGTGTAAATAGAACTCTTTTGGCGTTAGATATCTTGTGAATAGTATGCTTGTAGGTTTATTGAATTTTATTGTTTTAAAATTTTGAGTCCCGGCGAGAGCTGGGCAGGCGACCCGCCGAACCCTTTGGTTCGCCTTAGGGGGAGGTGGGGCAGTCACAGTTGGTAAAAATCCCTTGCAAAAAGGACATTAATTTGAAGAAATTCACAAACAATTCCTCGCTATTGAGACGATAAATAAACTGAGGCCAAAATTTGATTTTAGAAGGCTCATAGACTAATGCATCGCAATAAGCCGTCAATTCCATTCAGTCCATTGGATCATTTTATTCATCAATTTCATCCAGTCCATTTTATCAATTTGTTCATTTTTAGGGCAATCTAATCGATTTTGAATTCATTTGACTAGTTTATCCATTTTAGGGCAATCTAGTCGATTTTTGAATAAGATCACCAATTTCATTCAATTCATTTGATTAGTTTACCCATTCTTAGGTCAACTCAATCAATTTTGAATAAATTCAAATCATCAGATTCGTTCAATTTCATTTGACCAGTTTACCCTTTTTAGGGTGATTTAGTCAATTTTCCGATCCATTTGACCAGTTTACCTATTTTTAAGGCAATTCGGTCGATTTTGAATAAATCATCATTTCACTCGATCCACTTGATCAATTGACTTCATTCAATTCATTTGATTAGTTTAATTCATTTTTAGGGTTATCCATTCAATTTTGAATAAATAATCAAATTTCATTCAATGCATTTGACCATTTTACCTTTTTTAAGGTGATTCGGTCAATTTTTGAATAAATCAGCAATTTCATCCAACACAGTCAACTAATTAGGGTTTTAATGTCAAATTTCAGATTGAAACGCCTAGTTGTTTTAAGAAGATCACCCATTGCATTTTTATTTGATTTGGATAAATTAGGGTTTTGATCTGTGTTAGGAAATTTCAAATTTCTTCAAGCTCGTCAAAGTTAATTTAATTCTTGTGCCAATCAAAACCAATCATTCATTCGGAGTTGTCCTCATTTTGTTGGAGAGCTCCCGCTGTTCAATTGGTCCAAAATTTCCAAATTACTTTCTAATCAAATGTCGATAAGTTGATCGGATCCATCAGGTATGGTATCGTGCCTACCTCAGAGGATTACATCATTCTAGGCCTACCCTTGGCACAAAAAGGGTTCCCCCATAGGACATGCATCCGAATTTTTTGGATATTTACTAACTCTTGTCTTTTTCTTTTCCTTTTCTTTATTTTTATTGGAATAGCTAAGCGAGGGCTAAATCTAAAGGCAATTCTTTCCAAAATTCTCAGGTAATATTTAAATATAGCTTCTCGTCGAAGCCCCATCATAACGCGATCCTGTAGTCGAGCCCAGAGGAGTCGTGTAAACATGAATTCACAACCGGAACCGTCGGATAGGTCTGCTACTACAGCTCAACCTGAGATTGCAAGTTTGGGGGTCCAACTGACCGAGATGCTTACTAAGTTTGGTGAGATGGCCACTGAGATGGCGGACCAAAGGAAGTTGATTGACGAGCTAATCAGCAGTGGAGTTCAGCCCGAACCTGTACCCGTCAGGCAGCCTGAACAAGAGCCATTTGTCATCCCTCCGACTCAAACCACCGTTACTCCATCCTTCCCTATTCCACCCGAAGGAACTTTCACCCTTACCCTCCTAATCCTTCATTTTTTCCTACTCACATGCAAGGCCCACAACCCCAAGCTACTTCAAACATGCCACCTGAGCCACATACCTTTTATCACACTGCTGCTGAGCCATTCCTACCAGACCATACTTTTCAAACCAAGCCAGAAATGGGGGAGTCTTCCGCTCTTGTTGATATAAAGCTGCTCAAATGCCTTGACCGTTTTGATGAGTTTATGAGAAAGAGTCAGGGGTTGAACAAGCAAGGAGTCCTGGATTACGATGAGCTTTGTCTCTTTCCAAATGTGCAATTGCCTGAGGGGTTCAAAACCCCTAAGTTTAACAAGTACGATGGGACGGGTAATCCCAAGACACACCTCCGACTATTTGCTAACAAGTTGGGAAAGCCTGTAGACGACGAGAACCTGCCTCTAAGGTTGTTCCCGAAAAGTCTGGAGGGGGATGCACTCGGCTGGTACTCCAACCTGAAGCCCGAGGAAGTCAAGACTTGGATTGACTTGTCCAATGCCTTTGTGAGGCAGTACGAGTTTAACTGTGAACTGGCTCCGACACGAACCAAACTGGAAGGAACAAAAAGAAAACCCTCTGAGAACCACAAGACTTATGCTAAAAGATTGAGGAAAATAGCTGCAAAGGTTGAGCCGCCAATGACTGAAGATGAAATCATTCGCACCTTCATTAAAGCACACGATCCCCCGTACTTTGAGGAAATCTTTCGTATGACTGGATACTCATTTGCTGCTATTGTCAATAAGTTTGAAGAATATGATGATTTTGTGAAAGCTAGAAAAATTGTTAATGTGTCCGCCCTGAAAACTCAAGTGGAAGCTTTGCAAGGCCAAAGTAATAGTGGAAGGAAGCAATAATTCCAAAAGAAAGAGGGAGAAATCGCTTGTGTCTGGGATCAAAACCCTATCCCAAGACCCAGACCTCGACATTACCCTATGTAACAGCCCCACCTTCCCCTAAGGCGAACCAAAGGGGTTGGCGGACTGCCTGCCCAGCTCTCGCCAGGACTAACGGTTCCGATTAGCGCGATCTAATACTTTTCGGGTCATACAACCGCGTGTAAACAAGTCGAACCCACAAAAATAAATAAATAAAAAAACAAAGTCGGAGTCGGCCCTGAAGAGGAACCGACACGTCAAAACCCAACCAAACGTTGAGCAAATATTTACATCTCACAAGTTAGTATATACAACCCAAAAGGGGCATACCAAAGTGGTTCAAAAGTGGATACATGTACGGTTTGCCAAATCAAAAGAGGAAACGCCCCAAAAGTACACTTAGGGTTTTAATACATGAGCTATACAAAAGGTATGTTCAACTAGCTCAATTTGGCGGCCATTTGTCAAATCCAGACCAAAAGGGTTTATTTTCCTGTAAGGAAAACAAAAGGGAACAGAAAGGGGTGAGCTTGCGCTCAATGAGATACCAAACAGATAGCATTAAAAGCATGACATTTCACATTTAACAAATCAGGTACACATGTCAGAGGTAAAACAAAAGAACCAATAATTCAAATCAGAAGGATACGGGTGGCTCTCAGGAGCCAAATTTTCCCAGCGCAGTACTTGATCCAAACCGGTTGACTCTCCGTCAACGTATATAGAACCAACGCGTCCGTAGACCCCTCTTTACACCGAATTCCGTCCACCAAACACCCCTTTACCGGGCCCGCTCACCGTAACCGAACAGAAATGGTAATACTCGAGTATACCGGAATCAAGGGTCTCAATACCCAAAAATCCCCGAACAGACTACCGTGGTTCGTTATCTAATCGTCCAGGCCCTTGCCGGCCCGACTCGAATAACTTAGCCATAGGATTGAGCTCATAGGTCATAGAAATCCGAACAGATGCAGACACAGATAACAGATTCAGATGCAGATACAGAATAGCAGATTCAGATAGCAGATTCAGACGGCAGATTCAGATAGGCACTCAAACTTGGCATATGTACAGATAGAAGAACGAGTGTGATAAAGTACACCCTCGCCTCCATTTTATCAAAACAGTATTTGGCTTCAATAGTCATAAATCAAGTATTCAGATATTCAGATATTTCACATAATGGGTAGCAGGTAGTGGAACACTCACCGGCTCAACTTCAAAAGTTTTCACTTCAGATTGGCCTTAATCGCCAAGAAATCCTAAAATAATCAAAATAAACCAATTGAAGGTTTTACTTCCAGAATCTAGTAAACAGAATGCACATGTGAGGCTCGACTACTAGTCGTATGCCTCGCCAAACAGTTACTAATGCAAGGGTGCAAAACATGATGTTCTTAGAAACGAAAAGGTAACATGAAGACTTAGGCGCAAACAACCCAAAAGCCTTTCATTTCCACAAAAAGGCAAATCCAACTTAAAGGAACCAAACGGCCTATAAAATCGGGCAGCACCTCCCCTAAATTTCTTACTTTTCCAGCCATTAAGGCTTCATTATATCCTCAAATCAGTCCCAACAGTTCACACAAAAGTCATCTCATTTACCAAAAGCCGTTCACTAGGCTCAAAGCAGTACAAGTACAAAAGTTAGCTAGGAAATGACCGGAATAAGAGTAAGTCTTAAAACATGTAAGCAAGTACAATGAGACTCGATAACGAGTCAAAAAGCCATACCAATCTTAACCCTAATAGGGTTTCATATGCATAAATAAGCATCATAGGCAACCAGAAATTAAGAAAGGGCTTTAATGTAGGCCTTGATAAGAAAACCGGTTTTGACGTCATAATGCGGTAATGGCACAACTCTCACTACAATTATCGGTTGGGGGTGTAAGACCCACCATTTCGAAGCTATGAAACAGGGCTACAACAATGTAGAAGGCCTCTCAGTCCAAATCCTAGCACAACTAGGTCAAAAATGCAGAAAACCCAGCCAGAACCGCAATTGCAGGTTCCCAAATCACACAAAACTGTAATACGTCTATCTCAGCCTACACAGGTCCAATTGCATTGATTCCAAAGGCACATGAAAGCTAAGATATCCAGATACATTGCATCAGAAGACACCAACAACAGAATCCAAACCAATGCCAGTCAAAACAGACAATTCCTATCGCAGTTCGGACATTCTGTTCACCAAAAACAGCAACAGTAAAAACGGCATAACTCACTCTATACTACTCCAAATTCCCTGAAATTTTGTAGGCACTTCATACTCATCAAAACCTACAACTTTCATGTTTTGAGTAAAGTCCAATTCGGCCTCTATCTATGACCTAAAATTTCGGACAGATTAGGGGTTCATGAACCCTAACTTTTCACATTTCATTCCAAACCCAAAATTGATTGCATTTAACCACAATTCACACCTACTAGAGCCAAAGCCCCTTATTACCAACCATCATACTAGTCCACAACATCAAAATCATATGAAACCAGAAAATTCATCATAAAATGGAAAACTTCACCAAAACTCTTCAAATCAAGAAATAAATCACATATTCCATCACTCAAGCTACTTCTAAGCATAACATAAACATCATTAGGTGTAGTAGAGTGTTCTAGCATCACTTACCAAGTAACAAGAGAGAGAGAGATGTAGGCCACCTTAGAGCTTCAAACAAACTTCACTAATACACTTACTATCACTAGAAGAAAGGTTTTTATGGAGTAGAATCTAATCTAGGCTTTTGTTTGTAGAAGATTGAAGCATATGGAAGCTTGAAAGTTGAAGAATTTCCTTCCTTCTTTGCTCAAGGAGAACCGGCCACAAGGAGAGAAAAATGGTGCATTTTGTGCAATTTTTGATATTTAATCCTTTGGTCAAAAAAAAGTCAAGAAAGTGAATAGTGTTTCTTAAAGTCCAACTAATGAGAAAATGACACTTGTCCTCATTAAATGCATTCTTATCTTTCTTTTCTCTCTTACCTCAATCACTTCACACACACTACTTATCTCTTAACACCCGATAAATTTTTCACAGTATCCGAAACTTAACCTTATTGGCCGAATTTTTTCGAACTTTTCGCACTAGTGGGTCCCACATCCAATATATATTCTTAATTTTCTAAAAATTCTCCAATACTAGAAAAATTATCTAAAAACTATAATTGCTCATAAAATTTCCCCAAGAAAATATTTCTAGCCAGAAAATGCAGAAAACATGTCATTAAAGGGGAAAACCCTATGGAAAAATATTAGGGAAATACGGGCTCTCACACCCTACCTACTCAAACCCTTACCCTCACTATCCAAATCCTCACCCAGTCTACAACACCAATATCACTCATCCTCGACCTCGCCCTAATTACACCAACTCGCCCATAGCCTCTTTTCAAATATCTCAACCTAACTTCCAACAAGGTCGACCCCGACCTCCCTACAATCAACAGTTTTCTCCACCAAATAGACCCATCTATAATTACCCTCAACCCATTGAACCCCAAAGGCAAAATCGTTATCGCATTTTTACTAATCTTGGCAGGCCTCTGGACCAATTGTATGAACAATTAAAAGCCGCTGGTAAAATTGGCGTAATTCCCCCTCCAGCTTACCCTCATGGCATTCCTGCCGAATACAATCCACAGTCCACTTGTGCCTATCATTCGGGAGCACCTGGCCACCCAACCACCGACTGCAGAGCACTTAAGAACAAAGTCCAAGACATGATCGAGGCAGGGGAAATAGTGCTAAGAGGAAAGGGTGAACAAGGTCCGAGTGTAAGTACAAACCCCTTTCCCATGCACAAAGACACCTTCGAGGCATCTACCTCTGATGACGAAATTTGAAAGTCCTGAAGGAGCTTTGCACAATTTGGATGACCGAGTATGTTCCCTCTTGAAGGGAATTTTGGTAAATCTAGGGGTTGTCTTTTACTAAAGTTCATGAAAACTGTTTTCTTTGCATATGTGAATAGCTTAATGAAAGCATCTTTTGCAATTGAGTTTTGACTTATTTCCGCTTTAATTTGGAGTTTCATGAAAGGCACAATTTGTTTTACTTATTTATTTGATTATTGTCCTGATTTTTTTTTAATTCTTTTAAGATATGAAATTATTTGACCCTTGGAATATCACTGTTCTGGAATCCGATGAATCAATACATCGAAAATCCCTTCATTAAAAATCCCTTCATCGAAAAATCCCTTCATTAAGAAAGCTCTTCATTAAAAATTCCTCCATTAAGAAAGCTCTTCATTGGAAATCCCTTCATTGAGAAAATTCCTTCTCTGCCAAGTTCGAAGCTGATTGGTTAAAGCAGCGTCACCGACGATTGATTCTGATTGATGAAAAGCAGCTGAATGCCATGTGCCATGGCCAATGTTACCACAACGCATGGCCTATGTCCGCCACCGATCCTTTGGAGAAGGGGACAAAGAGTTAAAACGAGTTTTGCCAATGAAAGATGAAGCCAAAGACGAATTCCCTTCAAACTGGCAAGGCTCATTGGTCGTTCAAAGGGTGTTGCCGGGCAGAACATTTGTTCTAGATGGATGGACAAACATTCCCTCAACCTATCAACTCAGACATGTGTAAGAAGTTTTCATTTTTGATTATGCAAATTTCTTTTGGAAATCATGCAAGGGGCGAGGCAAAAGTCAGGCCATCTTCCTTTTCAATCAAAACATTTCATCCCTAGTCATCCCCTTTGAGCTATCAGAACAATAATTTTCGTTTGGCAGCCCCTGAGAATTGCAAACCCCACACTGGGGCAAATTTTTATTTTGAGGAGAGATGATCAAGAGGGAAAAGAAGAAGTACAACCCCACACTGGGGCAAATTTATTTTGAAAGAGAGATGCTCAAAAGCAAAAAGAAAAAGAGAGAAAGAAAAACCTCACACCGGGGCAAATTTAGTTTTAAAAGAGAATGCAAAAGTGAGGAAATGCAATGAAAAATGCAAAGAGAGAAATCCAATTAAACTGGGGCAAATTTTCCTCGGTTTCGTTCAAAATTGGAAATAATCTCAAAATGATGCAATCTCAGGTTATTTTACACCTCTCATTAAAAATTTGCTTTCAAGCCTCAACTTTTCTTAAAAGCACCCCACCTGACCTCATTACAAAAGTCCAAAAGTCCTGACTTTCGTCATTTGCTGTATTTCTATTAGGAAATTCGCAAATCAACTGGCAAGTGATGTTCGTAATGCCTTCGCCTGAACTTATAAGGGAAGCGCATTTTACTGATGCCAGCAATCTTCAACTCACATTCTTGAGTCGATCATGGCCGAGTTTTTCCATCGTTCTTTAAGTGAAAACCAGAAAGGGCACCTTTGGGAAAAGAGGAGAGGAAAAGAAAAGGAAAAGAAAGAAAAAAAAAGGGGAGAGGAAAGCAAAACAAAAACAAAAAGGGTAGCGGCAACCTTGGTGAAAACCCGGAAGGGCGCTAAGGTAGGTTTTGCGGTAAGCAAGCACGAGGAGGAATAGCCGGTGACTTGGCTCATTTGGATCTCTTTTCGTTTCGAGATACTTCCGTCAATATGGAATTCCAGAACAAAGATATCCGGAGATTCGAATATGACATCCGTTGGCCAAAAATTGTGTTACTTTGTAAAAATATTCTTGTGCAAATATATATTTTTTTTATGGAGCTCGATTTTTCTCGATTGCTTGTATTCATGACATTTTGTAGATTTAAGCACAGTTGTCTGTGTTTGCATTCTTTTATCTATTCATTTCTGCATGACATGTGAAATTACTTTTTCTTAATCATTGAAGTTTGGTGAATAACAATCCCCGTGGTTTATTCGAAGCATACTCGGGTTCAGTCCTCTTTTGAAAAGGGTTAAGATTCAGCAAATCCAGCTACACAGGTTTTACAATAGGGCAAAATTCATACCCGGTCAGTTTGGGAAAAGCAGAAACGTTTGGAAGTGACAAATCCAACTAAGTCAGATGCCGCAGCCAACTTTGACGAAGGCATCAAAAGACTCATGTTTACACGATTCTCAAAGGCAAACGGATCAAATGATGAGGGCGATTTCTTTGTATTTTCTGTTTTGCAGAAAAGTTCCATGCATGGATGAAAACAATTACACCTCACACTGAAGTCGGTATCAAAAGGTGTTCTCCAAATGAATAAAGGCGGATTGAAATACGTCGCAAGCAAGTTTGATCAAATGGTGCAACAACATGGCAATGCAGAATCAACTATTGGTTCAAATGCAAAAACCTAATTCCTACTGGGGGCAAAAGTTTGGTTTGTTTTTAGGTGAGTATACTGGAATATCCCGTCTTACATTTCTTTTACTCTGCCGCTAGCCGTTGGGTCAGTCCCACTAGTGCGCATTTCTTTTACTCTGCCGCTAGCCGTTGGGTCAGTCCCACTAGTGCGCACTTCTTTTACTCTGCCGCTAGCCGTTGGATCAGTCCCACTAGTGCGCATTTCTTTTACTCTGCCGCTAGCCGTTGGGTCAGTCCCACTAGTGCGCACTTCTTTTACTCTGCCGCTAGCCGTTGGGTCAGTCCACTAGGGCGCATTTCTTTTCTCGCCGCTAGCCGTTGGGTCAGTCCCACTAGTGCGTATTTCTTTTACTCTGCCGCTAGCTGTTGGGTCAGTCCACTAGTGAGCATTTCTTTTACCGCCACTAGCCGTTGGGTCAGTCCCACTAGTGAGCATTTCTTTTAGCCGCTAGCCGTTGGTCAGTCCCACTAGTGAGCTTTCATTTGCACCGCCCACTAGTGCGGCATTTCTTTCACACTGCCACTAGCCGTTGGGTCAGTCCCACTAGTGCGCTTTTCATTTTACATTGCACTAGCCGTGGGTCAGTCTGACTAGTGTGCATTTTCACTTTCATCGTCACTAGCCGTGGGTCAGTCCCAGTAGTGTGCATTTCACTTTCATTACCACTAGCC
This sequence comes from Coffea eugenioides, assembly GCF_003713205.1. Taxonomy (NCBI): domain Eukaryota; kingdom Viridiplantae; phylum Streptophyta; class Magnoliopsida; order Gentianales; family Rubiaceae; genus Coffea; species Coffea eugenioides. The sequence continues at coordinate 23,868,638 of NC_040044.1, read as the reverse complement.
GTGGGTCAGTCCCACTAATGTGCATTACATCTTATCGTTAGACATGGGGTCAGTCCCCTTTTAATTTTCTTGTTCGGGTCAGTCCCGTTTAAATCTCCTGTTGGGGTCAGTCCCCTTTTAATTTTCTTGTTCGGGTCAGTCCCGTTTAAATTTCCTGTTTGGGTCAGTCCGTTTTAAATTGCTCGACCGAGTCAGTCTCATCAAAAGGGGTCAGTCCTCATTTCAGAAAACAACAGTCGTTCGGCTGGTTTGCAGGTAAGTATTTGGTGTCTACTTCTTTGTCTCAAGTTTTTCCAAAACTCAGACAAAGAGGGGCAAACTGTAGACACCAAAATTTTAGTTTTATTTATTTATTTAATTATTTATTTATTTTAGGTGATTTATGTTTGTTTATTTATTTTTATTGCTTGCTTAGTTTATCTTATTCTCATTTTGTTAAAAAAAAAATTGTTTTTTGTTTTAATTAATCCACTGGAAAAGAAAAGAAAAATCATTCAGTCAGGAAAATTTTAGCATTTTTTGTTTTTATCTTTCATTCTTAGTTTTTTATCCATTTTTACCTGATTTTACTTAAATCGTTATTGTGATTATTTTGTTTCTTTAAATGAATCATTGAAAAAAAAAACGCTGAAATTCCTAAATAAAGCAGCGTACCAACAGAATGCAAGAAACAAAAATGCAGTTTTCTTCCAGTGGGTTTTCCGGTCATTCTGCCCGATATTTTGCTCCATCGGATTAGCATAGTACAAGGCCATCTGACCCTTCATCCGGCAACTTAAAATTCTGGAAAGCAAAAGCCATCTAAAGGCTCACGGAGGGCCACAAAAAAATGCAGAAAAGGGAACCGTAGATGTTAAGTTTGAGGGATGGCTGATGCTTATATAAAGCCATGAAGTTGGAAAGGTTGGAGGACGGCTGAGTGAGACCGAGAAAGGAGAGACCGAGGGACTGGGGACTGAGAAAAGAAACGGGTAAAAGGGAAACAAGGTAGAGAGAGCGAGGGTTAGCAACTGAGAGTGATAGATAGGGAGATTGTGGCGGAAGATAAAGCTGAAAGAGGAGTTTTCTGGGCAAAGAGATCAAACAAGGAGCAGCGGCTGCGGGGAAAGAAGGAGAACAAAGCCTTCATCTTTCGGTCCCATCAAAGCTTCGGTTAAAAGCCAAAGGTAACGTTTCTTCACCCTGGAGCTGCTTATGGGTTGCTGGACTATATTAGAGTGCTGCAAATTTTTGCCTTTTACACTTGTTTTCATCTTCCATGCGGGTCTATTTTGCGAATCTGGTTGGAGCGAAAATTCGTAAGTATGGTTGGGTAAAAGGGAAGAAGGGCTGTAATCCATGGATGTCTGTTAAGCAAGGTCTTTCTTTATTTGTTTTCCTGATTTTGTTGAAGTTCAATTGGTTTTCCCGTGGTTTCTGCCCTTTCGGTTTACGGTTAATGTGTGCGCTTGGCCTGGATTTGGAGGGACAGAGATTTATGTTTATCTGTGGGGATATATGATGAATCCATGAAGCTTTCGTTTGGTGTTTATGGTTGATCTTGGTGTAAACAAACCCAGAAAAATGGCATAAAACTTTGGGCAATTCTGATTGATGTTTTCTTCTAGCTGTTTACGTGCGGCAGTGCCTTGTTGTTGTTTGCTTGCTGATTTCCTTTCCATGTTATTCTTAGCACCTTGTTTTGTTGTCATGGTTGGGCTGAGTTAGGGGTCAGTAAATGTTTATATTTCCTGGCGCTGTTGCTGAACTTCGGTTGGGGTTGGATGAATCCGTCTCATTGCCTTGCTGCATTTCATGTTCAGGAACTTTATTGAATCTTCCCTCTCCCTTTTGTCCCAAGTCTTTTATGCTGGAGTAAGTTAGGACTTGTAGTGCGTCCCTTCTAGTTTAATGCATAGGAGCTTAGGGGAGCCGAGAGTCACCTTTGATCATGTTGCAGCTGTGCGAACAGCTTTCTTTTTTTTCCTTTCCTTGAGCTACTGAAGTTTTTTTTTTGGTTTGGTTTGCTTAACTTTTAGGCTTTGTTTGCTATTCCTGGGTTGCATTTGTCATTTCTCTTACTTTGGTTTAGCTGGTGTAGGGGGTGCGCAATGGAAATGGTTTCCTTGCAAAAAGAGAAATTTTTCTTTCAATGAGGTCGTCTGAAGGGACCTGGGCATCTCAGTTCCCCTGTTCTTTACTTTGCGCGTTGTCTTCCTATAGTTCTAGCCTTCCTCTTTGTGTGTTCTGAGTTTTCTTATTGAGTTTGTTTTCATTCGTAAAACCAGAGGGAGGTGAATGAATCTGTTGCAAACATTCATGTTGCTTTGCTGCATTTTACTGCTCGAATGATTTGATTAGATCTGTTGAGGTATAGATGATTGTGGTTGGGTGAAGTTAACAACGTGAATTAAAGGTCTTGTAGTCATTTTGGTTTTTCTTTTTTTTTTGAATTGGTAGACTTTCCTTAGGCTCCTTCATACGAACGAACTTGGGGAGAATAATGAAACATTTCTGCAGTTTCAAACCAATAAGAAGCCGACTGAATCCAGATTTCAGAAGTTCCGTGGCTGAGTTTTTTTTGTGTTGAATGTTTAGCTCACGTTTCCATCATTTTAAGATGGGTTGTGTATTGTGTCCTGAATCAAAAGTTGATGTTTTCCTGGGACGTGTTCAATTAGTTGTGTTGTCAAATGCCGCATGTTGCAGAATGAAGGAAAACAGAAAATGCAGAAACCTTCTTCATATGCATGCATGCAAATCTTCATAAAAGTTGCATTCTTACCCCCCAAGTCCCCCTTTGTTCAACTATGGCCCGAAAAACTTTTAATTTCTTTCAGAGAGGTTCCTAATTTAATTGTAAATAGGCCCCTAAACTTTATTTTTCTTTAATTTTGATCCTGGAGCTTTTGTTAATTTTCACAATTAAGTCCCTTCTTCTTTTAACTTCTTAAATGTGGGTTGCTTGCATCATTTAATTGATTCGATTTCATGTTTTTTTTTTTTGTGATTTATTTCTTAATTAAAGTGATGCCTTGACCCTTTCTTTGTTTTTGGAGGGTAAATTAGTAATTTCACTTCGTTAGAGCATCAACTCAAGGGAGGTATAACTTCTTTTATCTTTTTTTGTCTCTTCCCTATGTGATCCAACGTGCTAAGTGAGAATTGCATGTCTACTTTGCTTTCCTTGCTTTTCCTTAATTCCTTTCATTTATTTCATTTACTTTTGCTTTTATTAAGTTATTCTTTTATGGGGTATGTGTACACCTCTTGGCTTGTAATAGATAGGGCTTGGAGAGCATTTTTATCCACTTTTCCCCTTCCCCATTTGTTTTAGTTAGCCAATGTAATAGGTTCATTAGTGTGATTTGCATGCTTGTGTGCTACGTGTTACTTGCTTTTTTTAGGGTCTTGCATCTAGATACCATGCTTATGTGTTATGTGCAATATGTGTTTATTTGCTTTATTAGCCTTTACATGATTTATTTGGTTTATAATGAATGCGTGATGTCAACGTGGCTAGTCCAATACTGGTCATGGTCTGTCCCCTCGGGCTCTCGCAAGTCCAATGCTTGTGAGAGAGTTTTAGAAAAGGGCTAGTCCAATGCTAGACCCAATAGGCCGTCCTCTCTCGTTAGTACATACTTGCATGTTTCACTACATTTCATACATTTTTCTTAGTTTTCTAGCATTTGGCATGCCCCTCCAATCCTTTCCCCTTCATTTTAGGTTTTTGCATCCTCATGCTAGTTATAGGGTACATTTGCTTGAGAGTCCCCTTTCGGTAAGGGAAACGAGCGAGTGTGGCTACAAAATAGCTTTAGCACGCTAGTTCTTCCTTCTAATCAAAGGGAAAATTAAAAATCACGAAGTTAGAAGTCATTCCCGTACCCGACTTGATGCATTCCTCTAGGTTCATATACTCTCATTTTTATGATATCACTTCCTCACTTTCTTTATCCACATTTTCTCACTACTTATATTTTTCTCACTCCACATGCCATGTTCACATTTCTCTTCTTTCCCTATCACTTATTTATTTTCTACCACACAAATTGCACCCAATTGCACTTATATGCATTTACTACTATTTATACCATATTTTCATCCACTTGCACACAAACACCTTCATTTTCTCAATTGGCACACATGCACTTTTCTTACATTTGCACACTTGCACTTACATTTGTATTTCTATCTTGTTTTGCATTCCTCTTACATTTTTCACACTTGCACTCATATTTGGGTCTTCATTTGCATTACCCGTGACCTCTATGAGAGTTTTCCTTATTGGCCATCACAACTCATGTGATTGGGACCAAAAAGCCTCATAAGAGACATTTTAGATTTAGGATTGCATTTTTTTCGCATCCATTAGTCGTATCCAACATGCAAAACATACTTTGGGTAGATGAATTAGGAAAAGAAAGGCTAAGTCACGCAACTAGCTTTGGCTAGGGTAAGGGAGTGCCTTAGGCTTTGCCTTTGCCTTCTCCCTTATCAAATGTGACCCCCGATCCCTTTCTTTGGTTACGTAGACCTAAAAAGTTCTTTAAAAATGGTTTGTTTGCTTTTCTTTCCAAAAAATCACTTTTTATTGGGTGACTTGGTACACCTTAACTCTATACCAAGTGGCGACTCCATTTTCCTGTCAAAAACCCTTTTTGAACTTTGTTTGGCCAAACCGTCGCATTTCACAATCCCACGGCCTTTTATTTTCACCTTCACACACGTTCACATACACACTACTCTCACATATTCAAAAAGTGGGGCGCGACAAAAATCATGGGACTGACCCGAATAAAATTCCAAATCATGGGACTGACCCGAACAAACTTAAAAATGGAATGCACACTAGTGGGACTGACCCATGTTTAGTGGCAACAAAGATTAAATGCATGCTAGTGGGACTGACCCATAGTTAGCGGCAATGCAAATGAAGTGCTCACTGGTGGGACTTGACCCATGTTCAGTGGCAGTGAAATGAACGCACGCTAGTGGGACTGACCCATGTTTAGTGGCAGTGAAAATGAAATGCATGCTAGTGGGACTGACCCATGTTTAGCGGCAATGAAAATGAAACGCTCACTAGTGGGACTGACCCACGGCTAGTGGCGATGAAAAATAAAATGCTCACTAGTGGGACTGACCCACGGCTAGTGGCGATGCAAAATAAAATGCTCACTAGTGGGACTGATCCACGGCTAGTGGCGATGAAAAATGAAATGCACACTAGTGGGACTGACCCATGTTAAGTGGCAATTGAAAATAAATGCACGCTAGTTGGACTGACCCATGTTTAGCGGCAGTGAAAATGAAATGCACACTAGTGGGACTAACCCATGTTTAGTGGCAATGAAAATGAAATGCACGCTAGTGGGACTGACCCATGTTTAGCGGCAGCGAAAATGAAATGCACACTAGTGGGACTAACCCATGTTTAGTGGCAATGAAAATGAAATGCACGCTAGTGGGACTGACCCATGTTTAGCGGCAGCGAAAATGAAATGCACACTAGTGGGACTAACCCATGTTTAGTGGCAATGAAAATGAAATGCACGCTAGTGGGACTGACCCATGTTTAGCAGCAGTGAAAATGAAATGCATACTGGTGGGACTGACCCATGTTCAGTGGCGGTGAAGAATGAAATGCTCTCTAGTGGGACTGACCCACGGCTAGTGGCGATGCAAATTAAAATGCTCACTAGTGGGACTGACCCACGGCTAGTGGCGATGCACAATAAAATGTGCACTAGTGGGACTGACCCACGGCTAGTGGCGATGCAAAATAAAATGCGCACTAGTGGGACTGACCCACGGCTAGTGGCGATGTAAAATGAAATGTTGGTATGTATGAAGAAACTGTATAAGACCTGCTTGGAAAAATTATCCAAAAATTTGCCCCAGTGTGATGCATTGGTCAGTGGGATTAAATCCGAGCCTGTCGAGAAAATCGGAAATGGAAAGGCACGTTAGTGGGATGAACCCAATGCTAATGGAGATAGACTAAAAACAACACACACGTTAGTGAGATAGACTCGATGCTAATGGTGGTAGAATAAAACGCACACGTTAGTGAGATAGACTCGATGCTAACGGTGGTAGAATAAAACGCACACGTTAGTGAGATATACTCGATTCTAACGGTGGTGAATAAAATGCACACGTTAGTGAGATAGACTCGATGCTAACGGTGGTGAATAAAAATGCACACGTTAATGAGATAGGACTCGATGCTAACGGTGGTAGAATAAAAACGCACACGTTAGTGAGATAGACTCGATGCTAAAGGTGGTTGAATAAAAACGCACACGTTAGTGAGATAGACTCGATGCTAACGGTGGCTGAAGTCAGTGAATTCAATGTGGTTGTCAAGAAAGGAGATAGAAGGGTGCGCGGCGAACGCTGAGACTCGCCAACAAGGAATTAAAATTTGAGATTGAAATTGATTTCTTCAAGAAATAAGAAGTTAAACCTAATTTTTGATTTTTGATTTTTTGTTCGAGAGAATCTTTTCAAAAATAATTTGCCCCAGTTTCCACCAATTATTGTGCAACCGATCAATTGATTTGGATTATGGCAAGGTTGCTCCTCCTTGAGGCCATGATTCGTAAGATTCTGACTTACGCTTCTTCGTCGATTTCAGCCATGGATACCTGCACAGGGGGCTTGCCAAAGTACAACATGCACTTTATTTTAAAATATTGCAACTACTACTCATGGAAAGAGCAGTGTGATTGATTTGAAAGTATATTACTTGACTCTTGTGCGAAATCCTCAACTGTATTACAAAAATATTTGCCCCTGTGTGGACTAATTTCGCGAAATCTCACAAATAAAAATTTGCCCCAGTATGGGCTCCTTTGATTGCAAAAATTTGTTCAGATGATTCCCCGTTTATTTGAACAAAGAGAAATCGCACTTTCTAAAATGTAGAAAGTATATATACAACGTGAAGAAATTTAAACATTGAGTTTGAACTCATGCAGAAATTTCATGATGAATCTTTCAGAGTAACACCAAATTCAAGAAGATTTCTTCCTCACTTTTAGCATCGGTGCTTAGGGTAACGAGTCACCACTTCTTGTTGGCTCATCTTTCAGGACCAACCAAGTGGGTATTATTTCTGATTTTGAGGTGACTAAAGAAAATGGGAGGTTAGGATCTGTCTTATTCTTGTGCCAACTGGTATGTAATCCCTTCAATACCACATCTTAGTGAAAGCAAATAGTTTGTCACCCCTATTTCTTAAGAAAATTTAGTCAACATATAAGCTTTAAACTTGTAACAAATGGGTAGAAACGATAGCTAAACATGTGAAAACTGGTTATACCCTTATGATCATGAGTGATTGATGGATTTCTTATGAGCATAATCCTCACTTTGGGTTGTTATGAAGGAATAAGTCAACGATGGACTTTATGATCTTGTAATGTGGCTTGTAAATGATAGTTAAAGAAATAAGATTCTCAAGGACATTGCACTGAAGATCGCATTTTTCCAAAATTGCCCCTATTTTGAACTCAAAAGATCTCAGACTTTGTTTGCATTTTTCTCATCATTAACCAGGGATTTTAGCGTCGAATTTTCTGTATTTACTTTTCTTGCTTTGCTTTTGCTTCCTTTTCTTTTCCTCGACCTGGTGGGTTTTCTCATGGTGAGTAGCGTCAACCCCATACCCAAGCAATTCTGAAATACAGCTAAAATTTTTCGGCATCAGAAATTTTCTTGACAGGGCCATTGCAAAGAACAGCAGTCAGAATTTTCGGCTTTTGTAATGGGATCAGGTGGGGTGCTTAGAAAAGTTAAGGCTTGAAAGCGGATTTCAAAAGCGGTTTGAAGAATCCGAGATCGCATTGTTGCGCCAACCCTATTTTAGGGCTAAATCAGAATTTGCCCCAGTTTATGCTCAATTGAGGCTTTTTCTCTTTCATTTTCTTTCTTCTTTTGATTTTTCGGCCTTCTGCCATTCTTTTGAACTTTCACAAAATTTGCCCCAGTTTATTTTTGAACTGAGGTTCTCTTTTCTTCTTTTGTCTTTTGATTTTGTTGCATTATCACTTTTTCACTTCTCGAAACTTTTTCCTTTTCAACTCAAACTTGCCCAGTATGGGTTTGCGATTCTCAAGGGTTGCCAAATGAAGTATTTTATTCTGAAGGTTCAAAAGGGATAACTAGGGATAGAATGTTTGATTGGAAAAGAAAGAGGGTCTGACTTTTATTCTGTTCCTTACAATAACTCTGAAAGGAAACTTTCATTAATGCAAATTTCTTGCATGTATCTGAATTAACTGGCTGAGGAAGACCCTTGTTCATCCATATCTGTGAAACATAGGCGATCCGCGCGGACAAAACTCTTCCTTTTCTTTCCTCTTCTTCTTTTTTTTTCCCAAAATTGAAACCCAAGTGGAATCAAGTTTCTCCAATTTGTGATTCCCTCTTTTCTTTTAGTTTTAGCATTTTTGCTTTTCTCCTTTTTGGAAAATTCTCCAATCTTCCTCCCCAATGTGGGGTGCGATCATAGATGCTTTGAAAAGAACCACCAATTTTAGCTCAAATGAGGATGCAAGGGATAAATGGTGTTTAGGTTGTAGAAATGATGGCCAAAGTATCATTCTTACACCTCATGACAACCAAAGTAACGAAATGGTCATTGAGAATCCATTCCCCTTTTGATATTTGAAATTTTCCAATGTAGGGTAGTGATCATCAAGGCACTTATTTGAAACGAAATTATTCTTTTAAAGCCTCAAATGGGAGAGCAAATGATAAAATCTGTATAGGTAGAGAAACGAACGCTCGAAATACGTTTCTAAATTTTCAAAACAAACAAGAATAATGCACATTTTTGCTTTCACTTAGATGTAAATTGGAATATAATTAGACACAGTGAACATTTCTCAAGCAAAGATCGCCCCAATTTGTAATTTATCAATCAATGTGACTGATTTTATTTTGGGGTTCAGTGAAGTGGGCAAAAATATGAATTGTACAGTGAAGGAGAAAAGATATCTCATGGGCTTTTGAGTGACCTCCTTTTAATTCTGAGCACTCTTATTTGTGTAGTTCGGATCACCAATCTAATGTACGCAAGGATTTTAGAAAGCATACACTGGTGAATTTTCAGGCTGGAGGTTGAAAAATCTTAATTTAGTCTTATTTCTTAAAATTCATCATGAAATCCCTCAAAATAGCCAATAAAAAAAATGAAATATACATGATTATATACAAACAATAATTGTCTACATAAAAACTTTATTCCTGAAAAAAGTTTAAAACTAAATTTCTTGTGCAATTATAATACAAATGAGAAGAGAAAAACTTCTAAAGAGCTCCACATATACACATTTTTTTTTGCCTCATTTTCTTTTTGGGACAAAAATGTATTAACAAATCAAATATACAGAATTTTTCTTTGAAAAACAATTATGCAATCTCTTAGAGGCTTTAGCCTAACGCTTCCAGATAGATCCTTCATGTTTTCATTGCAGGGTCTGCCCAAGAATCAAATAATACTTGTAATTTTCACACTTTATTAGATCAGAATTGTTATCAGATATAGAAAAATATTCTTTACCTTATTGAAACATTTTTATGAATGCAGGGGAGGGGGGAAAATAAAAAGAAAAATACCCCGAGTTAGTAAGCAAGACTATAAAATTGGTATGCATGTCCTATGGGGTGAGCTCTTTTTGTGCCAAGGGTAGGCCTAGAATGAGAATGCAATCCTCCAGAGTAGGCACTATACAATACCTGATAGATCCGATCAACTTATTGAGTGAAAAAAATTTGAAAAAAAATTTGTCCAATTGAAGTGGGAAGGGGACACTTGTCCCAAAAAAAAAAGGACAAAGTCCGAATGGACTGCTTGTTTTGATCAACACATAAAATGATGTGTGAAAAAAAATCTATCCTTAAAAGGATTACATGTCTCAACTAGTTTATTTAGTGAACCTTAAATTAAACCCTAAAAAGGAATAAGCGGGTCAAGAGGATAGGATGAAATTGATGATTTATTCAAAATTGACTAAATTACCTTAAAAAAGGGTAAAATGGTCAAATGTATTGAATGAAATTTGATTATTTATTCAAAATTGAATGGATAACCCTGAAAATGAATTAAACTAATCAAATGAATTGAATGAAATCAATTGATCAAACAGATCGAGTGAAATGATGATTTATTCAAAATCGACCGAATTGCCTTAAAACTGGGCAAATTGGTCAAATGGATTCAAAATCGATAAGATTGCCCTAAGAAAGGGTAAACTAATCAAATGAATTGAATGACATTAGTGATCTATTCAAAATCGACTAGATTGCCCTAAAATGGGTAAACTAGTCAAATGAATTTAAAATTGACTAGATCGCCCTAAAAATGAACAAATTGATAAAATGAACTAGATGAAATTGACGAATAAAATGGTCCAATGGATTGAATAGAATTGATGATTTATTGACACAATGAAATTGATAAATAATTTGATTCAAAAATCGATGGAATTATCTCCCCTTTGGTAGTTTCAAAAATGCATTGCGATGCATTAGCCTATGAGCCTCCTACAATCAAGATTTGGCCTCAATAAGTTTTCCATCTCAATAATGAGGAATTATTTGTGAACTTCTTCAAGTTAATGTCCTTTAAGCAAGGGATTTTTACCAACTATGTTAAAAATGGCCAAAGAATGATCGTTAGATGCCCATATTCTAATGTGCAAAAATCGCTTTGCCGTCTTTGAAAAGATCGGATCTTACCTTACCTTGTGCACTAACCCTTTTGGATGGTACAAAGAATATAAACATGCAAGTCTTTTTGGATTAAGTATCCGAGACATAAGGCGGTTTAGTCCTAACATGGGATCCCCTAAATGGCATTCCCTTTCTATGGTTTATGCGTGATGCCAATTTATTAAAGCAGTAAAATATGCAATTCGAAATGAAACATGACCTAAGGAGCCCTTTATTTGCCAGGGTGAGCCTAAAATGAAATGTGTTCATGTTACAAATGCGAAGCATTGAAAACGTGTCACATCAAATGGGGTAGGCTCCTAGAGAGTACCACGCCAGGTCTCTTATTTTCTAGGGCTGATGAATGCAATAGAGACAAAAACCAAGAAAAGTTAGTTCAATGAGTTAAATACACATAACACATTGTAGCAACGAGATAAAGCAATAAAATCAATGAAAAAAGCAATAAAAGGGAAAAAGGGGTTGGATCCCTCCCCTCGTGAATAGTGTCCCTAATAGGGTAAGACAGACTCTACCCTCGGTAAACTATCATGAATGCATGAGGCTGGGGCTCACTAATGCATCTTGACTCGATAGGTTTTAGGTCCCCGAGCCTTTAGACTTGGAAACCAAGGGTCATCAATCCCAAGGTTCTTTGTCGGTGGCTCGAGCGATTCCCCAGACATTGCTACGCACACATCGTGTCACGGCTACATGTCATGAGTGAATCTATCAAAAATCCTCAACCTTCAACTAAAAACTAAAAGCTAAAGGCTATGAACCCAAAGCTTAAAATGGAAGATTGAGTGACCCCTCGGATCATGCTACGCACACATCGTGTCGCGATCACAAGTCCAAGTGAGTCGCCTAAAATCCTAATAGGGTGGAGTGGCGTGACAAGCCACTAAAAGAAAAATAAATGAGGGGTGAAAAATTAAAGCGTATGCACGTATGCTAGTGCTCGTTTGGAGGGGAGGGATCAAGAACCAACGCAAGGCTCTAGGGTAATATCCCCCACCCAAATGCAATGCAAAGCGCCGAATCACATAAATAAACCATCCATCCATCAAAACAATCGTAGGCGAATGTGTGAGGAAGTGAGTTGATACGCGCGAAATGTAAAAATCCTAAAAAAAGGAAAAAATGCAATCCTAAGCATCCAAATGTAATATATAAGAAGGTTAAAAGAAGAAAAGAATCAACTAAATCAAATGCTCGGACTCTCTAAGTCCCCAGTGGAGTCGCCAGCTGTCGCGCCCCATTTTTTGTAAGAAAAATAAATAAATAAATTGGTTTAAAAAAGTGAATTTTTTGATTTGACAAATGAATTTTAATTTACAAAGGAAATGAAGAAAAACATGGGTCTAAATAGGACTCGAAAATGCGACGATTCGACCCAAAATAATAGTTTAAAAGGGTTTTGAATAAAAAATGGAGTCGCCACTTGGTATTGAGTTAAGGTGTACCAAGTCACCTAAAAAATAAATTTTTGAGCAAAATTATAGAAAACCCTTTTAAACGACTCCTAAGTCTACAAAAATCAGAGAAAGTGTTCGGGAGTCACATTTGATGAGAGGGAAGGCAAGGACGAGGTCCAAGGCACCCTCTCAACCTAGCCAAAGCTGGTTGCGCGATTTAGTCAAAGATTTTCTTATTTTAGCCAAAAGATTTATCACATTCGGATGTACTATATGAATGCAAACCCTAGACCTAGGGGGACATCGGGGGGCAAAATTTCTCGTCAAAACTTGAATGGTGCCAATCACATTAATTGTGATGCCCAATAATAACCCTTTGGAGAAGTCACGAATAATGCAAAAATATGAGACTCCAAGAAAAGAAAAGGGATAAAATAATTATAGAAATATACATGTCTTAAAGGAGTGCATCATGTCGAGTACGGGGGACTAATGTTCGTGACTCAATTTTCCCTTTTAATAGAGGGAATACGAACGTGCTAAGGCTAGGAAGGCCAAACTCGTCCATATCCCATATTCGAGGGGTTATTCCCTAATCTAATCAAGCAAATGAACTAACCTAGTTCTAATGCTTATATGAAATGCAAGTCTAATGTCATGTTTCATACAAAGGGGCAAGTAATATACATATAAGGGAAAATATGGGAGAAGGGATATATGTATAAGGGGGGATGTCATGCAAAAGATGATAAAAGACCCTAAAAAGTAAAAAAAATATGCATGAGAATGTAATGTAGTCATACGAACATGATCTAACGCTCAAAAGGGCTCTTAAGGGTCTAGCATTGGACTAACCCACATTTACGCTCTCTCACAAGCATTGGACTTGTAAGAGCTCGAAGGGACAACCATGACTAGCATTGGATTAGCCACGGTCACGTGCATTGGCATCCGTCATACACATATATAAGTAATGGGCATAATTAAAGCAAGTAGACATGGGAGCACGTAATTCACATAACACATAAGCATGCATATCTAGATGCCAAAACCTAAGAAAGCGGTAACACATAGCACCTAAGCATGCAAAACACATAAGACAATTAAGGCCCTAACTATTACATTTTTAGAGGGGAAGGCCTACTACAATCTAAAAGGGGAAATGGAATGAAATAAATAGTTAAAATAAATCTAACTATTACAATTGTGGCATTCAAGTGCCTTCCCAAATGATCAAAAATTGAACTAAAATTAAAGCGAAATTAAAGAACTAAAGAGATAAATAAAGTGAAAATGAAATGAAACACTTAAAGTCATGCAATTGCACACATAAGGCACATATACGCACATAGGCCAAATAAAGTCAAAAATAAAGGGTAAGGTGTACCTCTCTTGAGTCGGAGCTCTAATGGAGTGAAATTACTTATTTACCCTCCAAAAACAAAGAAAAGGTCAAGGCACCAATTTAATTTGAGAAAATTAAAGAAAATATGCAAACACAAATTCACTTGATCATAAAGCCCTTAAAATCATGAATTAAGTGCAATTTAAACAAAGCATGGTAGTTAATTGAAGCAAACAAACAATGAAAAGTTGTAAGATTAAAGCTGCCAAGAACCAAATTGAGGAAATTATTCAATTGGTTGGGTCATAGTGGAACAAGGGGAGACTTAAGGGGCCAGAATGTAGTTGTCGAAAGTTTTCATGCAAGTTCATGCAATGTTACGAAGCTTATGCTTCTGCAAATTTTCCAGCCACCATTCTTTCTGCAACCTTTTCATTTAGCCCAGATGCACTCGTACAAAGCAGCCCAATGGATTCAACAACAACTTGGGAGAAAGGGGAAAGGAAGAAAATAAAAAAAACCGCAACGGAGTGCCATGATCATTTACTAAAGCTTCGACCAGATTTCCAAGAATACAAACCAAGACAAGATAAAGAAAACTGATGGCTTCCTATCCTTAATTTCTCCAACACATGCATGCTTTGTAACAGGAAAACAGCAACCAAAATCTCACTTACTGTTAACACATCCCAAAATCTTTCAAACAAGCTATTGAACAATCCCCCAGGACTACACAGAAATCCAAGGAAGACAGCTACTGGAACAAATATCAAAAAAAAAAAAAAACAGTCGCAAACATTGAAACCATTCCTGCGTTTTCCTGTTGCAGCTTTTGCCGGAAACTCCCCTGATGTTTTTTTTGGGGTTTTAAACAGTTCATGCACTAGTCATTGACACAAGATTGATCATGCAAACAAAGTGATGAAACCCAGCTTTGTGAGCTGTTGCGGAAGAAAGAAAAAACAGCAAAACATAAGAAGGAAGTGCAGCTTTCTTTCATTCAACCAAGAACTCCAAGCTCTCATCTTAACAGAATCCAATGATAAAACACTTCATGAGCTAGATTAAGGCAATGAAAATGACCCAAAGCATAGAGCAGCAGGAGGCACCCGAGGTTTCATGGATAAAAAAAAAACACTACAACATCATTAGCTCCATAACGCAACTGAATGTAAGATTGCGGCAGAGGTAGTAACGCTCACGGCAGACATGCCCACAGATTCAAAGACAGATTCAAGCGAAACTTTCTTCTTCTAGGAGACTTTAACTGGACGCGTTCTAGTTTTAAACAAATGCAGCCAAGGCAACTAACAACAAAAAAAAACTCAGCACGGTTGAAACTTTGCTACGACAGAATTCTACTGTGACTTTTGCAGCTCAGCCCATACGTTTATATTCTTATGAAACCCGAACCGAATCCATCATTTTGTCAGCCTAAAAGACATAATCCTCAACCCCTTATTATTTACAGAAACCTAACAGATTGAAAACAAAATCTGAAACCAAAACGAAAGCATCTTAAAAACAAAACAGATTAAAAGGTCATGCAAATCTGATAAAAGGAAGAAAAATCTACAATTTGCTGGGCTTACTTGTCACAAACATCAGCCATGAACACCAAACAAAGGCATCTTAAATTCATCATAGAACCACCGAGGCCCCCCCCAAAACTATTGTCCATGCGTTCATCAACCATAGTTCAAACATTAACAACAGAAAAATCCAAACTTGGCCCTGAGTGCATGACTGAAATACCTTGGTGAAGATCTGCTGATGGCAATGGAGGGATGAAATGATGGCGGTAGTGAAGGTTAACGATTCCAACAAGTCGCTTTGCTCCTTGGGAAAGTAGCGCCGGGCCTCCTCTCCTTTTTGCGCAGAAACTCTCCTCCGTTGTTCTCAAGCTCAGCCGCCCCCGATTCTTTTATGTTTCAGCCCTCCATCCCTCTCAAAAACCTAGCCTTTTCTCACAGCCGACCCCTCTCTCTGGTTTCTTCCCTACTTAGTCGTCACTAGCCTCACTCGTTCTTTTCTTTTGCTCTACTTTTTCCTCTCGGTCTCCAAGCTCTCCTCCGCCATTTTCTCAGATCCCCCCTACTTGCTTCCTTGCGTTTTACGGCTTTCTTATTAGCATTGAACATCCTCAGAACCTTGCATCAATGGTCCTGGTTTTTCTGTATTTTTCTGGTATTTGGGAACCGTTTGATGGCTTCCCCTTCCAGAAGCTTCTTGATCTAATCTTTTAATAGATGAGGTGTCTTGTACTAGCTTAAAAGGAAACAAATTCCGTGAGAAAACTTCACCAAATTGCCAGCTTGCCCATCTGGTACCGTGTCTGGTTCACGGTTGCAGAAGAATAACGCAAATGCTCAGCATGCGCGCGTGAACCTTTTCCTTCCCCCCTTTTTTTTTAAAAAAATAAATAAATAAATAATGAAATTTCAAAAAAAATAAAATAAAATAAAAATAAAACTCTAGAATTGAAACAAATAAACCTATTAAATTAATTAAACAAATAAAGTTAAAAAAATAAAAAATTTGGTGTCTACACCTCGACCTGGTCCCTCCGACATTGGTCGACTTTGGGTTTGACCTGGCAGTCGACTGAGTATCACAGATCAACGGGCAGTTGACTATCTGGTGCTCCGTACTTCCACACCTTAGGCACTTCCGAGCCTTTCTCCAACATTCAACATCTGTATGGTTCGGTTTTTCACAATATCCGCACGTTACTCGGGGAGTGGAGGTTTGGCCACCCTGCGTAATGCCTCTACCTTGTCCCCTACCACTTTGGCCTCCCCTCTGGGCAACCCCTCTCCGAGCACCTCCCCTAGATGCACTCGAAAACCGTCCAGCTCCAGCCCCACGACCGGATTTAGCGGGTGGCATGTTCCAATCACTCCGCACTGACCCTTCGGCTCCACTAGGTATCCCTTTCCGTTTTGCGTGAAAATTTCTCACTTGCGCCCTAGTAGTCTCTATCCTTTAGGCCTTCTCCAGAACCTCCATAAACGAATTAATCTGAGCTGCCGGCAAGGCCTCTTGTATCTCCACATTGAGTCCTTGCACAAATCTCCGCACTCTTCTTTGCTCCGTAGCTATCAGTTCAGGAGCAAATTTTGATAATTTCGTAAACTGAGTGTCATACTCAGCTACACTAGAAGTTCCCTGTCGGAGCTTAATAAACTCGTCCTCTCTCTTCTCCTGGACGATAGGAGGAAGGTATTTCTCATTGAACTCCCGTACAAAGTTTAACCAGGTCCACACAGTTCCCTCTCTTTCCCATTTGGCCCTAATTACATTCCACCAAGCCCTGGCTGGACCTTCGAATTGGAAAACAGCGAATTGTACTTTCCTATCCTCTGTATAGTTTAAAGCGGCAAAGATGTTGATCATGGCCTCTAGCCATTTCTCGGCTCCTTCCGGGTCTGGTCCTCCCAAGAACTTAGGTAGGGAGAACTTCTAGAATCTCTAAGGCCCTATCTTGCCCATATCGGGGTTCCTAGGTTGATTTACAGGGGCTTGACCCTGTTGTTCCACTAGACGGGCCAAAATATTTGTCATTTGTTGGATTGCGGTTGCCACTTGATCTCCCCCTACAGCCTGGGGTTCAGGTTGTGGCTCAATCGTTGCCTCTCTCTCCTCTCTCGATTCTTGTACCGGCTCCTGTGCTTGTCTACCCCCACGGCCCCGACTAGGACCGCGTCCTCGGTTAGTTCCCCTGGCTTGACTTCTTCTACCCTCCATGTTTTGGATTTAACCAACTATGGACATATAAACAAAGTAAGGTATGGCTCGTATCGCACGTTGCAAAAGGATAAATAGAGGTCATAAAACGCATAATAAACAAGTACTTTATATACATAGCAAACAAGTCACATATACATGCCAACCTAGGCAAGTCAAAGGCTATACTAGCCAAGGAACATAGAACAAAAAAAATCCTATTTACATCCACCGTGACACGTCAAAGTCAAAAACAAAAGAAAACGTGTCGTCCAACTATGTTCCTAACTACCCCACAAAAATCTCCTCAATCCCCGATCCTAACAAGTCGTCTGGCTAGACGCCGACCCAACAGACTCTGAGGATGCACTCGGCTCCTCCTCCGGGTCCTCCTATCCTTAGGATCCTCCTCAGGAGCACCAGGAACGTCAGGGGCTACAGGCACTTGACCCTCCTCGGCCAAGTCCTGTATCACATCATCCACCAGTGCCTCGCACTCAGTCAGGATATGGCCGGTCCGGTCTCTGATATCCTCAACCACTCGCATAAGGCGTCCAGTCGTCGCCTGAGCCTGCTCGCGGAAAGCATCAGTCCGCTGCTGCTCCTCCAAAATCGAGGCCTCCAGCTCTCGGATCCGGCTCCTGTCTCGGAGAGTAGCTTGGAGACGCTCTATCTCTGAATAGCACCTACGATTGGCGCTACCCAATCGTCTCCGCTCGTCGTCCACTGCAAGCACTACCCGATCAGGGTAGGAGTAGGTCTTCCAGCAGTCGCAGCGTCGGATCTTGCGCGCTGGGGACCACCGCTGCACTGGCCCACCGGGGCTCTCCTGATACGTGATCACGCGACAGACGGGCCCCTCCAGATGTGGCTCGTCAATAGGAGCGTCAGTAGGTATGTCAGTAGGTACGGGCTGAGACGGCCCAACACTCCCAGATGCATCAGTACCCGCCATCACCTAGGTTTGCAAATAACATTGCAAAGTAAGTACAGGAGACGTAGAAAACAAGGCTAAAGGCTAAACTCAAGAATAAAACCCTAGCCTATCGTGTCAAGCACTCAATCTATCCAGATCAATTCACAACCTAGGCTCTGATACCACCTGTGACGACCCCACCTTCCCCTAAGGCGTACCAAAGGGTTCGGCGGACCGCCTGCCCAACTCTCGCCAGGACTCACTCACTCGTATCACGTGCATACATCCGTGGACCATAAATAACATCGCAATTCAAGCTTATAATTTACATTGATGCACAATCAAGATACAAAGCCTCAATATACCCAAACTGGTTCAAAGTGTATACAATCTAGATACAAAACATTCTATTCGAGGAATAGCGCGAGTACAAGTCAAAAGTCAAAACAACTAGACTACGCTAGTCTTTACACGTCTCACGCCTCGCTCGTACCCCTGTAAGGAAAACAAAACTAACGGAGTGAGCCAAAGCTCAGTGAAGTTCCAAATATCAAATTGGCCATCAAACAAAGTAATAACAGTGTAATAGTGAAATAGCGAGCAAACAAGTCCAATCAAAGAAATAATACTTCAGGTAATCAAGAATATATGGATCATATTCACATGTAAGGATACAGTGGCTCATGTCTCGGCTCCATCCCAGCTTGATCAATTGGTAGTTGACACTCCGTCAACTTTCAAGTGATAAATAGTCCAGAAAGAAAACCCCACTTCGCGCCAGTTTCCGTCCACCGATCAACCCCCTTATCCGGGCCCGCACGCCACATGAAACACGGGTGGTAATATTCGAGTATACCGATTAGCCGAGGAGATAACACTCCACTCGACATTACTAGTTACCCAGGGTTCGTTATCTAATCGACCAGGCCCTTGCCGACTCGACTCGATTAACTAGCCACAGGGTTTCTGGAATTCCAGGCAAGATATACTTCATATACATGTAAAGTAAGTCAATTGAAATCGATGAACAAGTACAAGTCTTATTAGGGCAAGTGCGATAAAGTACACCCTTGCCCTGTCAAATCACTTATATATCATGTAATCACATTTGTCAAAGAGAAATCACAAATATCAAGTTCAATCAGATATTTGGAAGCACTCACCAAAAGTAGTGCCTCTAGTGTTCACGTCTGGGTGGTACTCCGGGTTTGGAGTCCAAATCTGCGATAAAACTTGATTTAAGAACTTTGAAAATCAACTAAGGTTCGAAACCTAGACGTTTCGTTCAATAAGAATCAAGAAATTGAAATTCACTTGGAGAATAGTCGTGAAACGGTTGCTCGCTTTTCAAACTGAAAAATTTTGTAAGATGTATACTTGGAAATAACTTTTGAGTCGAAAGTGCAAGGAAAACGGATTTATAGTGATTATTACCGCTTTTCCTAAGGGTACAAGTTCGGCTAGGTTCTAACGTATAACCCTCGATAACCAAAGTAGCAAAAGTCCTAGATGGTTCAAGTGATATTCATTTATCAACTTTACCCAAGTCGCAAGTGTATTTCTCTAGTCCTCGAGCGTAAATTTGGGCAGCATGCCCTTTGTATTTTCCTATTTCCAGCCATTTATGGCTTCATTATTTTCCTCATTCAAACCCAAAGGTACACACACAACAATCTAATTTCAATAGCCGTTCAATAGGCTCAAGACAATACAAGGACAAAATCAAGCTAACAACAAGTGCGGAAATGAAGTTTAACAAGAGACAGATTTGATAGAGTTTTACGTAACGGACACAACTGAAGCTACGCTTATCAAATTGGGGTGAAACTTATACCGTTTCGAAGCTAAAAAGAAGGCCTACAACTTTCATGAAGATCACTTAGTCAAATTTCCATTGTAACCCAGTCAAATTCCCAATTCACAGAACCAACTTCCAACTAACTGGCTAGTTAACCGTACTACATTTAAATGGCCATATCTCAGGCTACCAAAGTCCGTTTAAGGAGTTCTTGGAGGCGTTAAAAATCTAAGACAGAGTACTAAAACTTTTATGTTTTAGAAAATGGCTAAATCAGCACATATCATAGTGAATAGACACGGTCAACTGGATGAAATGTCTAAAACGGATCACTGGATGCATTCTAGGGTAGTGAGGGTATTTTGGTCTTTTCACAGGTTACATTGCTCCGATTGAGTTGAACTTTTGTAAGCATCTATAAAATATCATTCTATACAACTTTCATGTTTTATGCTAAGCCTAATTCGACCTCTAACATCACAAACTGGAACCGGACAGAACTGAACTACAATTTTCCAGAAATCTGAAATTTTACGGTTTCAAAGGAAAATTTCTTCATTTCTTGCTTCAATCACTACCACAACCTCTTATATAAGCTTAGATACAACATACACTATCCATACAGCAAGTATAGGCAGCAAATCCTTCAAACCCTAACTCATGTAACTCAAGAAAACATACACTATATCCATCCAAATCATTATAATAGCTATCATCCACCACAAATTTAAGGTGCTATGCCAAGTTAAGCAAGATTAAGAGTAAGAAATGGGGAAATCAGCATTATTACCTTGCTAAAGTGACTACCAAGAGCAGCCCTAGCTTTTCCTTCCAAAATTTCACCAACACCCCACTAGCTAAACACTCAAGGAAGGTTTTAATCGGTTTAGTTTCTTGTTTCCTCACTTGGATGGCTCAAACTCAAGATGAAATGGTGAAGCTCTCCCTTGGTTTTTCTCTCCCTCTCTCTCGGCCAAAGCAGCAGAAAAATGATGAAGAAATGAAGCTCCATGGTGATAAGAAGGCAAGACTATTTGGTCTTGGTCAAGGCCCTTAATGGCCAACAAGTGTCACCACCAATTTCCACTCATTTTTTTGTTTCTTTTCCTTGCCAATTTGGTCAAGATTTTCGGCCAAAGCCAGCTAGAAATGAGGGGATATTTAGCTCAAATATTAATGAGCTTATATGGTAAGAAAGTGGTGATCAAGTGGTGTGTTCAATCAGTAGTGCACGGTACACGTCGATTCGCACTGTTTTTCCTTAAATCACACGTACTATGGTTTTTACTTCCTATTCACTAACTTTTTATCATTGCTTCTAATCACATATTATTTCTCACCTAAAAGTCACTCTTAAGGACCAAATTTGATCCTTACTCCATACCGGATAATTACACTACGGATACACGAAAAATCCTATTTCACTTCGAATTGAAATCGGAAAGGAAAACCCTAATTTCCTATGATCATTGGCACTTTTCTAGGGTGATTGAGTAGTAGGATAGTGTAGAATAATAATTGCCAAATAATTTTCAAATAAAAGGGAATTTTCAAGAACTATATTAGGAATTTGCAAGTCCTCACACACTCTCCCCCTTAAAAGTATTTTGACCTCGAAATTCATACCTTTCGTCGTGAACAGGTCGGGATATTTCTCTTGCATGTCCTTTTCTAGTTCCCAGGTTGCTTCTTCCACTTCATGATGCTTCCATAGAACCTTTACTAATGGAATCTGCTTGTTTCTCAGGTCCTTCACCTTCCGATCCAATATTTGAATGGGTTGTTCTTCATAGGTTAAGGACTCGTCGAGTTCAACATCTTCTGGTGGCAAAATGTGAGTCGGATCCGGATGGTATTTCTTAAGTAAAGAAACATGGAAAACGTCATGGATCTGAGACAAACTAGCTGGTAATTCAAGTCGATAAGCCACATTTCCTATTCGTTGGAGTATATTGAAAGGTCCTATGTACCGTGGTTGCAACTTTTTCCCTTTTCCTGCTCTAATCTTTCCTTTCAACGGGGTAATTCGAAGAAACACCTTATCTCCTATCTCGAACTCCAAATCTTCCTCCGATGATCGGCATAACTTTTCTGTCGGCTTTGGGCTATTTGAAGTCTTTGGCGGATCACCTTTACCCGTTCGTAGGTTTCCTCAACCCATGGTATTGTAGCCGGATCTATAATCTTTTTCTCTCCTACTTCATCCCAATGGATTGGGGATCGACATCGTCGTCCATACAAGGCTTCATATGGGGCCATTTGAATAGAGGAATGATAACTATTGTTATAAGCAAATTCAACCAAGGTTAAGTATCGGCTCCAACTTCCTCCAAAGTCTACAATACAGGCTCTCAACATATCCTCAAGAGTTTGAATGGTTCTTTCAGATTGTCCATCAGTTTGCGGGTGATATGCTGTACTATAATTCAACTTAGTTCCTAGAGCGTCTTGCAATTTCTGCCAAAATCGGGATACAAACCTAGGGTCTCTATCGGATACAATGCTTACTGGTACCCCGTGTAGTCTTACCACTTCATCCATATAAAGTTTGGCAAGTTTCTCCAAAGAATATTTCATATTTACTGGCAGGAAATGTGCGGTCTTAGTTAATCGATCCACTATTACCCAAATCGCATCATGCCCCTTTTGTGTTCGTGGCAACCCTGATATAAAATCCATTGTTATGTGCTCCCATTTCCATTCAGGGATCTCTAATGGCTGTAACAGACCTGACGGTTTTTGATGCTCAGCTTTAACTTGTTGGCACGTAAGATACCTTTGTATAAACTGGGCAATCTCCGCCTTCATATTCTCCCACCAATACAGACTTTTGAGATCTTGGTACATCTTATTATTCCCTGGGTGCACCGTATACCTAGAGCGGTGTGATTCCTCCAAAATCTCCCTCTTTAACTCCTCCTCCCTAAGTACAACGACACGATTTCGAAACTTTAAGATTCCATCAGGACCTAGGTTAAAGTTAGGCAACTCCCCTTTCTTCACTTTTTCCACCCATTTTTGCACCATTGGGTCCTTCACTTGGCCCTCTTTAATCCGATCCAACAGTGTCAACTTCACCTCAATATTTCCAAAAATCACCTTCTTCGGTTCCAGACGAGGTTTCCACTCACATACCTCTTCTAACAAGCTCCACTCTCTCACCATGGAACTGGCTAGTTGAGCCTTTCGGCTTAAAGCATCTGCTACAACGTTAGCCTTTTCGGGATGATAGTTAATCGTGCAATCATAATCTTCTAAGAACTCCACCCAACGATGTTGTCTTAGATTTAGCTCCTTCTGAGAAAACAGATACTTAAGGCTCTTGTGATCCGTATATACCTCGAAAGTCACACCATATAGATAATGTCGCCATTTTTTCAAGGCAAACACAACAGCTGCAAGCTCCAAGTCATGGGTTGGATAGTTCTGCTCATGAGGTTTTAACTTTCGAGACGCATAGGCAATCACATTCCTATTTTGCATCAACACGCACCCTAGCCCCTCTTTTGAAGCATCGGTATAAACCGTGTAATTATCGTTCCCCTTGGGCAAAGCTAAAACTGGAGCCATAGTCAATTGCTTCTTAAGTTCTTGGAAACTACTCTCACACTTAACATCCCAGATGTACTTTCCTTGTTTCTTTGTCAAGTTAGTTTAGGGTTCTGCAATTCTCAAGAAGTTCTTTATAAATCGGCGGTAGTACCCTGCTAAACCTAGAAAACTTCGCACCTCTGTGTGATTATCTAGTCGCTTCCATTTGGCTACAGCTTCCACTTTCGCCGGGTCTACAGCAAGCCCATCTTTTGAAATTATATGACCTAGGAACGCCACTTTTTTCCAGTCAAAATTCACACTTGCTGAACTTAGCGAACAATTGGTGCTCTCTTAGGGTTTGCAGCACTATTCGCAAGTGTTGTTCATGCTCCTCCCTTGATTTCGAATATACTAGGATATCATCAATAAACACCACTACAAACTTATCCAAGTAAGGTTTAAACACTCTATGCATTAAATCCATGAACGCTGCTGGGGCATTGGTTAAGCCAAAAGGTATTACCGCAAACTCAAAATGCCCATATCGAGTGTTAAACGCCGTTTTTGGAACATCCTCCTTTCTAATTCTCAATTGATAGTATCCTTGTCGAAGATCCAATTTAGAAAACACCATAGCCCCTTGTAACTGATCAAACAACTCATCGATATGGGGCAAAGGATATTTATTCTTCACAGTTACTGCATTCAGTCCTCGATAATCAATGCATAACCTTAAACTCCGGTCCTTCTTTTTAACAAATAGCACTGGAGCTCCCCATGGTGACTTGCTCTCATGTATGAATCCCCATTCTAGCAAGTCTTGCAATTGCACACTTAACTCCTTAACCTCAGCAGGTGCCATTCGATAAGGGGTTTTAGAGATAGGAGTAGTTCCGGGTACTAGATCAACCTTAAATTCAATCTCCCTTTCAGGTGGCTATGACCCTAACTCCTCCAGAAATACGTCCGGATATTCTCGGATTACCGGCATGTCCTCCAACTTAATCTTCTCTCCCGGAGTGTTAATTAGAAAAGCTAGATAACCGTGCGCCCCACGACTAAGTAATTTCCTAGCCCTTATTCCCAAAATGAGCGCAGATGAGGCTAACATACCCCTTACGTCTAACTTTAAAGTTGCCTATCGGGTATGCAAAACTCTACCACTTTCATCCTACAATCTACCCGAGCATGGTAATGAGCTAGCCAATCCATACCTAGGATAACATCGTACCCCTTAATGGCTAAACTAATGAGGTCAACTACTAATTTCCGTTCGCCAACCCAAATATCACAATTTCTGTACACCTCATTTGCAAGTAAAATTTGATTACCCGTAGGTGTTCTTACTTTTAAGTCATAAGGTAGACTTTCAACTTTCATGTCAATTCAAAGCATAAATGTAGGGTTAACAAAAGAATGAGTGACACCGGGGTCTATCAAAATTTTGGCTAACCGGTGAAAAGCAGGAATCGTACCTTCCACTACCTCCGTTGGTTCAGGCACGGATTGTTGGTGCAGCGAATACACTCTGGCCGGTACCCTCGACCTGGTCCCTCCGACATTGGTCGGCTTTGGGTTTGACCTGGCAGTCGACTGAGTATCACTGATCAACGGGCAGTTGACTATCTGGTGCTCCGTACTTCCACATCTTAGGCACTTCCGAGCCTTTCTCCAACATTCATCCTCTGTATGGTTCGATTTTTCACAATATCCGCACGTTACCTGGGGAGTGGAGGTTTGGCCTCCCTGCGGAATGCCTCTACCTTGTCCCCTACCACTTTGGCCTCCCCTCTGGGCAACCCCTCTCTGAGCACCTCCTCTAGATGCACTCGAAAACCTTCCACCTCCAGCCCCACGACCGGATTTAGCGGGTGGCATGTTTCGATCACTCCGCACTGACCCTTGGGCTCCACTAGGTACCCCTTTCCATTTTGCGTGGAAATTTCTCACTTGTGCCCTAGCAGTCTCTATCCTTTGTGCCTTCTCCAGAACCTCCGTAAACGTATTAATCTGAGCTGCCGCCAAGGCCTCTTGTATCTCCACATTGAGTCCTTGCACAAATCTCCGCACTCTTCTTTGCTCCGTAGCTATCAGTTCAGGAGCAAATTTTGATAATTTCGTAAACTGAGTCTCATACTCAGCTACACTAGAAGTTCCATGTCGGAGCTTAATAAACTCGTCCTCTCTCTTCTCCTGGACGATAGGAGGAAGGTATTTCTCATTGAACTCCCGTACAAAGTTTAACCAGGTCCACACAGTTCCCTCTGTCACGGCCCCACCTCCCCCTAAGGCGAACCAGAGGGTTCGGCGGGCCGTCTGCCCAGCTCTCGCCGGGACTCAGTCGTTCACTAAAGTCCTCAAATAAATTACAATACAAATCTCAAATATACATCAAATTCTCCAATAATTACATGTCACAAATGCAGCGGAAACAAATTCCCAACTATACATCAAATGATTCCAAATCCAAACTGTACAACATAAAAGCCGTCCAATCACGCGCACAAGTACTACAAGCCTTCCTTCGCTTTGAGCCCTGTGGAGGGGAATAAAATATTTTTGGGGTGAGCTAGAAGCTCAGCGAGTAACCAGAAAATCAGTAATCAAATCGGTTTAACAACATTTCTTTTCAATGATGTCATCAATCAAATGATAAGTCCAGAAACAATTACAACATTTACAAAACATTAAATATGGAGTATCAATAATTCAAGAAACATGTACAATGGAAAGCGATAGTAACATTCATGAAAAGATACGTTCGTTCTCCTGTCATTTCCTTTTTTTTTCATTTGAAATTGCATCATTTTCCACCAACCTCCACCAACCTACAAAGGTAATACTCGAGTATACCAAACGTTCACCCAGGTCCCTAATCGCCCGACCGAGTCCGTTTCTGGCTCGAGACGACCGGTAACAAGGGGCAATGGCCAGTTCAGCCCAAAAGGCTTACATTCATGCGCAAGTAGCATTTAATCATTTATCATGAAAATTTCACATTGATTTAGGTCGAGTGCGATAAAATACACACTCGCCTAGAAAGCTCGTTTTGGAAATCATTCAAAGCACGTAACACGTTATCAATCAATAATACAAGTCATGAAGTCAAGGAAATATATCAAACAAGGAACACTTTCATATAAGCACGCATGATATGCAAGAAAACAGTTCAAAAGTAGCTTTGGAAACAGTTCAAAAGTAAATAATGTAAGAAACATTTCACAAGTACTTTGGAAATAGTTTAGGGTCACTCACCTCCATGGCTCAGAAACCATCCATCATATATCATTGACTTGCTCAAATCCGAGTCTTAGATCACAAACTCAATGCAAACAAATCCCTTCAAAGTTCGGACAGCACTTCCCCTAAATTTCTTTACTTTTCCAGCCATCAAGGCTTCATTATTTCCTCATTCCAACCCAAAGGTACACACACACAACAACAAGTTCGTCCAATAGCCATTTAGCAAGTTCCAAGTAGTACTAGTACAAGTCAAACTAGGGAAAAGTCCGGAAATGAAAGTTAAGCTCAAAACCAGAAAAATAGTTTTGACGTCTTTTTGCGGTAATGGCACCAAAGGTACTACGAGTATCGGATGGAGGTCCAAGACCCACCGTTTCGAAGCTAAGAACTAGGGCTACAACAATGTAGAAGGTCACTCAGTCCAAATCCCAGCACAACTAAGTCAAATATGCCAAATAACAAACCAGAACCGTAATTGCAGGTTTACAAATTACACTATGCTGTAATCAGTACAACTCAGTCTAAACAGGTCCAAATGCAGAAATTCCAAAGGCATATGGTAGCTAGGACATCAAGATACATTTCATCAGAAGACCTCAACACCCAAATCCAAAACAATTCCAGTCAAAACAACCCATTTCAGACACAGTTCTAACATCCTGATGAACCCAGAACAGGAATAGTAATTTAGGCTTATCTCATTCTACACTACTCCAATTGACCTGAAATTTTACAGGAACCCTTAAAACATTAATACCTACAAATTTAATGTTTTAAGAAAAGGCCAATTCGGCCTCTAACCATGAGATATAAAACCGGCCAGAATTGGGGATATAAAACCCTAACTTTCTCAAATTCCTTCCAAACCCAAAATTGCTTGCAATTACCAATCATGTACACCTACTAGAGTCATTACCCTTCATTACCAACCATCATAGATAACCACAACATCATGATCAAATTAAACCAGCAAAATCATCAATAAATTAAAAACTTCACCAATTCATCTCAAACCAAGAAATAAACCACAAATTCAGCACTTTAGCTACCCCTAAGCACAACTTAAGCTTCATTAAGTGTAGGAGGAAGTTCAATCACCACTCACCTAGTAAACAAGAGAGGGAGAGTTGTTGGACACCTTAGCTTCCTTAAACACTTCACCAAATCACTTTCTAGTACCAAATGGAGAGATTTTATGGAGTAGAAACAAGATCAAATGGTTGGATGATTACACTCAAGCAAGATGGAAGCAAGAATCTTGGAGAGTTTTTCTTTCTTTCTTGAGAGAGAGGGTCGGCCAAGCTTGCAGAAATTTGGGTGCTTTTTGGGTCAAAATTGAGTATTAGTAAAGGTAACAAATAATGGTCAAAGTCAAGGTTGAATAGGAAGGTGACACTTGTCACCTTTAGGTTCAATACTTATCTTTTTGTCTCTCCAATACAAATATCTTAACACATTGTAAAATAATATCACTTAATACAAAATTCCAACAAGTTGTCAAAAATATAATGCATTTACCGCACTAGCGGGTCCCACGTCCAAAATACGCTTTTAATTTCTCAAAAACTAACCGATACTAGAAAAATCATTTAAAACCTATTTTTGCTCATAAACTTTATCTGGGGAATTTTTCTAATAAAGAAAATGTAGAAAAGGCGGACGATTAAATAAAATAAACACTAGAAAATTAGAAAATTTCCGGGTTCTCAAACTCATTTTTTTTTTCGGGGCGTCACACCCTCTCTTTCCCCTTTGGCCCTAATTACATTCCACCACGCCCTGGCTGGACCTTCGAATTGGAAAACAACGAATTGTACTTTCCTATCCTCTGTATAGTTTAAAGCGGAAAAGATGTTGATCATGGCCTCTAGCCATTTCTCGGCTCCTTCCGGGTCTGGTCCTCCCAAGAACTTAGGTGGGGAGAGCTTCTGGAATCTCTAAGGCCCTATATTGCCCCATATCGGGGTTCCTAGGTTGATTTACAGGGGCTTGACCCTGTTGTTCCACTAGACGGGCCAAAATATTTGTCATTTGTTGGATTGCGGTTGCCACTTGATCTCCCCCTACAGCCTGGGGTTCAGGTTGTGGCTCAATCGTTGCCTCTCTCTCCTCTCTCGATTCTTGCACCGGCTCCTGTGCTTGTCTAACCCCATGGCCCCGACTAGGACCGTGTCCTCGGTTAGTTCCCCTGACTTGACTTCTTCTACCCTCCATGTTTTGGATTTAACCAACTATGAACATATAAACAAAGTAAGGTATGGCTCATATCGCACGTTGCAAAAGGATAAATAGAGGTCATAAAACGCAAAATAAACAAGTACTTTATATACATAGCAAACAAGTCACATATACATGCCAACCTAGGCAAGTCAAAGGCTATACTAGCCAAGGAACATAGAACAAAAGAAACCCTATTTACATCCACCGTGACACGTCAAAGTCAATAACAAAAGAAAACGTGTCGTCCAACTATGTTCCTAACTACCCCACAAAAAATCTCCTCAATCCCCGATCCTAACAAGTCGTCTGGCTAGACGCCGACCCAACAGACTCTGAGGATGCACTCGGCTCCTCCTCCGGGTCATCCTTAGGATCCTCCTCAGGAGCACCAGGAACGTCAGGGGCTACAGGCACTTGACCCTCCTCGGCCAAGTCCTGTATCACATCATCCACCAGTGCCTCGCACTCAATCAGGATATGGCCGGTCCGGTCTCTGATATCCTCAACTACTCGCATAAGGCGTCCAGTCGTCGCCTGGGCCTGCTCGCGGAAAGCATCAGTCCGCTGCTGCTCCTCCAAAACCGAGGCCTCCAGCTCTCGGATCCGGGCTCCCTGGTTTCGGAGAGTAGCCTGGAGACGCTCAATCTCCGAATAGCACCAACGATTGGTGCTACCCAATCGTCTCCGCTCATCTTCCACCGCAAGCACTACCCGATCAGGGTAGGAGTAGGTCTTCCAGCAGTCGCAGCGTCGGATCTTGAGCGCTGGGGAGCACCGCTGCACTGGGCTACCGGGGCTCTCCTGATACGTGATCACGCGACAGACGGGCCCCTCCAGATGTGGCTCGTCAATAGGAGCGTCAGTAGGTATGTCAGTAGGTACGGGCTGAGACAGCCCAGCACTTCCAGATGCATCAATACCCGCCATCACCTAGGTTTGCAAATAACATTACAAAGTAAGTACAGGAGACGTAGAAACAAGGCTAAAGACTAAGCTCAAGAATAAAACCCTAGCCTATTGTTTCAAGCACTCAATCTATCCAGATCAATTCACAACCTAGGCTCTGTGTGAGAACCCGTAATTTTTCCCATTTTCTAGGTTTTATTATCTTTCATGGCTTGTTTTCTGCATTTTTGTGATTAGGAAAAATTCTAGATACTTTTAAGGAGTAGATATAGTTTTTAGATGACTTTTCTAGTATCGATTAGTTTTTGAGAAATTAAGAGCGTATACCGGACGTGGGACCCACTAGTGCGAAAAGTTCGAAAAAATTCGGCCAACTAGGTTAAGTTTTGGATACTGGAATTAATTTACCGGGTGTTAAGAGATAAGTAGAGGAAGCTAAGTGGATTGGTATAAGAGAGACAAAAGTTAGGCAAGCATTAATGAAAGTGACAAGTGTCTCCTTATGAGTGGAGGTTGCTTTATGACTACTATTCATGTTCTTACCATTGACCAAATAAATAAAAAAAATACCAAAAATTCACCATTTTTCTCTTCCTCTTGGCCGAGCTCTTCAAGCAACAAAAGAAAGAAAACTCTTCAAGTTTTTGGCTTCAATCTTGCTTCAATCAACTCACTCAACCATCCAATCTTGTTTTTGCTCCATAAAACCACTTAAGGGAGTGGTAGTGAGGTGTTGTGTGGAGTTATTTGGAAAGCTAAAGGGACTAGTTGCTCTCTCTCTTGTTTCTAAGGTGAGTTGTGAAGAACCCCTCTCCTCCCTCTAATGATGCTTAATTTATGCTTAGTGGTGGAATAAGATGCAACTTTATGGATTATATTGTGATTTTTGGTTGAATTGGTGAACTTTTGATTATTGGGGATTTTTCTGTTTTAATATGAATATGATTGTGTGGCTATGTATGATGATTGGAAATGGTATGTAAGGGATATAGGAGGTGGAAAAAGTGGATAATTGCAAGCAATTTTTGTTTTGGAAGAAAATTGAAAAAATTAGGGTTTGATGTTCTTCATTCTGCCTGGTACTGTAGCTCATAGCTAGGAGCCGAATTGGCCTTGGGTTAAAACATGAAAGTTGTAGGTAATGATATTTTAGAGGTTTCAACAAAATTTCAGGTCAATCAGAGTAGCTTAGCTTGAGAAAAGTCGAAATTACCCTTGCTGTCCTGGTTTTACCCGAATTTGGGAATTGCTTCTGTAATTGGTTATTTTGGTTAGGAATGCTTCCGAATTGGTTGTTGAAGTCTTCTGATGAAATGTATCCCTGTTTCTTAGATTTCATATGGCTTTGGAATTTCTGGATTTGGACTTATGTAGGCTGTTTTATGATGTTTGTACTAGAATGCGTTCTGTGAATCTGTTTTTGCGGTTCTGGTGTAGTAGATTGCATTTTTTACCTAGTTACACTCGAAACTGGGTTGAGTAACCTTCTGTAATATTTTATACCCTATCTCTTAGCTTCAAAATGGTGGATCTTGGACCTTCATCCGATAATCGTAGTGCCTTTGGTACCATTACCGCAAAATGACGTCAAAAACTATTTTTTTCAGGGTTAAAGCAAGTTCCATTTCCGGATTTTTCTGGTTTCCTCTAATGCTTATGTATGCTTATGAAGCCCTATTGTGGTAATATTTGGCATTGGTTTATGACTTGTAATCGAGTCTTGTTGTGCTTATTTGACTATCTTAGGGCTTGACTTTCATTTCCGGACTTTTCCCTAGCTTGAATTGTACTTGTACTACTTGGAGCTTACTGAGCGGCTATTGAATGAACTTATTTTGTGTGTGACTTTGGGACTGGCTGAGGAAAATAATGAAGCCATGACGGCTGGAAAAGTAAGCAAATTTAGGGGAAGTGCTGTCCAATTTTCTAGGCCGTTTGGTTCCTTTAAGTTTGAATTGCCTTTTGGTAGAAATGAACGGCTTTTGGGTTGTTTGAGCCTAGGTCTTCATGTTACCTTTTCGTTTCTAAAAATCATGTTTGGCACCCTTGCATTAGTAATTATTTGGCGAGGCATACGACTGGTAGTCGAGCCTCACATGTGCATTCTGTATACTCGATTTTTGAAAGTGGAACCTTCAATTGTTTTACTTTGGTTCTTTTAGGGTTTCTTGGCGATTAAAGCCAATCTGAAGTGAAAACTGACTTGAACCGGTGAGTGTACCACTCCCCTTATTTGTTACTTAACTTGATTTCTGTACATGCAATCTGTGATATGAACGATTGAACTATCGGTTTATTCTGTTTGAGACGAGGGTGTACTTTATCACACTCGTTCTCTTGTCTGGTCATATGCCCATTTTGAGTGCGTATCTGAATCTGCTATCTGTATCTGTTCTGACGTCGTTTGGAAGCTTGTATCCAACGACCTTTCTGTGACCTCTGAGCTCAATACCTGTGGCCAGTTACTCGAGTCGGGCCAGCAAGGGCCTGGTCGATTAGATAACGAACCACGGTAGTCTGTTTTGGGATCTTTGGGTATTGAGATCCTTGATTCCGGTATACTCGAGTATTACCATTTCTGTTCTGATTGGATTTCGGGCCCGGTGGGGGTATGTGAGGTGGAAGGAGTCGAAGAAAGTGGAGTCTACGGTATTGGTTACTTCTGTAAAGTTGACGGAGTGTCAACTGTTATTTCGATCAAGTTTCGGTGAAGCAAATGGGAAGTTGGCTCCTGAGAGCCACCCGTATCCTTTTGTCTATGGTGTTTGTTCACTTCTTTATTTGATGCACATATGTGATTAATTGAATATGAAGTTCCATGTTCTTATTTGCTATTATTTTGGTACCTCATTGAGCGTAAGCTCACCCCTTCCCGTTATCTTTGTTTTCCTTACAGGGAACCACTTTTGGGGTTAAGATGTTTTGACGCACGAGTCGAGCTAGTTTTATTATATTTTTGTAAAGCTCCTCGATAGTTGGAAAACCCTAAATTTATTTTGATCTAATTATCTTCTGTTGTTCCGTAAATTACAAACGTATGTGTATAAAACTATTTACCCTGTTCATGTAACCTATTTGGATTGGAAATGTTTTCCCGGGTCATATGGCCATATCTGTATTCGTTGGGCTCCTGGCTGAGTGGTGATGTGGCAACCACTAATCATGCTTGGTGTTGATTTTCGTTTTGCCATTTGGCGACTTTGAATCGTTTGAGCGCGCTATTTCCTTCCTGAACGTTTTCAATTTCTTTTAACGGCTCGACTGAGTCCTGGCGAGAGCTGGGCAGGCGGCCCACCGAACCCTCTGGTTTGCCTTAGGGGGAGGTGGGGCCGTCACACTCTGATACCACCTGTGACGACCCCACCATCCCCGAAGGCGTACCAAAGGGTTCGGCGGACCACCTGCCCAGCTCTCGCCAGGACTCACTCACTCGTATCACGTGCATACATCCGTGGATCATAAATAACATCGCAATTCAAGCTTATAATTTACATTGATGCGCAATCAAGATACAAAGCCTCAATATACCCAAATCGGTTCAAAGTGTATACAATCTAGATACAAAACATTCGATTCGAGGAATAGTGCGAGTACAAGTCAAAAGTCAAAACAACTAGACTACGCTAGTCTTTACACGTCTCACGCCTCGCTCGTACCCCTGTAAGGAAAACAAAACTAACGGAGTGAGCCAAAGCTCCGTGAAGTTCCAAATATCAAATTGGCCATCAAACAAAGTAATAACAGTGTAATAGTGAAATAGCGAGCAAACAAGTCCAATCAAAGAAATAATACTTCAGGTAATCAAGAATATATGGATCATATTCACATGTAAGGATACAATGGCTCATGTCTCGGCTCCATCCCAGCTTGATCGATTGGTAGTTGACACTCCGTCAACTTTCAAGTGATAACTATTCCAGAAAGAAAACTCCACTTCACGCCAGTCTCCGTCCACCGATCAACCCCCTTATCCGGGCCCGCACGCCACACAAAACACGGGTGGTAATACTCGAGTATACCGATTAGCCGAGGAGATAACACTCCACTCGACATTACTAGTTACCCAGGGTTCGTTATCTAATCGACCAGGCCCTTGCCGGCTCGACTCGATTAACTAGCCACAGGGTTTCTGGAATTCCAGGCAAGATATACTTCATACACATGTAAAGCAAGTCAATTGAAATCGATGAACAAGTACAAGTCTTATTAGGGCAAGTGTGATAAAGTACACCCTTGCCCTGTCAAATCACTTATATATCATGTAATCACATTTGTCAAAGAGAAATCACAAATATCAAGTTCAATCAGATATTTGGAAGCACTCACCAAAAGTAGTGCCTCTAGTGTTCGCGTCTGGGTAGTACTCCGGGTTTGGAGTCCAAATCTGCGATAAAACTTGATTTAAGAACTTTGAAAATCAACTAAGGTTCGAAACCTAGACGTTTCGTTCAATAAGAATCAAGAAATTGAAATTCACTTGGAGAATAGTCGTGAAACGGTTGCTCGCTTTTCAAACTGAAAAATTTTGTAAGATGTATACTTGGAAATAACTTTTGAGTCGAAAGTACAAGGAAAACAGATTTATAGTGATTATTACCGCTTTTCCTAAGGGTACAAGTTCGGCTTGGTTCTAACGTATAACCCTCGATAACCAAAATAGCAAAAGTCCTAGACGGTTCAAGTGATATTCATTTATCAACTTTACCTAAGTCGCAAGTATATTTGTCTAGTCCTCGAGCGTAAATTTGGGCAGCATGCCCTTTGTATTTTCCTATTTCCAGCCATTTATGGCTTCATTATTTTCCTCATTCAAACCCAAAGGTACACACACAACAATCTAATTTCAATAGCCATTCATTAGGCTCAAGACAATACTAGGACAAAATCAAGCTAACAACAAGTGCGGAAATGAAGTTTAACAAGAGACAGATTTGATAGAGTTTTGCGTAACGGACACAACCGAAGCTACGCTTATCGGATTGGGATGAACCTTATATCGTTTCGAAGCTAGGACGATGGCCTAGAACTTTCATGAAGATCACTTAGTCAAATTTCCAGTCTAACCCAGTCAAATTCCCAATTCACAGAACCAACTTCCAACTAACCGGCTAGTTAACCGTACTACATTTAAATGGCCATATCTCAGGTTACCAAAGTCCGTTTAAGGCGTTCTTGGAGGAGTTGGAAAGCTAAGACAGATTACTAAAACTTTCATGTTTTTGAAAAAGGCTAAATCAGCACGGATCATAGTGAATAGACACGGTCAACTGGATGAACTGTCTAAAATGGATCACTGGATGCATCCTAGGGTAGTGAGGGTATTTTGGTCTTTGCACAGGCTAAGTTGCTCCGATTGAGTTGAAATTTTGTAGAAAACTATAAAACATCATTATCTACAACTTTCATGTTTTATGATAAGCCTAATTTGGCCTCTAACATCACAAACTGGAACCGGACAGAACTGAACTACAATTTTCCAGAAATCTGAAATTTTACGGTTTCAAAGGAAACTTTCTTCATTTCTTGCTTCAATCACTACCACAACCTCTTATATAAGCTTAGATACAACATATACTATCCATGCAGCAAGTATTGGCAGCAAATCCTTCAAACCCTAACTCATGTAACTCAAGAAAACATACACTATATCCATCCAAATCATTATAATAGCTATCATCCACCACAAATTTAAGGTGCTATGCCAAGTTAAGCATGATTAAGAGTAAGAAATGGAGAAATCAACATTATTACCTTGCTAAAGTGACTACCAAGACCAGCCCTAGCTTTCCTTCCAAAATTTCACCAACACCCCACTAGCTAAACACTCAAGGAAGGTTTTAATCGGTTTAGTTTCTTGTTTCCTCACTTGGATGGCTCAAACTCAAGATGAAATGGTAAAGCTCTCCCTTGGTTTTTCTCTCCCTCTCTCTCGGCCAAAGCAGCAGAAAGATGATGAAGAAATGAAGCTCCATGGTGATAAGAAGGCAAGACTATTTGTTGTAGACACCAAATTTTAAAAGATATTTTTTTACCCTAATTTTGTTTTATTTTTAGTAATAATTTTCTTAAATTCCATGATTTTTGGCATTTATATAGCACTTTAGTATTTTTTTTTTAGGTTATTATTATCTATTATTTTATTTTTATTTTTATTTTTAGTTGTATTTTGTATTCATTTTGGGCTCTCTTAGCTATTTACTTATTTATTTATCTATTTTTATGCCAAAAGAGAGAAAATTGGGGGAAAAATATGTTTTATTTCTTTTTATTGGAAAAAAGTAAAAGAAAAAGAAAAGTGGAAAAGAGAGAAATTGTAGCTTTTTATTTTATCTTTTGGGTACTAATTTTGTTTAAATTGTTATTTTTGTATTATTGTTATTTATTTAAAAAGAAAACAAAAGAGGAAACCCGAGAGCGGGTTTTAGGCAGTTTTAAGAGATTCTGATTAAAAAAAAAAAAAAAAGACGCGGAACTAACAGCATGCAAGAAACAAGAAAATGCAGTTTTTTTTCCCAGTGGGTTTTCCGATCATTTTTCGCTGTGTTTTCTGGCTCCGTTAGATTAGGCAAGTACCGGCCATCTGGCTCCATCTAGGAGCTCCAATTCAAGGCCATGATCGATGGCTAGGAGGGGGGCTGGGGTGCTGAAATCCTTTGTGAGCCACCCAGATGGATTTTTAGGGTTTTAGGGACCTGGTGTTCCCCTATAAAAAGAAAACAGACGGCAAGAAAGAAAGCGGGGGGAGCAGAGTGACGGCGGAAAAATCGAGAGCAAGAGAGAGAGCTGAGGGATTGGGACGGCCGCATGAGTGAAAAATAAGGAAAACAAAAAAGCGACGGAAAAAAGTTTGAGGGAGAGCATAAGGCGTGACGGCTAAGGCTGGAGAGAAAAAAAGGGAGTGCGTGAGAAGGCTAGAGGAAAACAGAGAGAGAGCGGCTAGGTTTTGGCAGAAAGGCTTCGAGAGGAAGAAGGGTAACCAGGTGACGGGCTGAGCAGGGAAAAGAGACCGAGAGAGTGAGATGGAGAATTAGAGAGAGGAAGAGAGGAATCGGGTGCCATTCTTCCAGAGACAAAGTAGCAACTGGAGCTGCTGCTCCTCACCGAAGTCTTCACCATTTCACTCCACCATCGTTACCCGCGAGCTTCACCGAGAGAGAGAGCACGGTAAGTTATCTTTCGCTTCAGATTTTTAAGGCTTTCAAAGATGAATTCCGTGACTTTGCTTATGGCAATTTTTCCTGTTGATTATCCCCGATTTCGAACATAAATGCTTTATGTGGTGACTGGATTAAAGTCCCTTTTGTTTCTGATAATTTTCGAGGCTAGTCGCAACTTCATTTGAGTAGGGAATCAGTGAAAAATTTTCATGCTCATCTTTTGTTTGATAAACTGCCCAAATGACAATCTTGAACCAAAAGAGCAAATCTTTTTGCATTTTTTGTATACGATTAAGAGAACTCTGGTCAGTCCAACGCTGGCCAGAACCTTTGTGTTCGCTAGTTGGGGGAAAAGGGGGGAACGAAGCCCAGAGATGACGGAGTCATTTGCTTCTGTTTTGCTATCTTTTGTGTCTTGCAATGGTTTAGTGTGTGTTCGTATGTATGGGGTGAAAAGAAAAACTCTAGTCAGTCCAATGCCGGTTGAAGTAATGATTTCTAGTCTCTGGTGAAGTCTTGTTGAAGTGATAATTTCCAATCCAGCCTTTCCTGTCCTTTTAGTTGCTAGAATCCGTTTAGGATACTGTTTTCTCTTCGTATGGTATGATAGTCTTTTGGATGACTTGAAAGATTGCTGTTTGTTTGGGGTTTTGTTACCTGTGTCTGACCTGATATGTTTCATTGTAAAGTTGCAGACGGCTGAATCAGAAATCTCTTTCGAACTAGATTTGAATGCTCTGTTCTGAGTTTTTGTGTTTAATTCAAAGAGTTTTATGTTGAAAAATGGAAAGAATACTTGGTAATCTCATGGTTTTGATCCAAGTTATATTGGTTGAGCTACTAGTTGTGTTTGGATTATATCCGAGAACCCAGCAGAAGCAACAAAAGATGTCTTCCTCTCTTTACGAATCTGCTGGGGAGGAAGGATTTTGAATCCTTGACCGTGTGTCTTTGCATGATTTTGTTGGGTTAAGTTTTTGTGGGATTAGTTGACAAGTTTGCATGTTTTATTGGATGTTCATGGCTGTTTTCTGCATCTTGTAAGCTTAGAGCGACAGAGAGCTTCGTATGAAAATTGCAGAAGTAATGAAGGCTTCAGTTATCGTTGCATGCATGAAAAGTTTTACTAAAAGTTGCACTTAACCCCCTCAAGTTTCCCTTTATCTTACTATGGCCCAATTATGTTTTAATTGCTTGCAATTAGGTCCTAAGGTAATTGCAATTTGAATCGTTATTTGGCCTTTTATTATTTTGGGATCTGTGAAGTTCTTAAATGTGTTAATTGGACTCGAATGATTGGTTAATGTTTACAATTGGGTCCTTAGAAGTTCTTCTATCTTAGAAGTTTGGTCAATAATCTACCTCCCTTGAGATTAAGCATTTTTTGACTACATTTAAGTCGCAATTAGGGAAGAATTTGGTGTTTTGTTAGTACATTTTTTGAAGTTTCTAAGGTGTTCTGAATTTCCTTTTTGCCTTTTATTACTTATCTTTAAAGTGGTGCATTAATCCCTTACTTTGATGGTTTTAGCCCAAGTTATCTCTTTCTTTGGTGACTCTAGCCCAAGTTAGGTCCCGTTCACTTTACTAACATCACAAACGGGGAGGTATAATTTCTTTTATCCTTTTTGTCTCTCCTCTATGTGATCCAACGTGCTAAGTGAGAGTTGCATGTCTACTTTGCTTTCCTCGCCTTTCCTTAATTCCTTTCATTTATTTCATTTACTTTTGCTTTTATTAAGTTATTCTTTTATGGGGTATGTGTACACCTCTTGGCTTGTAATAGATAGGGTTTGGAGAGCATTTTTATTCACTTTTCCCCTTTCTCATTTGTTTTAGTTAGCCAATGTAATAGGTTCATTAGTGTGATTTGCATGCTTACGTGCTACGTGTTACTTGCTTTCTTAGGGTCTTGCATCTAGATACCATGCTTATGTGTTACGTGCAATATGTGATTTATGTGTTTATTTGCTTTATTAGCCTTTACATGATCTATTTGGTTTACAATGAATGAGTGACGTCATGGTGGCTAGTCCAACGCTGGTCATGGTTTTTCCCTCGTACTCTCACAAGTCCAATGCTTGTGAGAGAATTTTAGGAAAGGGCTAGTCCAATGCTAGACCCAATAGGCCGTCACCTCTCGTTAGTACATACTTGCGTGTTTCACTACATTTCATACATTTTTCTTAGTTTTCTAGCATTTGGCATGATCCTCCAATCCTTTCCCCTTCATTTTAGGTTTTTGCATCCTCATGCTAGTTATAGGGTACATTTGCTTGAGAGTCCCCTTTTGGTAAGGGAAACGAGCGAGTGTGGCTACAAAATAGCCTTAGCACGCTAGTTCTTCCTTCTAATCAAAGGGAAAATTAAAATCATGAAGTTAGAAGTCATTCCCGTACCCGACTTGATGCATTCCTCTAGGTTCATACACTCTCATTTTTATCATATCACTTCCTCACCTTTTTATCTACATTTTCTCACTACTTATATTTTTCTCACTCCACATGCCATGTTCACACATTTTTTTCCTTTCCCTATCACTTATTTATTTTCTACCTCACAAATTGCACCCAATCGCACTTATATGCATTTACTACTATTATACCATATTTTCATCCACTTGCACACAAACACCTTTATTTTCTTACATTTGCACACATTGCACTTTTCTTACATTTGCACACTTACACTTGCATTTGTATTTTTATGTTATTTTGCATTCCTCTTACATTTTTCACACTTGCACTCATATTTGGGTCTTCATTTGCATTATCCGTGACCTCTATAAGGTTTTTCCTTATTGGCCATCACAACTCATGTGATTGGGACCAAAAAGCCTCATAAGAGACATTTTAGATTTAGGATTGCATTTTTTTCATATCCATTAGTCACATCCAACATGCAACACATATTTTGGGTAGAAGAATTAAGAAAAGAAGGGCTAAGTCACGCAACTAGCTTTGGCTAGGGTAAGGGAGTGCCTTAGGCTTTGCCTTTGCCTTCTCCCTTATCAAATGTGACCCCCGATCCCTTTCTTTGGTTACGTAGACCTAAAAGTTCTTTAAAAAGGGTTTGTTTACTTTTATTTTCAAAAAATCACTTTTTGGGTGACTTGGTACACCCTAACTCTATACCAAGTGGCGACTCCATTTTCCATTCAAAAAACCCTTTTTGAACTGTTGTGTGGCCAAACCGTCGCATTTCACAATCCCACGGCCTTTTATTTTTACTTTCACACACGTTCACATACATATCCCACACACTACTTTCACACCTTCAAAAAGTGGGGCGCGACAGTTGGCGACTCCACGGGGGATTTCCTAAGTGGGTCCAAGCATTTGATTTAGCCATTCTTTTCTTTTTTTCTACCCTTTTTATGCATAGCATTTGGATATTAGGGTTGCATTTTCCATTTTAGGACTTTTTACCTCGCGCGCGTATCAAACTATTCCCTCATTCACGTATGTATGATTGGTTGTTTGGATGTATGTTGTACTTGTTTTATTCTGCCCTAGGCATTGCATTTGGGTAGGGGATGTAACAGCCCCACTTTCCCCTAAGGCGAACCAAAGGGGTTAGCGGACTGCCTGCCCAGCTCTCGCCAGGACTACGGATCCGTTTACGTCAATCTAACACGTTCCGAAACTTACCAACGAGCGTAAGCAAGTCAAAATGGCAACATAACCCAAAATAAGAAAAATGAAATCCGGAGTCGGCCAAGATAGTAACCGACCCGTCAGAACCCAACCGAAAGAGCACGCAAACATTCACATCTGAACTTTAGCGATTACAATCCAAAATGACATACAAAAGTTTTCAAAAGTTAATACATATACACGGTTTGCCAAATCAAAAGAGAAAACGCCCCAAAAGTACACTTAGGGTTT
The DNA here is from genome assembly GCF_003713205.1 of Coffea eugenioides. Lineage (NCBI taxonomy): Eukaryota > Viridiplantae > Streptophyta > Magnoliopsida > Gentianales > Rubiaceae > Coffea > Coffea eugenioides. Next base: position 23,827,781 of record NC_040044.1, on the reverse strand, counting down.
TAATACATGAGCTATACAAAAAATATGTTCAACTAGCTCAATTTGGCGGCCATTTGTCAAATCCAGACCAAAAGGGTTTATTTTCCTGTAAGGAAAACGAAAGGGAACAGAAAGGGGTGAGCTTGCGCTCAATGAGGTACCAAACATATAGCAGAAAAATCATGGCATTTCACATTTAACAAATCATATACACATTCCAGATGTAAACCAAAGGAACCAATGATTCAAATCAGAAGGATACGGGTGGCTCTCAGGAGCCAAATTTCCAGCGCAGTACTTGATCCAAACCGGTTGACTCTCCGTCAACGTATATAGAACCAAAACGTCCGTAGACCCCTCTTTACACCGAATTCCGTCCACCAAACACCCCTTTACCGGGCCCGCTCACCGTAATCGAACAGAAATGGTAATACTCGAGTATACCCGGAATCAAGGGTCTCAATACCCAAAGATCCCAAAACAGACTACCGTGGTTCGTTATCTAATCGTCCAGGCCCTTGCCGGCCCGACTCGAATAACTTAGCCACAGGATTTGAGCTCATAGGTCACAGAAAGGTCGTTGGACTCAAGCTTCCAAACGACGTCAGAACAGATACAGAACCAGATACAGATAACAGATACAGATACAGATACAGATAGCAGATTCAGATACGCGTTCAAAATTGGCATATGAACAGACCAGAGAACGAGTGTGATAAAGTACACCCTCGCCTCCATTTTATCAAACAGTATTTGGCTTCAATAATCATAAATCAAGTATTCAGATAATCAGATATTTCACATAACGGGTAGCAGGTAGTGGAACACTCACCGGCTCAACTTCAAAAGTTTTCACTTCAGATTGGCCTTAATCGCCAAGAAATCCTAAAATAATCAAAATAAACCAATTGAAGGTTTTACTTCCAGAATCGAGTAAACAGAATGCACATGTGAGGCTCGACTACTAGTCGTATGCCTCGCCAAATAGTTACTAATGCAAGGGTGCAAAACATGATGTTCTTAGAAACGAAAAGGTAACATGAAGACTTAGGCGCAAATAACCCAAAAGCCTTTCATTTCCACAAAAAGGCAAATCCAACTTAAAGGAACCAAACGGCCTATAAAATCGGGCAGCACCTCCCCTAAATTTCTTACTTTTCCAGCCATTAAGGCTTCATTATATCCTCAAATCAGTCCAAACAGTTCACACAAAAGTCATCTCATTTACCAAAAGCCGTTCACTAGGCTCAAAGCAGTACAAGTACAAAAGTTAGCTAGGAAATGACCGGAATAAGAATAAGTCTTAAAACATGTAAGCAAGTACAATGAGACTCGATAACGAGTCAAAAAGCCATGCCAATCATAACCCAATAGGGTTTCATATGCATAAACAAGCATAATAGCAAACCAGAAATTCAGCAATGCACCACTTGACCTTAACAAAAAAACAGTTTTCGTCCTCTTTTTGCGGTAATAGCACAAAATGCGCTACGCTTATCGGATGAGGACGTAAGACCCACCATCTCGAAGATAAAAGATAGGGCTACAACAATGTAGAAGGCCACTCAGTCCAAATCCTAGCACAACTAGGTCCAAAATGCAGAAAACCAAGCCAGAACCGTAATTGCAGGTTCCCAAATCACACAAAACTGTAATCAGTCCAAGTCAGTCTATACAGGTCCAAATGCATTGATTCCAAAGGAATATCAAAGCTAAGACATCCAGATACATTTCATCAGAAGACACCAACAACAAAATCCAAACCAATTCCAGTCAAAACAGACGATTACAATCACAGTTCGCACATTCTGATCACCCAGAACAGCAACAGTAAAAACGGCATAACTCACTCTACACTACGCCAAATGCCCTGAAATTTTGCAGGAACTTCATACTCATAAATACCTACAACTTTCATGTTTTGAGCAAAGTCCAATTCAGCCTCTATCTATGACCTAAAATTTCGGACAGATTAGGGGTTCATGAACCCTAACTTTTCACATTTCATTCCAAACCCAAAATTGATTGCATTTATCAACAATTCACACCCACTAGAGTCAAAGCCCCTTATTACCAACCATCAAAAACAACCACACCACCAAGATCATATGAAACCAGAAAATTCCTCAAAAAATAAAAAACTCAACCAAATCACTTCAAACCAAGAAATAAATCACACATACCATCACTCAAGCTACTTCTAAGCATAACATAAACATCATTAGGTGTAGTAGGGTGTTCAAGCATCACTTACCAAGAAATTAAGAGAGAGGAAGTAGTAGGACACCTTAGCTCTCCAAGAAACCTTCACCAAATCACTCACTATCACTAACTAAAGGGATTTTATGGAGTAATTGCAAGATCAAATGGTTGGATGGTTCACCTTGAGCAAGATTGGAGCTAAAACTTGAAGAGTTTCTTGCTTCCTTTTGGAGAGAGAGAGCCGGCCATATGAGGAGAAGAAATGGTGATTTTTGAGCAATTTTTTTCAAGATATTTACTCAATTTGGTCAAAAGTCAAAAGTGTGAATAGTTGCCAACAAAGTCCAACCAATGGTTGTGTGACACTTGTCACTCCATTAATGCAATCTTATCACTTCTTTTTCTCTCTCACATCAATCATTTCACACACTCTACTTATCTCTTAACACCCGATAAATTTTACACGGTATCCGGAATTTAACCTAATTGGCCGAATTTTTCCGAACTTTTCGCACTAGTGGGTCCCACGTCCGATATACGTTCTTAATTTCTCAAAATCTATTCGATACTAGAAAAATCATCTAAAACTATAATTACTCATAAAATTCACCAGAAAAAAATTCCTAAGCCAGAAATGCAGAAAACAAGCCATTAAAGGGGATAAATCCTAGGAAAATTATTAAGAAGAATATACGGGTTCTCACACTCTCTCCCCCTTAAAAGAATGTCGTCCTCGACATTCTAACTCCTATATAAATCCGGTCAAGATATCGCTCAGAAACCAATCAAGCTGTAGAATTCCATCTACTCCAACTCGTATTCACCAGGTCCAATTTGTTATTCCCAAAGTCAGTCAAATACTAAGCAACATTCTAATCTTACGTATCACAATTCATGATCTTGTAAAGCACTTAGCTAAATATCACGCCAATCCAACTTATCAAATAGTCATGGTCCAGTGGTCCAGTAGGGAGTTAATCGCGTAACCAGATAAAACAGGCAAAAGGCTTGAAATCGGACATAATGTCCCAGATATTTGGAAGACATTCAGGGTATAGCGACACTTCAAATCAAAATTCATCCCTGGTGGTGCTGGACAACACAACAAGCAATGCCCCACCAGAGAGGTTCAGTTCAACCGCTACAGAAAAGTAGTAGCCGGTCTACAACCACATGAGTACGAATAAGTTCCAGAGTAGGGTCAAATATTACAAGTTCAGGGAGCATGAACACAAAGAAGAGTACAAGTTCAAGTTCAAGGATCATGAGTACAGGTAAGAACACACTGGCCTAACCTCTGTCCAGCAATTCACATTCGTAAATAGTCATAAAATTCAAGTCCACCTACAGGTCACATACCATATATACAATCAGTCGAGTCAAGTACAGGCAAGTCAGAAACAAACATAGACGATCCCCCGAGGAATGGCCTTTCTAGTTCACCAAATCCTTTCTAACCTAGGCCCTCATATCCTTCGTATCCGGGCGCAAGAATCCCATCTAAGATAATTCACAACTCGAGCCGGCCGGTCCCAAGAGTAAACCATCCTTATTAAAGATTCCTACCCGACATACATACCCAGCTTCCTCGAGTCCCATGATAATGATTCGTACACTTATCACATGCCCGGTTCATAACTTACGCTCAAACGAGCACTTAGACATATTCATGAAATTAGGACCACAACACCACTTGGCCCAGTCTCACTCCGCGCAGAGACCACGCGAAGTGGCTCTGATACCACTTGTAACAGCCCCACTTTCCCCTAAGGCGAACCAAAGGGGTTAGCGGACTGCCTGCCCAGCTCTCGCCAGGACTACGGATCCGTTTACGTCAATCTAACACGTTCCGAAACTTACCAACGAGCGTAAGGAAGTCAAAATGGCAACATAACCCAAAATAAGAAAAATGAAATCCGGAGTCGGCCAAGATAGTAACCGACCCGTCAGAACCCAACCGAAAGAGCACGCAAACATTCACATCTGAACTTTAGCGATTACAATCCAAAATGACATACAAAAGTTTTCAAAAGTTAATACATATACACGGTTTGCCAAATCAAAAGAGAAAACGCCCCAAAAGTACACTTAGGGTTTTAATACATGAGCTATACAAAAAATATGTTCAACTAGCTCAATTTGGCGGCCATTTGTCAAATCCAGACCAAAAGGGTTTATTTTCCTGTAAGGAAAACAAAAGGGAACAGAAAGGGGTGAGCTTGCGCTCAATGAGGTACCAAACATATAGCAGAAAAATCATGGCATTTCACATTTAACAAATCAGATACACATTCCAGATGTAAACCAAAGGAACCAATGATTCAAATCAGAAGGATACGGGTGGCTCTCAGGAGCCAAATTTCCAGCGCAGTACTTGATCCAAACCGGTTGACTCTCCGTCAACGTATATAGAACCAAAACGTCCGTAGACCCCTCTTTACACCGAATTCCGTCCACCAAACACCCCTTTACCGGGCCCGCTCACCGTAATCGAACAGAAATGGTAATACTCGAGTATACCCGGAATCAAGGGTCTCAATACCCAAAGATCCCAAAACAGACTACCGTGGTTCGTTATCTAATCGTCCAGGCCCTTGCCGGCCCGACTCGAATAACTTAGCCACAGGATTTGAGCTCATAGGTCACAGAAAGGTCGTTGGACTCAAGCTTCCAAACGACGTCAGAACAGATACAGAACCAGATACAGATAACAGATACAGATACAGATACAGATAGCAGATTCAGATACGCGTTCAAAATTGGCATATGAACAGACCAGAGAACGAGTGTGATAAAGTACACCCTCGCCTCCATTTTATCAAACAGTATTTGGCTTCAATAATCATAAATCAAGTATTCAGATAGTCAGATATTTCACATAACGGGTAGCAGGTAGTGGAACACTCACCGGCTCAACTTCAAAAGTTTTCACTTCAGATTGGCCTTAATCGCCAAGAAATCCTAAAATAATCAAAATAAACCAATTGAAGGTTTTACTTCCAGAATCGAGTAAACAGAATGCACATGTGAGGCTCGACTACTAGTCGTATGCCTCGCCAAATAGTTACTAATGCAAGGGTGCAAAACATGATGTTCTTAGAAACGAAAAGGTAACATGAAGACTTAGGCGCAAATAACCCAAAAGCCTTTCATTTCCACAAAAAGGCAAATCCAACTTAAAGGAACCAAACGGCCTATAAAATCGGGCAGCACCTCCCCTAAATTTCTTACTTTTCCAGCCATTAAGGCTTCATTATATCCTCAAATCAGTCCAAACAGTTCACACAAAAGTCATCTCATTTACCAAAAGCCGTTCACTAGGCTCAAAGCAGTACAAGTACAAAAGTTAGCTAGGAAATGACCGGAATAAGAATAAGTCTTAAAACATGTAAGCAAGTACAATGAGACTCGATAACGAGTCAAAAAGCCATGCCAATCATAACCCAATAGGGTTTCATATGCATAAACAAGCATAATAGCAAACCAGAAATTCAGCAATGCACCACTTGACCTTAACAAAAAAACAGTTTTCGTCCTCTTTTTGCGGTAATAGCACAAAATGCGCTACGCTTATCGGATGAGGGCGTAAGACCCACCATCTCGAAGCTAAAAGATAGGGCTACAACAATGTAGAAGGCCACTCAGTCCAAATCCTAGCACAACTAGGTCCAAAATGCAGAAAACCAAGCCAGAACCGTAATTGCAGGTTCCCAAATCACACAAAACTGTAATCAGTCCAAGTCAGTCTATACAGGTCCAAATGCATTGATTCCAAAGGAATATGAAAGCTAAGACATCCAGATACATTTCATCAGAAGACACCAACAACAAAATCCAAACCAATTCCAGTCAAAACAGACGATTACAATCACAGTTCGCACATTCTGATCACCCAGAACAGCAACAGTAAAAACGGCATAACTCACTCTACACTACGCCAAATGCCCTGAAATTTTGCAGGCACTTCATACTCATCAATACCTACAACTTTCATGTTTTGAGTAAAGTCCAATTCGGCCTCTATCTATGACCTAAAATTTCGGACAGATTAGGGGTTCATGAACCCTAACTTTTCACATTTCATTCCAAACCCAAAATTGATTGCATTTATCAACAATTCACGCCCACTAGAGTCAAAGCCCCTTATTACCAACCATCAAAAACAACCACACCACCAAGATCATATGAAACCAGAAAATTCTTCAAAAAATAAAAAACTCAACCAAATCACTTCAAACCAAGAAATAAATCACACATACCATCACTCAAGCTACTTCTAAGCATAACATAAACATCATTAGGTGTAGTAGGGTGTTCAAGCATCACTTACCAAGAAATTAAGAGAGAGGAAGTAGTAGGACACCTTAGCTCTCCAAGAAAGCTTCACCAAATCACTCACTATCACTAACTAAAGGGATTTTATGGAGTAATTGCAAGATCAAATGGTTGGATGGTTCACCTTGAGCAAGATTGGAGCTAAAACTTGAAGAGTTTCTTGCTTCCTTTTGGAGAGAGAGGGCCGGCCATATGAGGAGAAGAAATGGTGATTTTTGAGCAATTTTTTCAAGATATTTACTCAATTTGGTCAAAAGTCAAAAGTGTGAATAGTTGCCAACAAAGTCCAACCAATGGTTGTGTGACACTTGTCACTCCATTAATGCAATCTTATCACTTCTTTTTCTCTCTCACATCAATCATTTCACACACTCTACTTATCTCTTAACACCCGATAAATTTTACACGGTATCCGGAATTTAACCTAATTGGCCGAATTTTTCCGAACTTTTCGCACTAGTGGGTCCCACGTCCGATATACGTTCTTAATTTCTCAAAATCTATTCGATACTAGAAAAATCATCTAAAACTATAATTACTCATAAAATTCACCAGAAAAAAATTCCTAAGCCAGAAATGCAGAAAACAAGCCATTAAAGGGGATAAATCCTAGGAAAATTATTAAGAAGAATATACGGGTTCTCACACTCTCTCCCCCTTAAAAGAATGTCGTCCTCGACATTCTAACTCCTATATAAATCCGGTCAAGATATCGCTCAGAAACCAATCAAGCTGTAGAATTCCATCTACTCCAACTCGTATTCACCAGGTCCAATTTGTTATTCCCAAAGTCAGTCAAATACTAAGCAACATTCTAATCTTACGTATCACAATTCATGATCTTGTAAAGCACTTAGCTAAATATCACGCCAATCCAACTTATCAAATAGTCATGGTCCAGTGGTCCAGTAGGGAGTTAATCGCGTAACCAGATAAAACAGGCAAAAGGCTTGAAATCGGACATAATGTCCCAGATATTTGGAAGACATTCAGGGTATAGCGACACTTCAAATCAAAATTCATCCCTGGTGGTGCTGGACAACACAACAAGCAATGCCCCACCAGAGAGGTTCAGTTCAACCGCTACAGAAAAGTAGTAGCCGGTCTACAACCACATGAGTACGAATAAGTTCCAGAGTAGGGTCAAATATTACAAGTTCAGGGAGCATGAACACAAAGAAGAGTACAAGTTCAAGTTCAAGGATCATGAGTACAGGTAAGAGCACACTGGCCTAACCTCTGTCCAGCAATTCACATTCGTAAATAGTCATAAAATTCAAGTCCACCTACAGGTCACATACCATATATACAATCAGTCGAGTCAAGTACAGGCAAGTCAGAAACAAACATAGACGATCCCCCGAGGAATGGCCTTTCTAGTTCACCAAATCCTTTCTAACCTAGGCCCTCATATCCTTCGTATCCGGGCGCAAGAATCCCATCTAAGATAATTCACAACTCGAGCCGGCCGGTCCCAAGAGTAAACCATCCTTATTAAAGATTCCTACCCGACATACATACCCAGCTTCCTCGAGTCCCATGATAATGATTCGTACACTTATCACATGCCCGGTTCATAACTTACGCTCAAACGAGCACTTAGACATATTCATGAAATTAGGACCACAACACCACTTGGCCCAGTCTCACTCCGCGCAGAGACCACGCGAAGTGGCTCTGATACCACTTGTAACAGCCCCACTTTCCCCTAAGGCGAACCAAAGGGGTTAGCGGACTGCCTGCCCAGCTCTCGCCAGGACTACGGATCCGTTTACGTCAATCTAACACGTTCCGAAACTTACCAACGAGCGTAAGGAAGTCAAAATGGCAACATAACCCAAAATAAGAAAAATGAAATCCGGAGTCGGCCAAGATAGTAACCGACCCGTCAGAACCCAACCGAAAGAGCACGCAAACATTCACATCTGAACTTTAGCGATTACAATCCAAAATGACATACAAAAATTTTCAAAAGTTAATACATATACACGGTTTGCCAAATCAAAAGAGAAAACGCCCCAAAAGTACACTTAGGGTTTTAATACATGAGCTATACAAAAAATATGTTCAACTAGCTCAATTTGGCGGCCATTTGTCAAATCCAGACCAAAAGGGTTTATTTTCCTGTAAGGAAAACAAAAGGGAACAGAAAGGGGTGAGCTTGCGCTCAATGAGGTACCAAACATATAGCAGAAAAATCATGGCATTTCACATTTAACAAATCAGATACACATGCCAGATGTAAAGCAAAAGAACCAATGATTCAAATCAGAAGGATACGGGTGGCTCTCAGGAGCCAAATTTCCAGCGCAGTACTTGATCCAAACCGGTTGACTCTCCGTCAACGTATATAGAACCAAAACGTCCGTAGACCCCTCTTTACACCGAATTCCGTCCACCAAACACCCCTTTACCGGGCCCGCTCACCGTAATCGAACAGAAATGGTAATACTCGAGTATACCCGGAATCAAGGGTCTCAATACCCAAAGATCCCAAAACAGACTACCGTGGTTCGTTATCTAATCGTCCAGGCCCTTGCCGGCCCGACTCGAATAACTTAGCCACAGGATTTGAGCTCATAGGTCACAGAAAGGTCGTTGGACTCAAGCTTCCAAACGACGTCAGAACAGATACAGATCCAGATACAGATAACAGATACAGATACAGATACAGATAGCAGATTCAGATACGCGTTCAAAATTTGCATATGAACAGACCAGAGAACGAGTGTGATAAAGTACACCCTCGCCTCCATTTTATCAAAACAGTATTTGGCTTCAATAGTCATAAATCAAGTATTCAGATAGTCAGATATTTCACATAACGGGTAGCAGGTAGTGGAACACTCACAGGTTCAACTTTAAAAGTTTTCACTTCAGATTGGCCTTAATCGCCAAGAAACCCTAAAATAATCAAAATAAACCAATTGAAGGTTTCACTTCCAGAATCGAGTAAACAGAATGCACATGTGAGGCTCGACTACTAGTCGTATAGGCCTCGCAAATAGTTACTAATTGCTAAGGCGTGGCAAAACATGATGTTCTTAGAAACGAAAAGGTTAACATGAAAGCCTTAGGCGCAAAATAACCCAAAACCTTCATTTCCACAAAAAGGCATCCAACTTAAAGGAACCCAACCGGCTATAAAATCGGGCAGCACCTCCCCTAAATTTCTTTACTTTTCCAGCCATTAAGGCCTTCATTATTATCCTCAAATCAGCTCCCAACAGTTCACACCAAAAGTCATTCTCATTTACCAAAAAAAGCCGTTCACTTAGGCTCAAAGCTAGTACAAGTACAAAAGTTAGCTAGGAAAATGACCGGAATAAGGAATAAGTCTTAAAACATGTAAGCAAGTACAATGAGACTCGATAACGACGTCAAAAAGCCATTGCCAATCATAACCAATAGGGTTCATATGCGAAAACAAGCATAATAGCAAACCAGAAATTAAACAGCAAGCACCACTTGAACCTTTAACAAAAAAAACAGTTTTCGTCCTCTTTTTGCGGTAATTATAATTATATTTTTTAATAAATATATTTTTATAATTAAACACAAAATGCGCTTACGCTATCGGGATGAGGGCGTAAGACCAACCATCTCGAAGCTAAAAGATAGGGGTACAACAATGTAGAAGGCCACTCAGTCCAAATCCTAGCACAACTAGGTCCAAAATGCAGAAAACCAAGCCAGAACCGTAATTGCAGGTTCCCAAATCACACAAAACTGTAATCAGTCCAAGTCAGTCTATACAGGTCCAAATGCATTGATTCCAAAGGAATATGAAAGCTAAGACATCCAGCTACATTTCATCAGAAGACACCAACAACAAAATCCAAACCAATTCCAGTCAAAACAGACGATTACAATCACAGTTCGCACATTCTGATCACCCAGAACAGCAACAGTAAAAACGGCATAACTCACTCTACACTACGCCAAATGCCCTGAAATTTTGCAGGCACTTCATACTCATCAATACCTACAACTTTCATGTTTGAGCAAAGTCCAATTCGGCCTCTATCTATGACCTAAAATTTCGGACAGAATGTTCAACCAAGAACCCTAATTTTCCAGAAATTCTTCCAAATTCAAAATTGATTGCAATTTCCTATCATATGCACCTACTAGAGCTAAAGCCCCTTATTACCAACCATCAAAAAAAAACCACACCATCAAGATCATATGAAACCAGGGGAAAAATTCTTCAAAAATAATAAAACTCAACCAATCACTCAAACAAGAAATAAATCACACATACCATCACTCAAGAGCTACTCTAACATTAACATAAAACATCATTTAGGTTAGTGGGTGTTCAAGCATCAACTTACCAAAGGAAAATTAAGAAGAGGAGGACCAGTAGGACATAGACACCCTTAGCTCTCCAAGAAAGCTTCACCAAATCACTCACTATCACTAACTAAAGGGATTTTATGGAGTAATTGCAAGATCAAATGGTTGGATGGTTCACCTTGAGCAAGATTGGTGCTAAAACTTGAAGAGTTTCTTGCTTCCTTTTGGAGAGAGAGGGCCGGCCATATGAGGAGAAGAAATGGTGATTTTTGAGCAATTTTTTTCAAGATATTTACTCAATTTGGTCAAAAGTCAAAAGTGTGAATAGTTGCCAACAAAGTCCAACCAATGGTTGTGTGACACTTGTCACTCTATTAATGCAATCTTATCACTTCTTTTTCTCTTTCACATCAATCATTTCACACACTCTACTTATCTCTTAACACCCGATAAATTTTACACAGTATCCGGAATTTAACCTAATTGGCCGAATTTTTCCGAACTTTTCGCACTAGTGGGTCCCACGTCCGATATACGTTCTTAATTTTCTCAAAATCTATTCGATACTTAGAACAAATCATCTAAAACTATTAATTACTTCAATAAAATCCACCAAGAAAATTTTCCTAAGCCAGAAAATGCTGAAAACATGCCATTAAAGGGGAAAAACCCTAGGAAAAACATTAAGGGAAAATACGGGTTCTCACACTCTCTCCCCCTTAAAAGAATGTCGTCCTCGACATTCTAACTCCTATATAAAGCCGGTCAAGATATCGCTCAGAAACCAATCAAGCAGTAGAATTCCATCTACTCCAACTCGTATTCACCAGGTCCAATTTGTTTTTCCCAAAGTCAGTCAAATACTAAGCAACATTCTAATCTTACTTATCACAATTCATGATCTTGTAAATCACTTATCAAATTCAAGTACTAAGTATCACGCCAATCCAACTTATCAAATAGTCATGGTCCAGTGGTCCAGTAGGGAGTTAATCGCGTAACCAGATAGAACAGGCACAAGGCTTGAAATCGGACGTAATGTCCCAGATATTTGGATGACATTCAGGGTATAGCGAAGCTTCAAATCAAAATTCATCCCTGGTGGTGCTGGACAACACAACCGGCAATGCCCCACCAGAGAGGTTCAGTTCAACCGCTACAGAAAAGTAGTAGCCGGTCTACAACCACATGAGTACGAATAAGTTCCAGAGTAGGGTCAAATATTACAAGTTCAGGGAGCATGAACACAAAGAAGAGTACAAGTTCAAGTTCAAGGATCATGAGTACAGGTAAGAACACACTGGCCTAACCTCTGTCCAGCAATTCACATTCGTAAATAGTCATAAAATTCAAGTCCACCTACAGGTCACATACCATATATACAATCAGTCGAGTCAAGTACAGGCAAGTCAGAAACAAACATAGACGATCCCCCGAGGAATGGCCTTTCTAGTTCACCAAATCCTTTCTAACCTAGGCCCTCATATCCTTCGTATCCGGGCGCAAGAATCCCATCTAAGATAATTCACAACTCGAGCCGGCCGGTCCCAAGAGTAAACCATCCTTATTAAAGATTCCTACCCGACATACATACCCAGCTTCCTCGAGTCCCATGATAATGATTCGTTACACTTATCACATGGCCCGGTTCATAACTTACGCTCAAACGAGCACTTAGACATATTCATGAAAATTAGACCAACAACACCACTTGGCCCAGTCTCACTCCGGCGCAGAGACCACGCGCAAGTGCTCTATACCACTTTAAACAGCCCCACTTTCCCTTAAGGCGAACCAAAAGGGGTAGCGGACTGGCGCTGCCCAGCTCTCCGCCAGGACTACGGATCCGTTTACCGTTCAATCTAACACGTTTCCGAAACTTACACCCATACGAGCGTAAGAATCAAAATGGGCAACATACCCAAAAATAAGAAAATGAATCCGGAGTCGGCCATAATAGTAACCGACCCGTCAGAACCCAACCGAAAGAGCACGCAAACATTCACATCTGAACTTTAGCGATTACAATCCAAAATGACATACAAAAGTTTTCAAAAGTTAATACATATACACGGTTTGCCAAATCAAAAGAGAAAACGCCCCAAAAGTACACTTAGGGTTTTAATACATGAGCTATACAAAAAATATGTTCAACTAGCTCAATTTGGCGGCCATTTGTCAAATCCAGACCAAAAGGGTTTATTTTCCTTTAAGGAAAACAAAAGGGAACAGAAAGGGGTGAGCTTGCGCTCAATGAGGTACCAAACATATAGCAGAAAAATCATGGCATTTCACATTTAACAAATCAGATACACATTCCAGATGTAAACCAAAGGAACCAATGATTCAAATCAGAAGGATACGGGTGGCTCTCAGGAGCCAAATTTCCAGCGCAGTACTTGATCCAAACCGGTTGACTCTCCGTCAACGTATATAGAACCAAAACGTCCGTAGACCCCTTTTTACACCGAATTCCGTCCACCAAACACCCCTTTACCGGGCCCGCTCACCGTAATCGAACAGAAATGGTAATACTCGAGTATACCCGGAATCAAGGGTCTCAATACCCAAAGATCCCAAAACAGACTACCGTGGTTCGTTATCTAATCGTCCAGGCCCTTGCCGGCCCGACTCGAATAACTTAGCCACAGGATTTGAGCTCATAGGTCACAGAAAGGTCGTTGGACTCAAGCTTCCAAACGACGTCAGAACAGATACAGAACCAGATACAGATAACAGATACAGATACAGATACAGATAGCAGATTCAGATACGCGTTCAAAATTGGCATATGAACAGACCAGAGAACGAGTGTGATAAAGTACACCCTCGCCTCCATTTTATCAAACAGTATTTGGCTTCAATAATCATAAATCAAGTATTCAGATAATCAGATATTTCACATAACGGGTAGCAGGTAGTGGAACACTCACCGGCTCAACTTCAAAAGTTTTCACTTCAGATTGGCCTTAATCGCCAAGAAATCCTAAAATAATCAAAATAAACCAATTGAAGGTTTTACTTCCAGAATCGAGTAAACAGAATGCACATGTGAGGCTCGACTACTAGTCGTATGCCTCGCCAAATAGTTACTAATGCAAGGGTGCAAAACATGATGTTCTTAGAAACGAAAAGGTAACATGAAGACTTAGGCGCAAATAACCCAAAAGCCTTTCATTTCCACAAAAAGGCAAATCCAACTTAAAGGAACCAAACGGCCTATAAAATCGGGCAGCACCTCCCCTAAATTTCTTACTTTTCCAGCCATTAAGGCTTCATTATATCCTCAAATCAGTCCCAACAGTTCACACAAAAGTCATCTCATTTACCAAAAGCCGTTCACTAGGCTCAAAGCAGTACAAGTACAAAAGTTAGCTAGGAAATGACCGGAATAAGAATAAGTCTTAAAACATGTAAGCAAGTACAATGAGACTCGATAACGAGTCAAAAAGCCATGCCAATCATAACCCAATAGGGTTTCATATGCATAAACAAGCATAATAGCAAACCAGAAATTCAGCAATGCACCACTTGACCTTAACAAAAAAACAGTTTTCGTCCTCTTTTTGCGGTAATAGCACAAAATGCGCTACGCTTATCGGATGAGGGCGTAAGACCCACCATCTCGAAGCTAAAAGATAGGGCTACAACAATGTAGAAGGCCACTCAGTCCAAATCCTAGCACAACTAGGTCCAAAATGCAGAAAACCAAGCCAGAACCGTAATTGCAGGTTCCCAAATCACACAAAACTGTAATCAGTCCAAGTCAGTCTATACAGGTCCAAATGCATTGATTCCAAAGGAATATGAAAGCTAAGACATCCAGATACATTTCATCAGAAGACACCAACAACAAAATCCAAACCAATTCCAGTCAAAACAGACGATTACAATCACAGTTCGCACATTCTGATCACCCAGAACAGCAACAGTAAAAATGGCATAACTCACTCTACACTACGCCAAATGCCCTGAAATTGTGCAGGCACTTCATACTCATAAATACCTACAACTTTCATGTTTTGAGCAAAGTCCAATTCAACCTCTATCTATGACCTAAAATTTCGGACCGATTAGGGGTTCATGAACCCTAACTTTTCACATTTCATTCCAAACCCAAAATTGATTGCATTTATCAACAATTCACACCCACTAGAGTCAAAGCCCCTTATTACCAACCATCAAAAACAACCACACCACCAAGATCATATGAAACCAGAAAATTCCTCAAAAAATAAAAAACTCAACCAAATCACTTCAAACCAAGAAATAAATCACACATACCATCACTCAAGCTACTTCTAAGCATAACATAAACATCATTAGGTGTAGTAGGGTGTTCAAGCATCACTTACCAAGAAATTAAGAGAGAGGAAGTAGTAGGACACCTTAGCTCTCCAAGAAAGCTTCACCAAATCACTCACTATCACTAACTAAAGGGATTTTATGGAGTAATTGCAAGATCAAATGGTTGGATGGTTCACCTTGAGCAAGATTGGAGCTAAAACTTGAAGAGTTTCTTGCTTCCTTTTGGAGAGAGAGAGCCGGCCATATGAGGAGAAGAAATGGTGATTTTTGAGCAATTTTTTTCAAGATATTTACTCAATTTGGTCAAAAGTCAAAAGTGTGAATAGTTGCCAACAAAGTCCAACCAATGGTTGTGTGACACTTGTCACTCCATTAATGCAATCTTATCACTTCTTTTTCTCTCTCACATCAATCATTTCACACACTCTACTTATCTCTTAACACCCGATAAATTTTACACGGTATCCGGAATTTAACCTAATTGGCCGAATTTTTCCGAATTTTTCGCACTAGTGGGTCCCACGTCCGATATACGTTCTTAATTTCTCAAAATCTATTCGATACTAGAAAAATCATCTAAAACTATAATTACTCATAAAATTCACCAGAAAAAAATTCCTAAGCCAGAAATGCAGAAAACAAGCCATTAAAGGGGATAAACCCTAGGAAAATTATTAAGAAGAATATACGGGTTCTCACAGGGGATATTACCCTAGAGCCTCGCGTTGGTTCTCGATCCCTCCCCTCCAAACGAGCACTAGCATACGTGCATACACTTTAATTTTTTTCCCTCATTTGTTTTTCTTTTAGTGGCTTGTCACACCACTCCACCCTATTAGGATTTTAGGCGACTCACTTGGACTTGTGATCGCGACATTAAGGTTATTTCCCTAGGATTTTCCACACACTAAGGTTATTTCACACCAACTTGTGATCGGACATTAGGTTATTTCCCACACACTCCCCTAGGATTTTTAAGGCATTGCATTAAGGTTATTTCCAGAGAGTCTAGAAGGAGACGCCCTCGATTGGTATTCAAACTTAAAGCCAAAGGAGGTGAAGACTTGGCTTGATCTATCCAACGCCTTCATCAGACAATATGAGTATAACTGTGAGCTAGCACCGACCCGAACTACTTTGGAAGGCACGAAGAGGCGACCATCTGAAGATCATAAGACATACGCCAAAAGATAGAGAAAGATAGCTGCCAAGGTTGAGCCTCCGATGACCGAAGATGAAATTATTCGCACTTTCATAAAGACGCATGATCCTCCATACTTCGAAGAAATCTTCCGTATGACCGGGTGTTCATTTGCTGCGATTGTAAATAAACTCGAAGAGTATGATGATTTTGTGAGAGCCGGAAAAATTGTTAACATCTCTGCCCTAAAATCACAGGTAGAAGCTTTGCAAGGGCAAGGAAGCAGTGGAAAGAAGCCGCAGTTTAAAAAGAAAGAGGGGGATGCAACTTTTATCTGGGACCAGAACCCTTCACCCAAACCCCGATACCAACACAATCCAACCTACCAACCACATTACCCTTATTATTCAAACCCGCACCATGTATATACTACCAATATCCATCACCCTCGACCTCGCCCAAGTTATCCTAACCCACCTTTAGCCCCTTTTCAAATCTCTCAACCAAATCCACCCCAAAACCGACCTCGCCCTCCATATAACCCATGATTTCCTCCCCCAAATAGACCTGTTTACAGCCATCCTCAACCTCCTGAACCTTACAACCGACCCCCTAACCATACATTTACCAATTCAGGCAGGCCTCTAGACCAATTGAAGGCCGCCGGGAAAATTGGTATGGTACCCCCTCCTACCTATCCATATGGCATGCCCGCTTGGTATAACCCACAAGCTGTCTGTGCTTATCATTCAGGGGCACCCGGACATTCGACTGTTGATTGCAAGGCTCTTAAGCATAGAATTCAAGATATGATTGAAGCCAGAGAGATTGTAATTAGGAAAAAGGAGGCACAAGGGACGAATATAAATAGGAACCCCTTGCCTGAACACGCTAATACCATTGGGGTCATTCTGGACGACGCAGAGTATGAGGAGCAAGTCCAGAAATTGGCAAGGGAAGCTGAGGTGTTTGGGGTCACAGACCAACCATTTATAATGGAGGTGCCATTTGAGGAGGATAAAAGACCTTTTATTTTGGATCTCACTCTAGCTGAGAGCAAGGCTTTGGAGCCAGTGGTCATCGAATTCCCAGAGCAGGAGCCTGTTTTGAGTTTGCAGCGAGTGCCGTGGAACTACGATGAACCTGTCATACAAATTGGAGAAAAGTCAATTGCCAAAGAAGAGGTGTCAGTGGTCACCAGATCTGGGAGGATTGCAAGTCCGTTTGGAGCTACCGTTCCGATTCAAGTAAATAACCCCGAGCTGCCTGCTAAACCAACAGTTACTGAGAAGGAAGCCTTGGATTTTCTTAAAAGGCTCCAAAGAAGTGAATATATTGTAGTCGAGAAGCTAAGCAAGTCGCCCGCCCAAATATCCATGTTGGATCTGCTCTTTTCTTCGGATATGCATAGGGATGCGTTGCTCGAAATGCTGACCAAAGCTCAAATCCCTAAGGACATTTCGGTTGCTAATTTCTCACATGTGGTTGGGAGTGTGTTATTTACAAAACAAATTACTTTCTCTGATGATGAATTACCGGCAAAAGGCATTGGACATAACAAGGCTCTGTACATAGCTGTGAGTTGCAACGGGAAAATTTTGCCAAAGGTGTTGATTGACAATGGATCTGCGCTTAATATCTGCCCTTGGAGTACCTTGGAAAAGCTAGGGTTGCAAGATATCAAGCTGAGGCCCTCAGGGACCATAGTTAGAGGTTTTGATGGAGCACGAAGGGAACCTATAGGAGAAGTGGATTTAGTCATCGAGATGGGGCCCGCACAGTTTCAGATAGCTTGCCAAGTCATGCATTTTCCTAGTGTTTATAATGTTTTGGTTGGAAGGCCGTGGATTCATAAGTCCGGAGCTGTGCCTTCTTCATTGCATCAATTGTTGAAATTCATAGTAAATGACAAATTGATAACTATCTTTGCCGAGGAGGATTGCCTCGTGATTGCTGATTCTGGGTCCAAAGAAGATGGTAGCCGAAGCGCCATAGTAACCCCTCATAGCACAGCTGATATCGTCTCCGTAAGTTGGATAACAAAAGAGGAACGAGCTTTGTCAAAGGCCAGTGTCATGATGGCTAAGGAAATGATCCGCGGAGGATATGAGTTTGATAAAGGGCTGGGACGTGATCTGCAAGGAATTCTGAAGCCAGTGAAAATTGTGGAGAAAAAGGATTCATTCGGTTTGGGTTTCCGACCAACCGCTAGAGACATCAAAGAAATGAAGGAATGCAAGAGAGCAGAGAAAGAAGACAGGCCAAGGGCCCTTGATATTCCACCACTGCATTATACTTTTCCACGACCAACCGAGATGATCACATCAGAGATTAACCCAGTTGACGGAATCGAAACTAGTTTGGCCCAATTGTTCGTTGGGGCAACATTTGAAGACAGTTTCCCAGATGAGGCCGAGTTTCCCGACATCCCTGAAGGATCAATTTCCAATTGGACAGCCGAGTTTCTGCCCGTTCAGAAGGAGTTTCGGTAAACTTAAAGGGGTTTGTCATTCATACGAATTCCTGAAAATACTTCTGCATCTGTAAATAGCTAATGAAAGCATCTTTACCTTTGACTAAAGTTTGCACGTGAAAATATTGTTAAGTTTTCATTTCATTCCCGCTTGTTTTTTGGTTTTTCGCTTTCAATCAAAGGGTTTATGAAAATGCACAAGTTGTTCTTGTCATGTTGTTTTGTTTATATTTCTGTCATATTGCTTGTTCATTTGTTTGTTGTATATTTGTTTGCTTATTATCCCACATTCGTTAATTCTTTCAGATGGCCAAAAATAAAACCATTTGACCCTTTGGATATCACTATTCTGGAATTCAATAATGGCAATCTCTATATCACTCACGACTTGGAGGTCTGGGAATCCGAGCTCCAAAGCGAGAGTGATAATGAGGAGGTATTCGATTCTTTTGCAAAGGATTTTGAACAATATGAGGAGAAACCAAAACCGAACCTGGAAGAAACAGAAAAGGTTAACATTGGCACTAAAGATGAAGTTAAGGAGGTGCAAATTAGTATTCATTTGAATGAGAGGCAGAAAAAGGAGATGCTTGAATTCTTGACTGTGTTCCAGGATGTATTTGCATGGTCCTATGATGATATGACTGGTATTTCAACTGATGTGGTAGTGCATAAGTTGCCCACAGACCCTACTTTTCCACCCGTAAAACAAAAATCCCGAAAATTCAAACCAGATATGAGCCTCAAAATAAAAGAGCAAATCGAAAAACAACTCAAAACCAACATTATCATTGTTTCCCATTACCCTATTTGGCTTTCGAATCCAGTCCCTGTTCCAAAAAAGAATGGAGAGGTACGAGTTTGTGTTGATTACAGAGACCTCAATAAGGCCAGTCCTAAAGATGATTTTCCTCTGCCAAATATTCACATTCTCCTGGACAATACCGCTGGGCATGAGATTGAATCTTTTTGTGATTGTTTCGCTGGATACCACCAGATTTTGATGGCAGAAGAGGATAGGGAGAAGACTGCTTTTATCACCCCTTGGGGCACGTTTTGCTACCGAGTGATGCCATTTGGTCTAAAGAATGCCGGAGCTACGTATCAAAGGACCATGACCACCCTGTTTCATGATATGATCCACCGGGAGATGGAGGTCTACGTGGATGACATCATAATCAAGTCTAAAAGAGCAGAGAACCATTTGGTTGATTTGAAGAAGCTGTTCGAAAGGTTGCGAAAGTACAATTTGAAACTAAATCCTGCAAAGTGCGCCTTTGGAGCACCAGCTGGTAAGCTGTTGGGATTCATTGTTAGTAAAAGAGGCATAGAGATAGATCCAGCAAAAAATCAAAGCAATTCGAGATATGCCAGTGCCGAAAACTCAGAAGGACGTGAAAAGCTTCTTAGGAAAGATCAATTTTATTGGGAGATTCATTGCCCAGCTAACTGCCACATGCGAGCCGTTGTTCAAATTGTTGAGAAAGAATGTGCCATTGTACTGGAGTGAAGAATGCCAACAAGCTTTTGATAAGATCAAGGATTATTTATTACATCCGCCAGTCTTGGTGCCACCCAAGCCGGGTCGACCATTAATCATGTACCTATCTGTGCTTGAAGAAGCAGTTGGTTGTGTCCTCGGGCAGCATGATGACTCCGGAAGGAAGGAGCAAGCCATTTACTATCTAAGCAAGAAGTTCACGCAGTATGAGGCTAATTATTCATTCATTGAGAAAAGCTGCTGTGCATTGGCCTGGGCAGCTCAAAAGCTGAGACACTACCTGTTGAGCCATACCACTTATCTTATTTCCCGATCTGATCCTTTGAAGTATCTCTTGGAGAAGCCGATGCTAACTTGACGTCTGGCTAAATGGCAGATAATTCTCTCAGAATTCGATATTGTTTTCACTTCACAAAAGGCTGTCAAGGGCAAGCTATAGCTGATCATTTGGCAGAAAATCCAAGGGATGATGATTATCAACCACTTCATACTTATTTCCCTGATGAGAAAGTCTTATTTGTAGGCGCCACAGACAATATAAGTGAGCAAAGCTCTGAATGGAGGCTTTTCTTCGATGGAGCTTCGAATTCTCTCGGAGCTGGAATTGGAACTGTTTTGGTTTCACCCGAAGGGAAGCACTACCCTGCCGCTGCCAAATTACAATTTACTTGCACAAACAACATGGCTGAATATGAAGCCTGCATTTTTGGTCTCAAAATGGCTTTAGAAATAGAAATCAAAGAGTTGATAGCTTTCAGTGATTCAGATTTGCTCGTGCACCAAACCTTGAAGCAGTGGATAACCAAAGATTCAAAAATTTTGCCCTACCATTGTAGTTTGCTCACTCTGGCCAAGCAATTTCAAAATTTGGAGTTCAGACATCTCCCGCGAGCCCGAAATGCATTTGCTGATGCTTTGGCCACCTTAGCTTCTATGATCCAGTATCCAGATGAATTGAGGATCGAACCAATTCAGATTCAACTTCAAGACAAGCCTGCCCACTGTTGGGTTGTAGACAAGTCCTCTGACAATATTCCTTGGTATAATGATATTAAGGAGTTTCTCAAAACTGGGTCTTACCCTCTGCATGCTAGTACAAAGGACAAGAGTTTTCTGCGTAGAATGGCTTCAAAATTTTTCTTGAATGGAGAAGTTTTGTATAAAAGAACCTCAGATTTGAACCTTTTAAGGTGCATTGATGAAGTCGAAGCTCAATATATGATGAAAGAAGTGCATAGTGGCGTTTGTGGACCTCACATGAATGGCCATTTGCTAGCAAAGAAAATCATGAGAACCGGATACTTCTGGCTTACTATGGAGCGTGATTGTATAGATTTTGTCCGGAGATGTATAAAATGTCAAATGCACTGTGACGTTATACACGCTCCGCCCACTGAATTGCATAGTATGATCTCCCCATGGCCCTGTTCAATGTGGGGTATGGACGTGATTGGTACAATTGATCCTCCCGCCTCAAATGGACATCGATTTATATTGGTGGCAATTGAGTACTTTACCAAATGGGTTGAAACGGAGTCATTCAAACATGAAACGAAGAAGGTAGTTGCCAATTTCTTGAGATATCACATAATTTGTCGCTTTGGAGTACCCGAAACGCTTATTACAGACAATGCCAAGAATCTGAACAATGACATGGTAGATGGACTATGCGAGCAGTTCAAGATCAGACACCGCAACTCTGCCATTTATAGGCCTCAGATGAATGGAGCTGTAGAAGCCGCAAACAAGAATTTGAAGAAGATTATCCGCAAAATGACTGAAAGGCATCGCGATTGGCATGAAAAGTTGCCTTATGCATTAATGGCATATCGGACTTCTATCCGGACATCGACTGGGGCAACGCCATATTCACTCATGTATGGAATGGAAGCTGTATTACTAGCTGAAGTTGAAATTCCTTCGCTACGAATCCTCATGAATGTAAATTATTATTATTTTCAATGTTTTCGTAATTGGTCCTTGTTTCAAGTATTTTCTCGCGTAATTGATTTATTTCTTGCACTAGGCATACTTAGGTTATGGAAGGGCTAAGAAGGGGTCGAGGCCGTGGTCGAGGTCATGGGCGAGGGACTGGACAAACCCAACCTCAAGGGGATGAACAAGGATCGGCCACTAGACCGACCCAAGGACAAGAAAATATGGAGGTTAACCAAATGGCTACTGCCATTAATAGGATGACTGACATCCTAGAACGATTAGCTGAGAGACAGGAACCAGTGCCAGTTAACCAACCTGGGGGGCCAGGATAGAGGGGAAGATAGAGCCTTAGAGAGATTATTAAAGTTCAACCCACCTAAGTTCATTGGTGAGCCTGATCCTGAGGTAGCGGAGAATTGGTTAGAAAGAATGACTAATATTTTCGCAGCCCTAGATTATGCGGAGGAGAGACGAGTAACTTTTGCTGTCTTTCAGTTTGAGGGTGCAGCACGTGCTTGGTGGGATATGGTAAGGGGAAAATGGGAAAGAGCACAAACCCCTTGGACTTGGGAAAATCTTTTAGGAGAATTTAATGAGAAGTTTCTCCCGCCCTTGGTTCAAGAGAAACGGGAGGACGAATTCATAAAAGTGAAGCAGGGGGCGTCTAGTGTGGTTGAGTATGAAGGAAAATTTACTAAACTTTCTAGATACGCCCCAGAATTGGTAGCCACTGAGAGGAGAAGGATAAGGCGATTTGTACAAGGACTTAACGTGGAGATTCAAGAGGGGTTAGCAGCGGCCCAAATCTCTACTTTCACTGAAGCCCTAGAGAAGGCACAGAGAGTCGAAAGTGCAAGGTTGCAAGTTAAGGATTTTCATGCCAAGAAAAGGGGCAATTCTAGTCATCCTCTTGGACAAGCAGATAAGGGTGCCCCACCTTCTAAAAAGGAAAAAGGAACGGGAGGAGTAGAGACATCTGGTATACAAAAAAAGACTCAATCAAGAGGAGGCCACAATGGAAGGGATCAACCGAGGGAGACTCCTCCAAGTGGTCAGCCTGTGGCTCCTCAAGTTATTTGTGGTTATTGTCGCAAGCCTAACCATACAGAGAATGAGTGCTGGAAGAAATCGGGAAAGTGTTTGTATTGTGGCAGCACTGAGCATCAGATCGCGAACAGTCCAAGTATACCGAATGAAGAAGGTAGTACTCAAAGGCTTGAAAAGTCAACCGCAAAGCAGTCTAGTGCTGGAGGAAGTCGATCTAAAGCACCAGCTAGGATTTATGCATTAGGCTATCAACAGGTTTCCAATCCCGTTAAGGTCATTGAAGGTATGATTTTCGCTTTCTATTGTTTAGTTAAAGTTCTAAGTGACTATAGTACGACGCACACTTTTACAAAATCCTAGATTCATGAGATAGAATCAAAGTTTGACTACTAATTGGGTGAGTAGAAATTGTGAAATGGGTTGCAGAAGGTAAGTTATTGTTTGACCTGATAAGTGTGACTATTAAGGGGTATGACTGTTATCCTAAGTGTGAATTTCGAGGACGAAATTCTCTTAAGGGGGAGAGGATGTGAGGACTCGTAAAAACAATTATTTTATGCCTAATTTATGGCTTAATAAACTATTTAATTGGATTTTTGCCACGAGGAATATTTTCTAGCCTTATTAGACCTAAATACAAGGAAATATAACTTCGTTATATTTTTAAAGTGACTCGTTCTGAAAATTAATTTCCTGGAGTACGTTTAGTAAAAATAGTGAATAGTACTTGGAGATTTTATCCGCGTAGTAGCACAATAAGCTTGGAATATTGGAGACTTGTACTATGGTCCTAAAATAGGTAATCTTATGAATAAATACTCAAGTGATAGTTAGTAGTGCAATCGTTATAAGAATTTCTCGGAAGTTTCGCGTTATAGCGTTAAAATTGACGGTACGCGTTTTCACACGCGCGACTTTATTTGAGGGACTTTAGACCCTTATTTCGGGACAATTAAGAGTGAATAATACTTACATGAATATAAATGCATTGGAGGTTCAGTGCACTAGTGAACCAAACGCGCGAGAAAATCGAGCCCTAATCGCGCCAAACGCACCCTAATAAGAGTTGACTTTGGAGTGATTGTGCACCACCCATTTAATCTTCTCTTGGAAGCTAACTTTGATCAAAAATTCACTCCTTCTTCCTCCAAAGACAGCTGGCCAACATCTCTCTCTCTCTCACACTCTTGCTTCACAAATTTCTTCACTAAATCCACCCAAAACCTCAACCAATCTTCACCAAACTTGAAGATCATCTAGCATACTACTTGGAGGTTGGATTTAGCTAACAAAAAGGGCTGCATTTTCACGGTTTCTTGGAGCTCTAGAGGGCCAAAAATTTCTGGGTTAAGGCACTAAGGAGGTATAACTTCATCCTACACCTTAAACTAGGATTATGATTGTGGAAATGCATCTTTAAGCTATTGCATGTGGATGGGTGGCTTGATATGGTTGTAAAATGTGATAGTGGGCTCTTTGTATTCCCACACTTGGGTTGTTGTTGCTGATTAGAGGATTAATGTTGGATTTAATGGTAGTTTAATGGTTATAATGATGGATTTACGGAGTATTATTGTTGGAAACTCAAGTAGAGGTCATGACCAGAAATTGTTGAATCTGCCCCTGTTTTGTTCGGCCATGATAAGGCCAATTTTTGGTGATTTATTGGCATGAACCTGATGTGTATTTGTTATATTATATGTGTAGAAATTTTCGTTGGAAAACATTAACGTTTGGATGGGCAAACGAATTTATTCGTGGACTAGACAAGCTGGAAAGTTATTTTCGGGTAACCCTGTCCAGTGGTAGCATTTTGACCATAACTCTGTCCTCGGGTGTCAAAATCAAGTGCCGTCAGTGGCATTTGAAACTAGACATTCCTGGATTTAATTGGAGATAAAATTAACGTTCTGATTCTTTGTGAGTGAGCCGAACCAAATGTTTTAAGTTAGCTGTCCTGTCTCTCGGATTTGCTGGAATGGTTTGTAGAAGCATCAACTTGAGGCTCAATTTTGAGCTGGTTGCTTGCCAAATTTCAAAATGTTTCCTTCTGTAAACGTTTATTACTATGAATGTATTTTCTAACTCCATAAACCATGCCTCATTCCGAGTTAAATTGACTGAGTTGTGACCAAAACAAGAGGACTGCCCTGTTTTGGAAAAAAAGTAATACTTGGACTGGTTTGGGACAAAACCTGGGAGTGATCTTATTAATTGAAGTTCTTGATGCTAAATACTTACCAAAGGTATCATGGATGTATCTTAGACCTTTATTTCACAAATGAACCATGGTTGGATAGCTTTCTTGATTAAACGATTTGAATTGGGAAATGAAGTCAAAAGACAGGTTGCTTTAGAAATTTTCCTGAACATTGGATGATTAATTAACTATCCTTCCGAAGGTATTTTTCCCTTAAATTTGATAGAGAGATGCCTTTCATATAGGAGTAACATATTGCAAAATTTTATACCAATCCAAGTTCGTTTTGACTCTTAGCTAAGGTTCCAATTTTGAAAACTCAAATCTGGAAATTGTTCACCAGACTTGAATTTTCCTAACTTTGAGCTACCGTATTTCGGTGCTCGGAACTCCAATTTTCAATCCGTTTGTTCTTCCCTAAACCTTACTTACACCTCTAATTGATTTATAAATTTCAAGGGCTAGTTTGCAACGAGTGAATTTTTCCGAATTTCCAAAGTTAGCGAAAAACCAACCCCGGCTTAATTCTGAATGTTCTGGAACAGCAACTTCATGCCCATTTTTGAATACCTTCCACTTAGATTCATGGAAAAGTGTCTTCTAAGAACTTTTAGTAATTTCTAAGAGGTTTCCAACGGTACCAATTTTTATAATTTTGGACCTACTGATTGCAAGATCTGATTTTTCTAAATTTGACGCGCAAAGCTGAAATTTGCTGATTTCTTAGAAAATGAAAATTTGAAAACTTGTTACTCCTTCTTGATGATAATTGATCGCTTTAAACTTGATTTCATGAAGGAAATCAGTTTTTCTTGTGTTAATAAAACCTCACTTTTGAACCTTTATTTTGAGTGGCTAAGGTTCTTGGTTTGAGGTATTGACTAGTCCAAATGAGCGTAACTCCTTTCTTGATTAATACGTGATTGTGAGTGAAAAATACTTGTTAATTTCTTCAGGTGCTCAAGCGAGTCTTGAAAAGAATCCCGGAGGGCACAACTAAAGATTTTCTCGCTCAATTACTTTTGAATTGGTGAGTGTCAAGTGCATGACTTATCGTGTTTACTTGATTTACCTGCTTATATACGTGAATATCACTTGATGAGACGAGTGTGTACTTTATCGTACTCGCTCTCCTTTACTTGAACTTTACTTGTATTAACTTGGTTTCAAAGTCGATTGAGTGAATCTCGTCGACTAAAATATACCCATTTTCGTGTGCGTGTCGTGTTGCCATGCATGTCGTGTATGTCGTGCGTGTCATGTTGTCGGGTGGAGTGAACCTCCTCGACTTATGGGGACGCCCAATTCTCTTAACCAATCTTGCAACTCGATCCGGCATGGGCTTGGTCGAGAAGCTTGATAAACCAAGAGAGTAACAAAACACAACTTGATCTTTTGAGATCTTGTTCGGCATACTCGTGGAGTATCGCCCTTTTCGTGCGTGTCCAAAAATCAAAACTTGATCTCTTGAGATCTCGTGTGGCATACTCGATGAGTATCACCTTTTTCGTGCGTGTTTGGTTTCGGATCCGAGAGGGTGGAATGTTGGTCGGAGGAAGTAATAAGTGAAGTTTCTACGGATAAAATACCCACCCGGATAACGGAGTGTCATCACGAGGGGGTATCGGATCGAGCCGTGGCGAAGCAAGAGGAAAATAGCTCCTGAGAGCTCCTATATCCTTGAATTGTTTCTGTTTATTTTTCTCGCTTGAATTGTAAATTACTTGAATATTGGGATTGTTATTTGGACAACGTGCTTGCATGTGTGTTTTCTTGGCCTCACGAGCGTTTCGCTCACCCCGTAGTTTTGTTTTCCTTAACAGGAATGGATGGAGTGAAACTCGTTGGAACCCTTTGGATGTACTTTTGTATTAGGGTTTCAATTGTAATTGACTAGACATTTTGGCTATTGTATATATTTGGAAATTGATGTATCTTTTGGATCCTGACGTAAGAATTGGATAACGGATGTATTTTGAACACGTGGTACAAGACTTGGATATTCAATTATGGAAGTGATTTTTTCCTTATTAGACTGGTATAAATTGTTATATGTTGTTAAGTTTGAATTGATTTGTCTCGAGTCCTGGCGAGAGCTAGGCAAGCGTTCCGCGGATACCCTTGGGTTCGCCCTTGGGAGAAGTGGGGGCGTCACACTTTGTACCCTGATTTCTATCAATGTAAATTATAAGCTTGAATTCTGGATGTTATTTATGGTTCATGGATGTGTGCACGTGATTCGAGTGAGTGAGTCCTGGCGAGAGTTGGGCAGGCGGTCCGCCGAACCCTCTGGTACGCCTTAGGAGGAGGTGGGGTCGTCACAAACAAAATGACAGGTTTGACGTCTTTTAGCGTATTGGTCATAACTGAAACTACACTTATCGGATTGCATTGAATTTTATACCTCTGCGAAGCTAAGACAAAGGGATACAACTTTCTTTAAGGCCACTCAATCCGGTTCACAATTTCAAGTTAAGAGCTGCAATTCAATAAATGTATATTCTAGAAAACACGTTTAAGAAAGAAAGTGCTTTTATTTAAGTAAAGCAAATAGGTAACGAGTTCAAGCCACTTCACAAATAACCAACGAAATACTTTGGAAGTTCAAACATTCATAAAAGGTTAAGACATGTCCACAGGACCAATCACAAGATACGGGTAGAACAATTATTAAAATTTCACAGGGAGAACCTCACTATGTACCCAATTAGGTCAATCCTTTATAACACCGGTAGGTCTAATCTTCTCGTTCATTTTCGATTTATATCTAGCACTAGGATCCCATTGAGTTGTCGCGCCCCACTTTTTGAGTATGTGAAAGTAGTGTGTGGGATATGTATGTGAACATGTGTGAAAATGAAAATAAAAGGCCGTGGGATTGTGAAATGCAACGGTTTGGCCAAACAAAGTTCAAAAAGGGTTTTTGAATGGAAAATGGAGTCGCCACTTGGTATAGAGTTAGGGTGTACCAAGTCACCCAAAAAGTGATTTTTTGGAAAGAAAAGTAAACAAACCCTTTTTAAAGAACTCTTAGGTCTACGTAACCAAAGAAAGGGATCGGGGGTCACATTTGATAAGGGAGAAGGCAAAGGCAAAGCCTAAGGCACTCCCTTACCCTAGCCAAAGCTAGTTGCGTGACTTAGCCCTTCTTTTCTTAATTCTTCTACCCAAAATATGTGTTGCATGTTGGATGTGACTAATGGATATGAAAAAAATGCAATCCTAAATCTAAAATGTCTCTTATGAGGTTTAAGGAAAACTCTCATAGAGGTCACGGGTAATGCAAATGAAGACCCAAATATGAGTGCAAGTGTGAAAATGTAAGAGGAATGCAGAATAAAATAAAATAAAAATACAAATGTAAGTGCAAGTGTGCAAATGTAATAAAAGTGCATGTGTGCCAATTGAGAAAATGAAGGTGTATGTGTGCAAGTGGATCAAAATATGGTATAATGGTAGTAAATGCATCTAAGTACAATTGGGTACAATTTGTGAGGTAGAAAATAAATAAGTGATAGGGAAAGAAGAGAAAGTGTGTGAACATGGCATGTGGAGTAAAAAAAAATATATAAGTAGTGAGAAAATGTAGATGAAAAAAAGATATGGTAAAATGGAGGTGCGTGATCCTAGAGGAATGCATCAAGTCGGGTACGGGAATGACTTCTATATTCATGATTTTAATTTTCCCTTTGATTAGAAGGAAGAACTAGCGTGCTAAGGCTATTTTGTAGCCACACTCGCTCGTTTCCCTTACCAAAAGGGGACTCTCAAGCAAATGTACCCTATAACTAGCATGAGGATGCAAAAACCTAAGATGAAGGGGAAAGGATTGGAGGAGCATGCCAAATGCTAGAAAACTAAGAAAAATGTATGAAATGTAGTGAAACATGCAAGTATGTGCTAACGAGAGGGGACGGCCTATTGGGTCGAGCATTGGACTAGCCCTTTTCTAAAATTCTCTCACAAGCATTGGACTTGCGAGATCTCGAGGGGAAAGACCATGACCAGCATTGGACTAGCCACGGTGACGCCACACATCCATCACATTCCTCTATGACTATAGAAAGCAAGTAGACATGCCAATCACCTATAAACACGTAGCACATAACACTTAGCATGCTCGACTAAATGCAAAAGCCTAATAAAGCAAATTAGCACGTAGCAACAAAAACAAGCAATCAAGATAATGAACCTATTACATTTGCTAACTAAAACAAATGGGGAAGAGGAAAAGGGAATAAAAATGCTCTCCAAGCCCTATCTATTACAAGCCAAGAGGTGTACACATACCCCATAAAAGCAAAAAGTAAATGAAATAAATGAAGGGAATTAAGGAAAGGCAAGGAAAGCAAAGTAGTCATGCAATTCTCACTTAGCACGTTGGATCACATAGGGGTGAGACAAAAAAGATAAAAGAGTGGATACCTCCCTTGAGTTGATGCCCTAAATGGAGTGAAATCACTTATTTATCCTCCAAAATAAAAGAAAAAGTCAAGGTACCAATTTATTTGGGAAAATTAAAGAGAATAGGTAAACGCAAGCTCACTTGGACACAAAGTTCTTAAACTCATGCATTAGTGCAATCTAAACAAGGCATGGTAATTAATTGAAGCAACAAGCAATGAAGTTGTAAAATTAAAAGCTACCAAGGACCAAATTGAGAAAATCATTCAATTGGTTGGGTCATAGTGGAACAAAAGGAGACTTGGGGGGGGCCAAGTGCAATTTTTATGAAGGTTTGCATGCATGCATACGAAGAAGATTTCTGTATTTCTTGTTTTCCTCCATTCTGCAACATGCGGCATTTGACAACTAATGGAACACGTCCCAGAAAAACATCAACTTTTAATTCAAGACACAATACACAACCCATGTTTATGGTCTATGTTTATTGCTGCAACAAACCAGAAAGCCTTCCCACAACTTTCAACTAAATTCTGAATTTGTGATAGTCAAGTTGTGCATGAACTTACCTTGCAAACTCAAGAGGATTTGTTCACAACAAGAGGAACATGAGAAAAAAAAACGGCACTAGGCACAAAAACAGCAAAGGAGCAAAACAGAATTTCTGTATTGATGATGGCAATCGACATATCATGAAACCGAAAGGAACCACAGCTTCGTTTGAAAGACGACCCCTGTAACATCACTCATTCTCACGGCAACAAAGTTACAGCAATCCGACATCTACACACAAATATCTTAATGCAGCAAAAAACCTTTGAGAACGTTAAGCTACAACATGCAAGAAAGCAACCCAACCTTGAATCAAAACTTGAACTCACCATGAAGATATAGTATTAACACGCAAGGGACAGCTTGAAACAAACATTGCTCATGTTATCACAAAAAAACAGCAAACAACAACGAGGGTATCAAACCAACTACCAACTTCAGTATTCAAAAAGAAAAGAAAAGCTGCTGCATCAAGTCGATTGCTTCAAACTTATTGCGGCAACCTGTGGTTCCTCATACCAGTGACCAGAGAATGACTCAATGTATCTAAAAGCAAGAACGTGAAACAAGGGAAAGGGGGACGTCCTTCGAGATTTTGGGGTACCAAAGTACAAAACGACCTGACCATTTGCCAAACTTCAACCCAAATTCCAGAAAAGAAACACAAGTGTGAATCGGAAAATGCACATGAAAGGAAACCAATGACTTATGTGCAGGACTTCCATCAAGAAGGTTAAAAACACAGCTATGGCAATGGAAATGCAAGTAAAAGGGCTTCAAGTAAACAATCAAAACTAGTCCTAACTCCTCTCGCATACACAGGGCTTCACCAGACTTGTTCCAAACAATTAAACTAAACTACAAGTCACCCAAACAACGATCATCGAGCATGCAAATCTGAAATGGAAAAACTTTGACAGCCCAGATATCTCATGCAACCTACCCCATGTCACAATGGACAGAATTGCAGCAAGTAAACCATGACTTGACATTCATTGGACTCCACACAACCCTCGTGAATCACTGCCCAAACACATGACCGAGAGAATCTAATGTAGAAAGGCAGTATCTTTGGGCAGTATACCATGAACCAACGCAAGAACAACCCTTCAATTCTCGCCCATATTCACAAACTCAAACCAACAGCAGCACATAAGCACCAAACAAACCCACAATTCTCACGGCGTCATAATTTATTAAACAGAAATTATCTACAGGAAAAAGGCTAGAAGAAATCTTACAGTGAGCTTGCGGGTTCCGTCGAGCAGTGGCTTCACTCGGAGAACAGCCACAGGTGATGGTGGTGGAGTCAGCTCAGTTTCTTGCTTAGTTTCTCCAAAACCCGTAACTTTCCTTAGTTCCTCTACCCGAAGCCCTTCCTTTTCCGTAGGTTTCTTTCAGTTCTTTTCCCAAATTTCACCAAGCCCTCCTGATTTTACTTTTCTGTTTCTCTCTGGTTCTATTTGTCTCAGCCCGTAACCTCTCTTTTGCTCTCGGTCTTCCTCTCACTCGATCTCTCCCTCAGCCTTTCTTTCACTCAGCCGTCCAACCCCAGCTCTCTATTTTTTCTTTTCTCCCTACTCACAGCCGCCAATGTTTTTCTCTCTTTTCAGATTTTCAGCCGTCACTAAAATGCTCCCCCTTGCTCCCAGCTGCTGTCCCTTTCTTTTTATATCAGATAGCCGACCCTCAAAACCCTGATATCAAGGGCCCTCATAAACTTCATTCCACTCTCTTTGTCGTGGCCATCCGATTGATTCTTATTGATCGTCCTTGATTGCGGATGAAGACCAGGTGGGACGAAAGAAATGATCAAACGGTGGAGAAAAACAATAAGGAGAAAATGAAGGAAATCCGTGGCTAAGGAGCTGGAAAATTTTATCTACGTTTTTGCAGAAAAACATGAGGAAGGGTTTTGATACGATGCTTCTCATGGTCCGTGAGCTCGCTTTTTTCTTTTTTTTTCACTCTTCAGAACCTCTTAATCAGCCCAAAACCCGCTATCGGGTTTCCCCCCCCCCCTTTTTTTTTAACAAAATAACAACAAACCTTCCTAATTTGAATCTAAACATTTAAAGAATATTTTTTGTGAGCAATTCTCTTTTTTTTTTCCAAAAAATCTTAAAATTAATAGACAAATACGCAAAAATGAATAAAATTAACAAATAAAACTAAATTAAAAGATTTGATGTCCAAAATGCTTAAAAAAAATGTCTAAGATAACAAAAACGAGTAAAAATTTGGTGTCTACAGTTTGCCCCTCTTTGTCTGAGTTTTGAAAAAACTTGAGACAAAGAAGTAGACACCAAGTACTTACCTGTGTTATTCGACCACAAAATGGTTCCGACGGACAGGAATTTAAGACGGGACTTACCCGAACATGAATTTAAAACGGGAATGACCCGAATAGGAATTTGAAACGGGACTGACCCGAACAAGAAATTTAAAACGGGATTAACCCGAACAGGAATTTAAAACGGGACTGACCCGAACAGGAATTTAAAACGAGACTGACCCGAACAGGAATTTAAAACGGGAATGACCCGAACAGGAATTTGAAGCGAGACTGACCCGAACAAGAAATTTAAAACGGGATTGACCCGAACAGGAATTTAAAACGGGACTGACCCAAACAGGAAATTTAAAACGGGATTGACCCGAACAGGAATTTAAAACGGGACTGACCCGAACAGGAAATTTAAAACGGGACTGACCCGAACAAGAAATTTAAAACGGGACTGACCCGAACAGGAAATTTAAAGCGGGATTGACCCGAACAGCAAATTTAAAACGGGATTGACCCGAACAGGAATTTAAAACGGGACTGACCCGAATAAAATTAAATCATGGGACTGACCCGAATAAAATTAAAATCATGGGACTGTCCCGAATAAAACTTAAATCATGGGAATGCACACTAGTGGGACTAATCCATGTTTAGTGGCAATAGAGCTGAAATGCACGCTAGTGGGACTGACCCATGTTTAGCGGCAATAGAAATGAAATGCTCACTGGTGGGACTAACCCATGTTCAGTGGCGATAAAAATGTATACTAGTGGGACTGACCTAACGGCTAGTGGCAGTGCAAATGAAAGGCACGCTAGTGGGACTGACCCAACGGCTAGCGGCAAAATAAAAGAAATGCGCACTAGTGGGACTGACCCAACGGCTAGTGGCAGTGCAAATGAAAGGCACGCTAGTGAGACTGACCCAATGGCTAGCGGTAAAATAAAAGAAATGCGCACTAGTGGGACTGACCCAACGGCTAGTGGCAGTGGAAATGAAAGGCACGCTAGTGGGATTGACCCAACGGCTAGCGGCAAAATAAAAGAAATGCGCACTAGTGGGACTGACCCAACGGCTAGTGGCAGTGCAAATGAAAGGCACGCTAGTGGGACTGAACCAACGGCTAGCGGCAGTGTAAATGAAAGTCACGCTAGTGGGACTGACCCAACGGCTAGCGGCGGAGTAAAAGAAATACTCACTAGTGGGACTATCCCAACGGCTAGTGGCAGTGTAAATGAAATGCTCACTAGTGGGACTGACCCAACGGCTAGTGGCGATGTAAATGAAATGCGCACTAGTGGGACTGACCCATCGGCTAGTGGCAGAATAAGAGAAATGCTGGTCTGTATGAAGAGACTGTATAAGACTTGTTCGAAAAATTATCCAAAGATTTGCCCTAGTATGATGAATTGGTCAGTGGGATTAAACCCGAGCCTGCCTTAGTTGGTGGTACAAAATCCAAACCCAACGTGAACTTTGTGATGTTGGCGGCACAAAATCCAGGCCCAACGTGATTTTTGTGAAGTTTGTGAATGGTCAGCGGGATAAGATCCAGTCCTGCCATCCAATTGGTCAAGAAATTGAATTTGATTTGTCAAAAAACCAGAAATTAAATTTGATTTTCTAAGAAACAAGAATTTGAACTTGGTTTTTGATTTTTGACTTTTTTTTTTTTGAATTTTTCTTGATTCTTTTTTAGAGGATCTTTCCAAAAATAATTTGCCCTAGTTTCCACCAATTATTAAACTGATCAATTGATTTGCATTACGGCGTGGTTGCTTCTCCTTGAGGCCTTGATTCGTAAGATTTTGACTTACGCTCCTTCGTCGATTTCAGCCATGGATACCTGCACAGGGGGCTTACCAAAGTATGACATGCACTTGAATTTCATGAAAAGAAACAACGTGATTGATCTGAAAAATGCATTATTTGATTCTTGGACGAAATCCTCAATTGGACTACAAAAATATTTGCCCCAGTGTGGGCTTATTCTCACGAAATCTCATAAACAAAAATTTGCCCCAGTATGGGCCATTTAATTGCAAAAACTTGTTTGGATGACTTTCCGAAAATTTCATGATGAATTTCTTGAAGTAATACCAAATTACAGAAGATTTCTTCCTCACTTTTAGCATCTGTGTTTTGGGTAATGGGTCACAATTTCCAGTTGGTTCATCTTCAGGACCAATCAAGTGACTTTATTTCTGATTTGAGGTGGCCAAGGAAAATGAGAGGGTCAAGATTTGTCTGGTTCTTGTGCCCAAAATTGTAATGCATTCAACATCACATCTTAGTGAAAGCAAAGAGTTTGTCACCCTTATTTCTTAAGAAAACGTAGTCCACATATGAGCTTTATAGGCTTGCAACAATATGGATAGAAACTATAGCTAAGCATGCGAAACTGGTTATACCCTTATGATCACAAATGATTGATGGATATTTTTATGAGCATAATCCTCACTTTGGGTTGTCATGAAGGAATAAGTCAACGATGGACTTTATGAGCTTGTAATGTGGCTTGAAAACGATAGTTAAAGAATAAGACTTTCAGGGACATTGCACCGAAGATCGCATTTTTCCAAAATTGCCCTTACGTTGGAACTCAAAGATCTCAGACTTTGTTTGCATTTTTCTCCCCATTCACCAGGGACTTCAGCGTCGAATTTTCTTGCATGTACTTTTCTTGCTTTGCTTTTGCTTCCTTTTCTTTTCCTCGACCTAGTGGATTTTCACATGGTAAGTAGCGTCAACCCCATACCCAAGCAATTCAGAAATACAGCTAAAATTTTCGGCATCAGAAATTTCCTTGACAGGGCCATTGCAAAGAACAGAAGTCAGGACTTTCGGCTTTTGTAATGGGGTCAGGTGGGGTGCTTAGAAAAGTTAAGGCTTGAAAGCGGATTTCAAAAGCGGTTTGAAGAATCTGAGATCGCATTGTTGTGCCAACCCTATTTTAGGGTTAAATCAAAGCTTGCCACAGTTTATTCTCAATTGAGGCTCTTTTCTTTCATTTTCTTTCTTCTTTGATTTTTCGGCCTTCTGCCATTTTTGAACTTTCACAAAATTTGCCCCAGTTATTTTGAACTGAGGTTCTCTTTTCTTCTTTTGTCTCTTGATTTTGTTGCATTATCACTTTTTCACTTTTTGAAACTTTTTCTTTTCCAACTCAAACTTGCCCCAGTGTGGGGTTTGCGATTCTCAGGGGTTGCCAAACGAAATAATTTATTATGAAGGCTCAAAAGGGATAACGAGGGATAGAATGTTTGATTGGAAAAAAAGAGGGCCCGACTTTCATTCCGTTCCTTACAATAACTCTGAAAGGAAACTTACATTAACGCGAAATTTCTTGCATGTATCTGAATTAATTGACTGAGGAAGACTCTTGCTCGTTCATATCTATGAAACATAAGTGATCCGCCGGACAGAACTTGTCGTTTTTCTCTTTTCTTCTTTTCAAAATTGAAACCCAGGTAGAATCAATTTTCCCCAATTCGCGGTTCCCTTTCCTCTTTTCCTTTTTTTTCAAAATTCTCCAATCTCCTTCCCCAATGTGGGGTGCGATCATATGTGCACTCGAAAAGAACCACCAATTTTAGCTCAAATGAGGATGCAAGGGATAAATGGTGTTTAGGTTGTAGAAACGATGGCCAAAGTATCATTCTTACGCCTCATGACAACCAAGTAAGCGAATTGCTCGTTGAGAATCCATTCCCTTTTGAAAATCTTCCCAATGTAAGGTAGTGATCGTTAAGGCACTTATTTGAAACGAAATTATTCTTGTAAAGGCTCAAATGGGAGAGCAAATGATAAAATCTGTATAGGTAGAGAAACGAATACTCGAAATATCATTCCAAATTTTCAAAACAAACAAGAATAATGCACATTTTTGCTTTCACTTAGATGTGAATTGAATATAATTAGACACAGTGGACATTTCTCAAGCAAAGAACGCCCCAATTTGTAATTTATCAATCACTGTGACTGATTTTATTTTGGGGTTAAGTGAAGGAGAAAAGGTATCTCATGGGGTCTTTTGAGTAACCTCTTTTGAATTTTGAGCACTCTTATTGTGTAGTTCAGATCACCAATCTAGTGTGAATATTCAGGCAGGAGGTTGAAAAATCTCAATTTGAGCTTATTTCTTAAAATTCATCATGAAATCTCTTAATGAGCTCAATAAAGAATGAAATGTACATGAGTATATACAAAACAAATAATTGTCTGAAGCTTTATTATTGAAAAAGTTTAAAACAAAAATTCACGTTCAATTATAATACAAATGAGAAGAGAAAAATTTCTAAAAAGCTCTACATATATACACTTTTGTCTCCATTTCTTTTGGAACAAAATGTATAAACGGAATTTTCCTTTGAAAAACAATTATAAAGTCTCTCAGAGACTTTAGCCTAGAGCTTTCAGATGAATCTTTCATGTTTTCATTGCAAGGTCTGCCCAAGAATCAGGTATTACCTTTCAGACTTTATCGGATCAAAATTGTTATCAGATTATAGAAAAAATATTTCCTCTTTATTGGAACATTTTTATGAATGCAGGGGAAGGGGGAAAAATAAAAGAAAAATACCCAGAGTTAGTAAGCAAAATTGTAAAATCGGTATGCATGTCCTATGGGGGAGCCCTTTTGTGCCAAGGGTAGGCCTAGCATGAAAATGCAATCCTCTAGGGTAGGCACCATACAATACCTGCTGGATCCGATCAACTTATTTGAGTGAAAAATGATTTGAAAAATTTGACCAATTGGAGTGAGAAGAGACATTTGTTCTAAAAATGAGGACAAAGTCCGAATGGATTGTTTGCTTTGATTGACGCATGATGTGCCAAAAGGGGTAAAATGGTCAAACGCATTGAATGAAAATTTGATTATTTATTGAAAATTGAATGGATAACCCTGAAAATGAATTAAACCAATCAAATAAATTGAATGAAATCAATTGATCAAACAGATCGGGTGAAATGATGATTTATCCAAAATCGACCGAATTGCCCTAAAATAGGTAAACTGGTCAAATGGATAAGAAAATTGACTAAATCACCCTAAAAAGGGTAAACTGGTCAAATGAAATTGAACGAATCTGATGATTTGAATTTATTCAAAATTGATTGAATTGACCTAAGAATGGGTAAACTAATCAAATGAATTGAATGAAATTGATGATCTTAATCAAAAATCGACTAGATTGCCCTAAAATTGATAGACTAGTCAAATAAATTCAAAGTCGACTAGGTTGCCCTAAAAATGAACAAATTGATAACATGGACTGGATGAAATTGATGAATAACATGATCCAATGGACTGAATGGAATTGACGGCTTATTGCGATGCATTAGTCTATGAGACTTCAAAAATCAAATTTTGGCCTCAGTTTATGTATCGTCTCAACAGTGAGGAAATATGGGTGAATTTGTTCCAATTAATCCTTTACACCAGGGATTTTTACCAATTTTGATGAAGTGGCCAAAAAGTGATTATTAGACGCTCATATTCCAAAGATCGCTCTATGAAAATGACCGGATCCTACCTTACCTTGTGCACTACCCCTTTGGATGGTACAAAATGTAAACGTGCAAATCTTCTTGGATTAAGTATCCGAGACACAGGGCGGTTTATTCCTAACACGGGATCCCCTAAATGGCATTCCCTTCTAGGGTTTATGCATGATGCCAGTTTATTAAAGCGATAAAACATACAATTCAAATGATATCATGACCTAAAAGGACCCTTTATACGCCAAGGTAGGCCTAAAACGATATGGCATTATTAATCTAAGAATGCAATGTACCAAAATCTTTAAACGTGCAATAGCCTATCTACAAGGGTAAGTTCTAAAAGAAGGTCATGCCAGACCTCTTATTTGCTAGGGTTTGTGAATGCAATGGAGACACAAAACCAAGAAAAGTTAGTTCAGCCAGATAAATACACATAACACATTGTAGCAATGAGATAAAGCAATCAGTACAAAGAAATAAAGCAATAAAAGGGAGAAAGGGGTTGGACCCCTCCCCTCGTGAATAGTGTCCCTAATAGGGTAAGGCAGACGCTATCATGGATGCATGAGGTTGGGGCTCACTAATGCATCTAGACTCGATAGGTTTTAGGTCCCCGAGCCTTCAGACTTAGAAACCAAAGGTCATCAATCCCAAGGTTCTTTGTCGGTGGCTCGAGCGATTCCCCAGACATTGCTACGCACACGTCGTGTTACGGCTACATGTCTGAGTGAATCTATCAAAAATCCTCAACCTTCAACCAAAAGCTAAAGGCTATTAACCCAAAGCTTAAAGCGGAAGATTGAGTGACCCCTCAGATCGTGCTACGCACACGTCGTGTCGCGATCACACGTCCAAGTGGGTCGCCCAAAATCCTAACAGGGTGGAGTGGCGTGACAAGCCACTAAAAGAAAAAATAAATGAGGGGTGAAAAAATTAAAGCGTATGCACGTATGCTAGTGCTCGTTTGGAGGGGAGGGATCAAGAACCAACGCGAGGCTCTAGGGTAATATCCCCCACCCAAATGCAATGCAAATCGCGGAATCACATACATAAGCCATTCATCCATCAAATCAATCGTACGCGAATGTGTGAGGAAGTGAGTTGATACGCGCAAAATGCAAAAATCCTAAAAAGGAAAAAATGCAATCCTAAGCATCCAAATGCTATGCATAAAAAGGGTAGAAAAAGGAAAAGAATAGCTAAATCAAATGCTTGGACCCACTTAGGAAATCCCCAGTGGAGTCGCCAACTGTCGCGCCCCACTTTTTGAGTATGTGAAAGTAGTGTGTGGGATATGTATGTGAACATGTGTGAAAATGAAAATAAAAGGCCGTGGGATTGTGAAATGCGACGGTTTGGCCAAACAAAGTTCAAAAAGGGTTTTTGAATGGAAAATGGAGTCGCCACTTGGTATAGAGTTAGGGTGTACCAAGTCACCCAAAAAGTGATTTTTTGGAAAGAAAAGTAAACAAACCCTTTTTAAAGAACTCTTAGGTCTACGTAACCAAAGAAAGGGATCGGGGGTCACATTTGATAAGGGAGAAGGCAAAGGCAAAGCCTAAGGCACTCCCTTACCCTAGCCAAAGCTAGTTGCGTGACTTAGCCCTTCTTTTCTTAATTCTTCTACCCAAAATATGTGTTGCATGTTGGATGTGACTAATGGATATGAAAAAAATACAATCCTAAATCTAAAATGTCTCTTATGAGGCTTTTTGGTCCCAATCACATGAGTTGTGATGGCCAATAAGGAAAACTCTCATAGAGGTCACGAGTAATGCAAATAAAGACCCAAATATGAGTGCAAGTGTGAAAATGTAAGAGGAATGCAGAATAAAATAAAATAAAAATACAAATGTAAGTGCAAGTGTGCAAATGTAATAAAAGTGCATGTGTGCCAATTAAGAAAATGAAGGTGTATGTGTGCAAGTGGATCAAAAT
The DNA here is from genome assembly GCF_003713205.1 of Coffea eugenioides. NCBI lineage: Eukaryota > Viridiplantae > Streptophyta > Magnoliopsida > Gentianales > Rubiaceae > Coffea > Coffea eugenioides. The sequence goes on along the minus strand of NC_040044.1, from coordinate 23,787,672 downwards.
ATGGTATAATGGTAGTAAATGCATCTAAGTACAATTGGGTGCAATTTGTGAGGTAGAAAATAAATAAGTGATAGGGAAAGAAGAGAAACTGTGTGAACATGGCATGTGGAGTAAAAAAAAATATATAAGTAGTGAGAAAATGTAGATGAAAAAATGATATGGTAAAATGGAGGTGCGTGATCCTAGAGGAATCCATCAAGTCGGGTACGGGAATGACTTCTATCTTCATGATTTTAATTTTCCCTTTGATTAGAAGGAAGAACTAGCATGCTAAGGCTATTTTGTAGCCACACTCGCTCGTTTCCCTTACCTAAAGGGGACTCTCAAGCAAATGTATCCTATAACTAGCATGAGGATGCAAAAACCTAAGATGAAGGGGAAAGGATTGGAGGAGCATGCCAAATGCTAGAAAACTAAGAAAAATGTATGAAATGTAGTGAAACATGCAAGTATGTGCTAACGAGAGGGGACGGCCTATTGGGTCGAGCATTGGACTAGCCCTTTTCTAAAATTCTCTCACAAGCATTGGACTTGCGAGTTCTCGAGGGGAAAGACCATGACCAGCGTTGGACTAGCCACGGTGACGCCACACATCCATCACATTCCTCTATGACTATAGAAAGCAAGTAGACATGCCAATCACCTATAAACACGTAGCACATAACACTTAGCATGCTCGACTAAATGCAAAAGCCTAATAAAGCAAATTAGCATGTAGCAACAAAAACAAGCAATCAAGATAATGAACCTATTACATTTGCTAACTAAAACAAATGGGGAAGAGGAAAAGGGAATAAAAATGCTCTCCAAGCCCTATCTATTACAAGCCAAGAGGTGTACACATACCCCATAAAAGCAAAAAGTAAATGAAATAAATGAAGGGAATTAAGGAAAGGCAAGGAAAGCAAAGTAGTCATGCAATTCTCACTTAGCACGTTGGATCACATAGGGGTGAGACAAAAAAGATAAAAGAGTGGATACCTCCCTTGAGTTGATGCCCTAAATGGAGTGAAATCACTTATTTATCCTCCAAAATAAAAGAAAAAGTCAAGGTACCAATTTATTTGGGAAAATTAAAGAGAATAGGTAAACGCAAGCTCACTTGGACGCAAAGTTCTTAAACTCATGCATTAGTGCAATCTAAACAAGGCATGGTAATTAATTGAAGCAACAAGCAATGAAGTTGTAAAATTAAAAGCTACCAAGGACCAAATTGAGAAAATCATTCAATTGGTTGGGTCATAGTGGAACAAAAGGAGACTTGGGGGGGCCAAGTGCAATTTTTATGAAGGTTTGCATGCATGCATACGAAGAAGATTTCTGTATTTTTTGTTTTCCTCCATTCTGCAACATGCGGCATTTGACAACTAATGGAACACGTCCCAGAAAAACATCAACTTTTAATTCAAGACACAATACACAACCCATGTTTATGGTCTATGTTTATTGCTGCAACAAACCAGAAAGCCTTCCCACAACTTTCAACTAAATTCTGAATTTGTGATAGTCAAGTTGTGCATGAACTTACCTTGCAAACTCAAGAGGATTTGTTCACAACAAGAGGAACATGAGAAAAAAAAATAGCACTAGGCATAAAAACAGCAAAGGAGCAAAACAGAATTTCTGTATTGATGATGGCAATCGACATATCATGAAACCGAAAGGAACCACAGCTTCGTTTGAAAGACGACCCCTGTAACATCACTCATTCTCACGGCAACAAAGTTACAGCAATCCGACATCTACACACAAATATCTTAATGCAGCAAAAAACCTTTGAGAACGTTAAGCTACAACATGCAAGAAAGCAACCCAACCTTGAATCAAAACTTGAACTCACCATGAAGATATAGTATTAACACGCAAGGGACAGCTTGAAACAAACATTGCTCATGTTATCACAAAAAAACAGCAAACAACAACGAGGGTATCAAACCAACTACCAACTTCAGTATTCAAAAAGAAAAGAAAAGCTGCTGCATCAAGTCGATTGCTTCAAACTTATTGCGGCAACCTGTGGTTCCTCATACCAGTGACCAGAGAATGACTCAATGTATCTAAAAGCAAGAACCTTCGAGATTTTGGGGTACCAAAGTACAAAACGACCTGACCATTTGCCAAACTTCAACCCAAATTCCAGAAAAGAAACGCAAGTGTGAATCGGAAAATGCACATGAAAGGAAACCAATGACTTATGTGCAGGACTTCCATCAAGAAGGTTAAAAACACAGCTATGGCAATGGAAATGCAAGTAAAAGGGCTTCAAGTAAGCAATCAAAACTAGTCCTAACTCCTCTCGCATACACAGGGCTTCACCAGACTTGTTCCAAACAATTAAACTAAACTACAAGTCACCCAAACAACGATCATCGAGCATGCAAATCTGAAATGGAAAAACTTTGACGGCCCAGATATCTCATGCAACCTACCCCATGTCACAATGGATAGAATTGCAGCAAGTAAACCATGACTTGACATTCATTGGACTCCACACAACCCTCGTGAATCACTGCCCAAACACATGACCGAGAGAATCTAATGTAGAAAGGCAGTATCTTTGGGCAGTATACCATGAACCAACGCAAGAACAACCCTTCAATTCTCGGCCATATTCACAAACTCAAACCAACAGCAGCACATAAGCACCAAACAAACCCACAATTCTCACGGCGTCATAATTTATTAAACAGAAATTATCTACAGGAAAAAGGCTAGAAGAAATCTTACAGTGAGCTTGCGGGTTCCGTCGAGCAGTGGCTTCACTCGGAGAACAGCCACATGTGATGGTGGTGGAGTCAGCTCAGTTTCTTGCTTAGTTTCTCCAAAGCCCGTAACTTTCCTTAGTTCCTCTACCCGAAGCCCTTCCTTTTCCGTAGGTTTCTTGCAGTTCTTTTCCCAGATTTCACCAAGCCCTCCTGATTTTACTTTTCTGTTTCTCTCTGGTTCTATTTGTCTCAGCCCGTAACCTCTCTTTTGCTCTCGGTCTTCCTCTCACTCGATCTCTCCCTCAGCCTTTCTTTCACTCAGCCGTCCAACCCCAGCTCTCTATTTTTTCTTTTCTCCCTACTCACAGCCGCCAATGTTTTTCTCTCTTTTCAGATTTTCAGCCGTCACTAAAATGCTCCCCCTTGCTCCCAGCTGCTGTCCCTTTCTTTTTATATCAGATAGCCGACCCTCAAAACCCTGATATCAAGGGCCCTCATAAACTTCATTCCACTCTCTTTGTCGTGGCCATCCGATTGATTCTTATTGATCGTCCTTGATTGCGGATGAAGACCAGGTGGGACGAAAGAAATGATCAAAAGGTGGAGAAAAACAATAAGGAGAAAATGAAGGAAATCCGTGGCTAAGGAGCTGGAAAATTTTATCTGTGTTTTTGCAGAAAAACATGAGAAGGGTTTTGATACGATGCTTCTCATGGTCCGTGAGCTCGCTTTTTTCTTTTTTTTTCACTCTTCAGAACCTCTTAATCAGCCCAAAACCCGCTATCGGGTTTCCCCCCCCCCCTTTTTTTTAACAAAATAACAACAAACCTTCATAATTTGAATCTAAAAATTTAAAGAATAATTTTTGTGAGCAATTCTCTTTTTTTTTCCTAAAAATCTTAAAATTAATAGACAAATACGCAAAAATGAATAAAATTAACAAATAAAACTAAATTAAAAGATTTGATGTCCAAAATGCTTAAAAAAAATGTCTAAGATAACAAAAACGAGTAAAAATTTGGTGTCTACATGAGTCACATAAGACCATCCAACAATCTTTCTCAAGAGTGCGGGGTTGCCTAAACCCACGTCACAACCCCTTCATTGTCCTTGCTGAGCCATACTTAATATAAGGCTATAGGCGTAAGAAAAGGAACAATTAGGCATAAAAGAATTTAATGCATATACAAGTTACAAATACATTCAGAATTAAAGCATGATTCTTTACATATATCAAAAGTCATAGTACGAGTCGAGAAATCACAAACAAGTAAAGTACATACCAAACAAAGATCAATAAACAAAAGTAAACATGTGATTATCAAAAGTAGAGGTGGCAATTTGGATTGAGATCCATTTATCCATCCATATAATCCATAATTAAATGGATTTGGATTATCCATTTATAGTATTGGTTTTAAATGGTTAATCAAAGTAAAACCATTAAATTAAATGGATTTATATGGATTATCCATAAAAACCATATATATCCATTTACTTAAAAACCAAATAAAAGAAACAGAAAGGAAATGAACTTCTGAAACGGCTCGCCAGCCAATGGGGCATCGCTCTCGCCATTGCGGTCAATTGATGTTGGGTGTTGGCCTCGGAGGCTCAGAAAAAGATGTCCGACGACTTGGGGAGTCTTCGTAAGTTTGCACTAATCAGCTACTACATTTCCATGGGCTGTCTTCTAAACTAGAAAAATGTGGAATAAGGGAATTAGTAAAATATTTAAATGGATTATAAATGGATAATTGGTTTTTATTTAATCCATTTAGATCCATTTATTAAATGGATTTAAATGGATTGGATAAATTTTATCCACCATCCATTAAGTCAAAACCAATTATGAACCATTTATCCATTTTGCCACCTCTAATCAAAAGTACATTAATCTCCAAGGCACAAACTCTTAAGTTCTACTCCCATCGTCCCAATACAAAAGATCACAAATTGTGTTTCACTAGACTAATTGGAACTAGATGATTCCCATTCCCTAACATGTTCAACTTCAATCCCAACACAAGAATCTTCTGGACTACGATCTTCTCCACCTCCCGCTCTTAATTATTGTGCCATCTTAGCCAAATGATTATTGGTTTCCTGTAACTATTCATGTGAAATATCGATTCGTTCTTATTCCCTACAAATGGAGATTTCAAGTCCTTAGGATTGCCCTCAACTCTTAGATACTCGGGTACAAGAATCCAAAACAAGGTAATTCACAACTCGAGTCGGCCGGTCCCAAGAGTAAATCACCACATTCGAGATTCCTACCCAACATACATATCAAATTTTCTCCAAGTATCAAGATAAAGGTTTTATACCTATCACATCCATGATCCATAGTTTCACTCTAGAAGAGCACTTAACCCTTTTCTCATTCACATCATAGGGACCATAACACCACTTGGTCCAAGCTCTCGCTGCATAGATACCACGCGAAGTGGTTTTGATTTTCATCCCTACAAGTGGTCACTTAACTTTCAAACCAATCCCACAGTCCCGCATCCTAAACTTTTAAGCCTAGGATACACTACAAAGATCTGAAGCCTAAGCTCTGATACCAGCTGTGACGCCCCCACTTCTCCCAAGGGTGAACCCAAGGGTATCGGCGGGACGTCTGCCCAACTCTCGCCAGGACTCGGTACAATCCATAATTCAAAACTAGGAATACTTCAAATAACTTCAATATATATATTCAAAGTACTCCAAAGTATTGCATGCTTACAATTAGTTAGCTTTCAAGCTTGATACACTCCAAAAGAATATGTACTACAACCATCCGTTATAATACAACTTAAGATCTTTAAAAGAAAATAATCTAGTACTATTCATGAGCACCCTTGGTCTCGAATCCTGTTAAGAAAAACAAAAACGTAGAATGAGCTACATAGCCCAGTGAGATTCCAAAACACTCTAGCAGTTCTAATAAATCAAGGAATTTGAGCATACCACATGTATGGTTCCAGGTTACTTATTTGGCACATTAACATGAGATAGTTATCATTGTACGAGTAATTTGAGCATAACTCAAGCATGGTTCAAGGTTGCATCAAGGCACATTAGCATGATACAGTTATCAGTGTGCAAAAATAAACACACATTGAAGGATATGGTGTTCCAGTGGAACCATTTCGATCAACTTCACCTTATAGCTCCAGTGATCCCCTCGATTGTCTGGCCATCACCTTATCCCTCCAGTGGTAATACTCGAGTATACCGAAATGATGTCCCAAAATTCCAACCTACCCGACCGAGCCCAGTCCTGGCTCGAGTAGGTCAGTAACCAAGGGCAGAGCCCAGTTCAGCTTAGAGCTTACAACATGCTCAAGTAATCAAGTAAATTGGTAAACGGTAAAATTTATCAATTTTGTAGGTCGAGTGAGATGAAGTATGCACTCGCCGTAAAACTGTGGAAAAATTCATGTGAACACGTAATTTACGGTAATCACATAATCAAGTAGTCAAGTAAACAGGTAAACAGGTAATCAAGTAAATAATCAGGTAAACGGTGAACGGTAAACGGTAAACGATAAATAATCTCGATTAACGGTAAGATTTATCATTTTAGTAGGTCGCCCATTGGCCGTTTCCCACTTTTACCACTTAAGAGTCGAGGAGATTCACTCCAATCGACTTATACAGCCATAGCATAATCAGTCATTGAAACACTTCACGTAAATATGCATTTCAAGTATCTCATGTCGAATAATTCAAATACATTTTACTTAAGTGAGAACGAGTGCAGTAAGGTACACACTCGACTCAAAATGGTGGAAAATTCCATAGAAACAATTATCCGTAGCATTTAACAATTAAACACATATTTACCATGGAGTAAACATGTCATAAAACTATTCGAATCACGTATTCCTATATGGAACACTCACCAACCAAAATAAGTGAGTAAAGAAAGTCATCAATGATCTACTTCGGGATTCTTTTTGAGACCTTCTTGATCGCCTGAAGAAAAGTGACCAATAATCACCCTCACAATTTCACAAATTCCTTATCAAACAAGAAAGAATGCATACTTGCTTTAGAATTCAAGTCAATGTCTTCATAAGGGTTTTATTTTATCGAAAGTTAAGATTCAAAAGTGCGGATTTTAAAGTTACTGAGGAAACTCATATCCTCCATGAAATTGGGTTCAAAACGATAGATTAAAATCAAGATAAGAAGTCAAGTTTCCAAAATTTCATTTTCTAAGAAATCGGCAAATTTCGGGTTTGTGCGTCAAACTTAGAAAAATCATATCTTGCACTCAATAGGTCGAAAAATGGAAAATCTTATACCCTTTAGAATCTTGTTTCAAAGTACTAAAAGTTCCTAGAAGACACTTTCCTAAGATTCAAATCGGACAACAATCATTTTTCAGCTCAAAGAGGCTGATCTGAACAGGCAAGACAGTTTTAGTCATGTCTTTTGGTAAAATTTGGAAATTTGGTAAAATTCACAAGAAGTGAACTGGCCTCCGAAATTTGTACCTCAATTAGAATTCCAATCAAGGTTTAAAACACAGCAAATGGAACAAGAATCGAAGTTTTGTGTGCCAAGATATAGCAGCTCAAATTTGGCTAAAAATTCCTCATTGATCAAGAATTTCCAGATTTGAAACATGAATTTTGGGACTTCAGTTGGACATTGAAATAGACTCGAATGGCACAAAATTTGGTAGTATTACTCTAGCATATAAGGGCTATTCCTCTGTCAAATTTCATATAAAAATTCGTTCGGAAGTCAGTTAACAAAGCCACTAAAGTTCCAAGAATTTCCAAGGCAATTCTGCCTTGTACTTCAATTTTCATTTTTTAAAAGCTTTGTTCCACACAATTAACTTCAATTAATTCAAATATTGAAACCAATGTTCCATAAACATCCAATAAGTAATTTAGAAGTAATTGACATCAAGGTTTTCGAAATATAACTTCCCAAATCAGATTTGACCATTCGGCCAAGAGAAAAGGAAAATTTTCCAGATTCGAAGAGCAATTTTGGGACATCATTTGGATATCGAAATGGTCTTGGTCTTAGATTGACACAAAAATTGGTACAATTCAATTTCCATATGAGGACTACTCCTCTACCAAATTTCATTTGAAAATTCACACGGGAATGTAGTGAACTAAACTACCAAAGTTCAAGAAAATCTCAAGACCAATCTGTCTTTTGCTTCCTTCTTCCTTTTCAAACATTTTGCCCAATGAAAACGATTCAAATATGGTCCATTTATGAAACAAAAGTCTGAGAAACATCTAATATACATTTGGTAAGTGATTGACACCAAAATTTGCAAAATAACAAGTCCTAAACAAGATAGGCCATTGATCAGTCCAAAATGAGGGTTTTCAAGCAATGATGCAGGTCTGTAATTTGGCCATAATTCACTCAATTCAACCCAGAATTGAGCGTGGTTAGTGGCGTTGAAAACTACATTCATAAGGTTACAATTTCTTAGAAGGAATCATTTTAAAATTCTATCCACAACTAGCTCATATTTGATCATCAAGTAGCAGCTCAAAACAGAGCTCCCAGTGTAGACGCGAAACAGGACAGTCATGTTCAAATGATTGGTATGGACTACTCACATGGAATCAGAAGGTGCATTTTATACCGTTACGGTACTTGATTTTGACATCGGAGTAAAAAGTTATAGCTGTTTGAAAATCACTGCCAGAGCAGTTTCGGAAAAAATTCCAGTTTTTCTGGACTTTCGAAAACTCAACATCTACCCATCCAAATCACGAAATTTTTTACGAAACTTTCTACACAACCCACACAACATGTATACATCATAAACAAGTCATTAGAACCACAACAATTTGCTCTAAGGGCCACGGCATGTACAGGGGCAGAAATGAAAAAATTCCCTCATCACTTCCTTTGAGTTTTCCTTCAACACTACAACCTATTTCCACTAGATTAAACACTAATCCAACATTAATAACATCAAAACACAACAAATCAGTCCATCAAGCCATAGTGGGAGTTCATAGAGCTCACACACCAACTTTCCAACATAAATAAAGCTACCCACATGGTTATATAAGCTTATAAGTGCAAGATAGTCTTCATAAACTAAGATTCTTGTAGTTGATCGTGGTTTACCTCTCTTGATGAACAAAGCAGAAATTTTCGGCCTCTTGAAGCTCAACAAAACTGTGGAAAGCAAGCTCTCTTCCTAGCTTGAGGTGGTCTCCTAGTGATTTACAAGTTGTAGCTAAAATTTGGGGTGATTTGGGTGAGGATTTTGTGAAGAAATGGTGAAGAATTTTGGAGAGCTTTGGGTTGCTTTTCTTCCCTTGGTTGCCAACTGGAATGAGAGCAAGAGAGAGAGTGTTTTGATCAAAATGAAGCTTCCAAGAGAAGCTTTAATGTGTGGCTACGATTCATTCAAAAGTCAACCCTCTCCCCGCGCGCGCACCCGCGGGTTTCGTGCTCGATTGCTCTCGAGTTTGTTTCACTTGCGCACTATATCTCTAATGCACTTATTTTCATACTATTATTATTCACTCTTAATGGTCTAAAAATAAGGGTCTATAGTCCCTCAATTAATCGCGCGGGTAAAACCGCGTACTTCCGTTTTGTGCGCGATAAAGTGAAATTTTCAAGAAATTCTTATAATGATAGTATAACTATCTAACACTTGAACACTTAAACATAAAAATACCTATTTTAAGACTAATGTACAAGTCTCCACTTTTCAAGCTTATTGTATCCTCAAATCGGTTATTGTCTCTAAACGCGCATTCACTATTGTGAGAACCCTGAAAAATATATATATAAATATCATTTTGTAGTTCATTTGCATTTCTTTTAACTCTTTAATAAGTTTTAGCATTAATTTCCCTTGTCTGCAAATAAGTCCGTAAAAACAATTTTATGTGAAGAATAATATAATTTTCCCAAGATATGAATTTTCTTGACCTTGCTAGACTAAATTAATACATCTGGAGTTAGAATAATTTATCGCCTTAAAATAAAATGCTAAAATACTTAGTTTTCTTTATGTTACAAATTAATGCTACCTGAGTAGATTAATTATATAAAATTTCTTGAATTCCAATAATTAATCCTAATTAGTGAATAACGTTAAATACTAATAAGAATTTTCACGTTAAGACCAAAACCAATAAATTTTATGTGCAAAATAAAGGAATTGTGTTAAGCTATTAAATTTCTAGTTTTGTTACATTAACTTCATATTTCAATGGTAAACTATTTCATTGATCTAATAATTAATTTCTTTGAATTCTAGTATTGTAATTAATTGTTTTGAAATAAAAGTGTGAAGATAATTTCTATGTAATAAATAATATAATTGTGCCAATATTGAATTATTCGGTTTTGCTATACTAAATTAATATTTCTTGAGTTGGATTAATTCTATTACTTTAAAATAAATTCTTTGATTTCCGATAACTAGTTTTAATCGTTAATAATGTTAAATGTTAATAGGAATTTCCGCGTTAAGATGAAAACCAATGAATTTTAGATAAATATGATACTAATATACTAAACATACTTAAGGCGTGAAAATTTCGATAATTATAGTCTTATCCTTCTTTGTTTTCACAATAAGTGCGTAAAAATAATTTTTATGTGCAAACTGACACCCTTGGATTAAATTACTGTTTCACTTGACTCTATATTACTAAAACGATAAATTTCGAGTTAGATTAACTCTAATTCTTGAGATATAATAATTGGAAATTCTAATAACTAATTCAATCGCTAAATAATATAAGAATTACTAGGAACCTTAATATTCAAGTTTAATTGATTATTATTCGATAAAAATGGTTTAGGTATATTAGGATATGATTAGACGTTCAAATCACACTTGGGGATAATTTTTAGAATTAAGTCGGAATTGAGAAGTTAAGTAGAGGTTAGGAAGAAAAGTGAAAAGACTAAAATACCCTTACAACCACAACATTTCCCTGCAAAACCAAACAATCTCTCTGACTGCAAGTTCAATTACCGCAACTATCACCAATTCTATACGCAATCGATTCTAATACACGAAACCTCTGCTCCTAAAACCGCGACACCGTATACCATTCTTTCTATTTCACATCTCAAACCACATTTCCATTTCTGCCGAAGTGCAATCTTTTTCCTCTACACATATACTCAACCTCCACTACCGCAAATCACTTCATTATTCCAGCCTCTACCACAACTACTCCACACCATTCTTCCTCACCTCGTGATCATCGACCAGGAGAGAGAGAGAGAGCTACACTCTGCAAGCCGAGAGTGAGAGTGAGGGAGAGCCGAGCTTCTTGTTTCTTTTCTTTCTGTCCGTAAGCTAGAGAGGGAAGAGAGGGACTTGCGATCCATTCTGCCTTCTAACCGTGAGCTGGTGAAGGGACTGAGGGCTGAACTTTCTCCATTCCAGCCACAACCCAGAGCAATGGAGAGAGAGAGCTAGTGGTCTGCATTTTCTGGGCTGCCGAAGGGACGAGGATTATTTCTGCTGCTAACCGTGTGTGTGAGCTCCATTTGAGGTAACTTCTGAACTGAAATTAGTTGGTTATAGGCAAGTGAGGTCAGCTATGGACTTGCATGTGGTGCTTGTGAGGTTAGATGAGGAATTGTGACTTAAGAAATCTGATTTGGAAAAGAATTAAAGCTGTCGAAAGTTTGAAGCTGGAATTGCAGCTTGTTTCTGGAAATTTCGGTTCTTACTTTACTAGATGTGATCATCTGAGCATAAGGTTGTGATTAGCTAAGTTGATAACACAAAGATTAATGTACGCATGCTGGATTGAGTGTCCGGATGAGGAATTAGGAGCTTGAGAAAAATCCGATCCAGTGAAAATGATTTCTGCCGTGAGCTTGAGATGAAAAATGCAGTTGTAATCTGCTTAATTTCGACAATCTGAGCATGAAACCGTGTTTAGCTAATTAAAACTTGGATGATTAAGTTGATTAGGGCCTTGCATGTTAACTCTGTGCAGCCGGATGATGAATCAAGAAACATAAGAAATTCTATTTTTATGAATTGTTGCAGCCGAGAGCTTGTCCTGTATTTTACAGCTTCATTTGATTCAATTTTGTTGTTTTGAGTTTGTAACAATGATTAACTAGTTAATAACATGATAATTGAGCTTTGCATGTAGCTAATTAATGGGTTTAAATCAGAAAAATAAAATGAATTAGAAATCTGCTACACGTATGTTCGACCGAGGCCAAGCTAAACAAAATTTATGGATTTGTTTTAGATGAGTTTAATTGTTGTTTGAATCTGGTTTTGGTATGAAAATCTCTACTAGCTAGCTAAGAGTTTGCATGTCTTAATGGAGTACTTAAAACTCTGTTTTAACCGAGGAAAAACTGGATTAAGAACTTATAATTGCTGGAAAATTTTTGTGAACTACCGTGAGTTTGAACCTGGAAATTTTGAGGTTTATGACCATTGTTTGAATTTAATTCCGAACTAGAAGTGTTAATTGGTTAAGATAAGTTGATGCATGACAAATTTGAGAACCTAAAACCATGTTTTAGCTAAGGAAAAGTTGGATTTATAAACCTCTAAGTGCTGGAAATTTTCTGGAATAGCCGAGAGACTTCATGTTTGTTTGCATTTGTAATTGCTGTCAAATGGAAAATTTTGTTATGAATTGCATATAGATTGTTAGCTTTAAGTATTAAGTGAAGCTTAATGGAAGAAAATCTGAGGAAAAGTTGAATTGTGAATTGAAACCGAGGGAAATTTTCTGCTGCAAAATATTCCAGCTTGATCAAGAGAAGGAAGTGAGCATTTAATTAGTTTTGTTTTCGAATTTCAATTCAGATTTTCGTATTGGATGTTTAAGATTTGCTTGAGGCTTGCTAATCACCTTTTGCATGTTGAGCTGAGGTAAGAATTGAAGAAAACTAGGAACAAAAGCTATATAAATAAACTATCAATTGCTGGCAAATTTTATCTTAGCTGATGACAGATTTATGGGGACTTTTTGGTGGAATAATTTATTGGAATTAAGCGTTATTTGCTTTGATATATGCTGGTACGAATGTCATACTTAAATGTATGATGGTTTGAATAAGAGTCTTATGGTTTTAAAAGAGGAAAAGGAGTTTTTCACAAGTGAAAAAAATGAGTTTCCAGATTTTCGGATTTCTTTGACCAGTCTCAGTAAAATGCTTATATCTTGGTGTAGGAAAATCCGATTGAGGTGCCGTCAGTGGCATTTGAAACTAGAGTCATGGGCCTTTGTTCTGTAGAAATTTCGTATTTTTCCTCCATGTGTACTGCTGTCTGTGAATCCTTGAAGTAGACTGTTTTGGAATGCATGTCCTGTTTTCTTCGTGGAATTAAATTTTGATTTGAATTGAACTTGTAGCTTACTTGTGATTTAAATTCTTGATTAAATTGTGGTTGGAAGTGATTAATGTTGTCAAGGGCTAATGATTGATGAAGCCCTTGGCCATCTGAATGATTTTATAAGTACTACAGGGTGATGAAAGTTAATTGCTGGAATGTCTTGGAGGCTTTACTTTTATTTTTAATTGTTTATGATGGGCTTGCTGAAACCAAGTGCTAATGATTGATGAATCCTTGGTTGACTATTTTATTTTATTCAGAGGTGCACTTGTTGAAATCTAGGGCTAATGATTGACGAAGCCCTAGTAATTTGCTATGTGATTTTTGCCATATTTTGATCTATAATATGATTTCGAAACGGAATCGGAGCTGTGGAAGTTGTATCGACCTTGCGAAATCGAGTAACTGTGATCAAATTAATCAAAAAATATTTTTCCAGCTAGTATTAGATTATAAAACTGAATATTTAGTGTTTTGACTGAAACTTTCCAACCCGATAATTTCCTTTAGCTCAAACTAGCCTTGATAGCTGTAGTAAATAAGTTCTATAGCTTTTGAAAACCCTAAGTCTTACTTTATTCCTTTTCTTTTCATTAAATATTGCAATTGGCTAGTTAACTATAGGAAAAGTTCCAAAATACGAGTTTTACTAATTTTAGTGAAAAGCCTGGGAAACTTGCTCGGCAAGGAACCCTATTTTAGGAAAAATAGTTTTTAGGGATAATTTTTGCAAAAGCCGTAACTTTAAAGAAATGTTCAAAGTAACTTTCTAACATTGATATTGAGAGGTGTCACGACCCCACCTCGCCCTAAGGCGAACCAGAGGGTTCGGCGGGCCGCCTGCCCAGCTCTCGCCGGGACTCAGTCGTTCACTACAATCCTCAAACAAATACAAAATACAATCTCAAATATAAATCCAAGATTCCAACATTTACATATCAAAAGCGAAGCGTCCACGCTTCCGCAGCGCCACTCTGATCCTTGATACCAACTATTATACAGGAGGAAGTCCAAAACTAGATGGTTACACATCCAAGCAATTCTAAACGTTCAATACAATCCCAATATGTACGATTACACAAAAGGAAATCCAAATTCAATCCATACATGATATAATCCATGATAAACAATACAAGCCACTCATTCGCCTTGAGCCCTGTGGAGGGGAATAAAACATTTTTGGGGTGAGCTAGAAGCTCAGCGAGTAACCAAGAAATTCAGTTATCAAATCAGTTTCACAATCGTTCATTTCAATAATGTCATGCTTCAACAATCAATGCACTTTCACTTATCTCATGAACCAGTGAAATCATGGTACTTAGACGTCCAACGCTCCAAACAATCATTTAACATTGAACATTAACATTGAACATTGAACATTGAGCCCATTGGTGCTCTACAGGAACATTAAACGGTGGAGGAAACGTCGGAGTCTAGCACACGAATTCCAAGTACTCATTTGAGCCAAAACATGTCAAGAACTTCTATGCCGGCACACAGGATATGCAATCAAAGAAACGATGCAAGAAACATTTTAAAGTAACGTTGCAAGTAGTTTAAGGTCACTCACCTCCACGGCTCACAATCCTCGTCCAATATAGCCAATTCCATCATTCAAGTCCAAGCCTTTCACATGAAACTTAAGGTAACCAACGCTATTAAAAATTGGACAGCATTTCCCCATAAATTCATCCTTTCCATCCTACAATCAAACCCAATCACATAGCAATTAACCACAATTGCTCAAAACCAGAAAACAGTTTTGACGTCCTTTTGCGGTAATGGTGCCAAAAGCACTACGATGGTCGGATGAAGGTACAAGACCCACCGTTTCGAAGCTAAGAACCAGGGCTACAACAATGTAGAAGGCCACTCAGTCCAAATCCCAGCACAACTAAGTCATATATGCCAAATACCAAACCAGAATCGAAATTGCAGGTTCCCATATCACACAAAACTGTAATCAGTCCAAGTCAGTCTATACAGGTCCAAATGCATTGATTCAAAAGGCATATGATAGCTAAGACATCAAGATACATTTCATCAGAAGACACCAACATCCAAATCCAAAGAAATTCCAGTCAAAACAGACGATTACAATCACAGTTCGCACATTCTGATCACCCAGAACAGCAACAGTAAAAACGACATATCTCACTCTACACTAATCCAAATGACCTGAATTTTTGCAGGCACTTCAAACTCATCAATACCTACAACTTTTATGTTTTGAGAAAAGTCCAATTCGGCCTATAACCCTATGATCCAAAATCGGACAGAATTAGGGGTTTTGAAACCCTAACATTTCTCAATTCAATCCAAATCCAAAATTGATTGCATTTATCAACAATTCACACCTACTAGAGTCAAAGCCCCTTATTACCAACCATCAAAAACAACCACACCATCAAGAACATATGAAACCAGAAAATTCCTCAAAAAATAAAAAACTCAACCAATTCACTTCAAATCAAGAAATAAAACACATAATCCCTCACTTAAGCCACCATTAGGCATAAATTCAACATCATTAAATATAGGAGGGTGTTCATATACCACTTACCAAGTAATCAAGAGAGAGGAAGATGTTGGACACCTTAAGTCTTCAAACAAACTTCACTAAACTACTTACTAGCACCCAAGGGAGAAATTTTATGGAGTAGAATCTAAGTTATGTGGTTGGTTTTGGAAGATTGAGTGAAATGGAAACTAGAAAGTTGAAGAATTTCTTTCTTCTTTGCTCAAGGAAGAATCGGCCATGAAGGAGAAGAAAATGGTGATTTTTGAGCAATTTTTCAAGATATTTACTCAATTTGGTCAAAAGTCAAAAGTGTGAATAGTTGCCAACAAAGTCCAACCAATGGTTGTGTGACACATGTCACTCCATTAATGCAACTCTATCCTTTTGTCTCTCCAATAAAAATATCTTAACACTTTGTAAAATAATATCACTTAATATCTTGAAAATACAAAATTCCAACAAGTGGTTAAAAATATAATGCATTTACCGCACTAGCGGGTCCCACGTCCAAAATACGCTTTTAATTTCTCAAAAACTAACCGATACTAGAAAAATCATTTGAAAACTATATTTGCTCATAAACTTGATCTGGGGAATTTTTCTAATCAAGAAAACGTAGAAAAGGCAGGCGTTGAAAAAAAAATAAACCCTAGAAAATTAGAAAATTTCCGGGTTCTCAAACTCATTTTTTTTCGGGGCGTCACAAGTGGTTTGTTGACTTATTTAAGAAAATAATACTAGTTACCCTTTTATAAGGAAAAGTATCTCAAGGAAAACTATAGGAAACATTTCTTCTACTTTTGTCAAGTTTTAACCTAAGGGACTCTTGATTTTTCTAAGGAAAAGTGAACTAATAATGTATTAGATATACTTCAATGTCTATAAGCTTAAAAACTAAGTAGAAACTTATAGTTTCAAATTTTGGTTTTTTTAGGGTATTGCGAGGACGCGGAATTCAATTCCCAACTTGATATCTGAACTCCACTCTTGGTGAGTGTCCCTGCCTGTTCTATGCTTACCTGCTTAAAGTACCTTCTTGACTTGATATGTGATAATTTGAAAAATTGGTTTCTGATGCATCGAAGTGAGCTGTGTGTACTTTATCGCACTAGCCGTTCGAGTGGTGACCTGTGCAAAACATTTTTTCTCCTGAATCCCTAAATGTAGTTGCGTCGTTGGGTGAATCCCTCGACTTTTGTATCCAACTACCATGAATCTAAATGTAGTTACGTCATTGGTGAATCCCTCGACGCATGAATCTGATTGCAATCACGTCATTGGGTGAATCTCTCGACGCATGAATCTGATTGCAATCACGTCTTTGGTGAATTCCTTGACGCATGAATCTAACTACCATAACGTCGTTGGGTGAATCCCTCGACTAATTTTATACGGGTATATCTCGAGTATACTGCGTCGGTAGGCAAAGTTCGGGCCCGAAGCAGAGGTATGAACGGTGACGGGTTAGGATTAAAATAAGTGGATCTACATGGATTATAAGTAGTGAGAGTTGACGGAGTGTCAACTACGATAAATGGTGATCAAGCGAGGAAAATGGCTCCTGAGAGCCCACGTATCCTACCTTGTGCTGTTATACGCTTTCTTATCTGTTTAAATTTGTTCGGTTATTAACCGCTGTTTGTTATTACGTGATTGCATGTTTTGGGGCACCACTGAGCTTTAGCTCACCCCACGTTTATTATTTTCCTTAACAGGTTCTGGAAACTGAAAGCTGGATGCTTATTTATGTTTTCCTTTTGGGATTGTATTTGAACACTAATACTTATTCTGTGGGCTGTAATGTGTTACTTGGAATAATGTATTTTCCTTTTTGGATTGCCACTTGAAGCTGGAAAATGTGTAAACCCTAATTCGATTTCTTGGCTTGTAAGTTTGTATTATGGGTTTATGTATTTATCTATTCAGTTTGTTACGACTTTATACCTTGGTACGTAGCACGTAGGACGTTTAAGGGCCTCGACTGGTTATTTCCATCACTGCTATCTCTGAAGTTAATGTGGCTTTAAGTATGATTCTATTCGGAAAAAAAAAATTTTGTTTTGTAATAGATTAGTTTATTCTTCGAAAGGTTTTGGGTTAGATTGCTTGCGTGAGTCCTGGCGAGAGTTGGGCAGACGGCCCGCCAACCCTTTGGTTCGCCTCAGGGGAAAGTGGGGTCGCCACAACTATTCTCACTTAACGAGCTTCCAAAAATTAAATTTTGAAACAAGTCACTTTAAAAATATAACTAAGCTATAGATCCATGTAAATAGGTCTAAAAAGGTTAGAAAATAATATTCGGGGCAAACGGGCAATTAAATATTTAAATAAGCCAGTAATAGGAGTTTAAAATAAGTAAATTTGCGGGTCCTCACACTACCTCCTTTCGAAGAATGTCTATTTCCTTATGCATCTCTCCCAAATTTGTCATCTCACCGATTGGCTTGAATCAAATCCTAGCCTGCCAGGCAAATCAGAGAATCAAAATGAGTAACTATTCACAATAGAAACTCTGGCCATATTACTTTTCTGTTCTTTTGATTACAGGTTACCCCAAAGTATAAATCTTAACTAATCTCTACTTAATATGGATGAGCTCTTGAGTCTCCATAAGGATTACTATCATCACTTATGCACATAACAAAATACGGCATCATATTCCTTAATATAAAAGTTCACACCCTAACTCATTCTCCAATACTCACTTATAAAGTTGTTCAAGAAGAATCCCTAATCTCCTGCTCTCACTAGTGCCTTATATTATCCTCTCAGACCAGTTTTGTGACAGCCCCACATCACCCTAAGGCGAACCAAAGGGTTTGGCGGACCGCCTGCCCAGCTCCCGCCGGGACACAGCCAAACCTCAAACAAATCCGAAATAAAATCACAAGATCAAACGAAATAACAATCCAAAGCTTAAAACGAAACTTATATACGTTTCTATCTCAAAAGGGAGTACATGTGAGAGCTCGTAAAATTTTTCTTAATTTATACCATTTAATTCTATTCCTTTTCATGCATTTTCCTTATTTTATTTTACTACATTAATTTTTTGGACACTTTATAAGTGAATATAGTTTTTCCAACCATTTTTCTAGTATAAGTTAGTTCGGGTTAAATTTGAAGTGCGTTATGGACGTGGGACCCGCTAGTGCGATAAACTTTTGGTGATTAAGTGATTTTTGCGCGAAATATTATTATTTTACAAGGTGCTAGGAGACAATTAAAAGTTAGCTAGATAAATTACCATTGGTAGACAAAAGGATAAGCTTAAAACCCTAAAAGGAGCCAAGTGTCACTATGCTATTAGAAGTTGGACTTTTGACCAAGGTTGGTAACTTTACTAAAATCAGATTTTTGACCAAAATTCATTCATTTTCTTGTCTCCTTTGGCTGAAATTAGTGAGAGAGAAACCAAGAGAGTTCTTCATCTTCCACTTCAATTTCTTGACCAAATCTTGAGATTCAACCGATTAATTTGCAAACTACTCCATAAAACTTACTTTCCAAGTAGTTTCCAAGGTGTTTGTGGAGTTATTTTTGGAGGAGAAAGCCTAAGCTACCATCTTTCATAGGGAGATAAGGTATTTTGCCAAGAACCTCTTCTTTACTTCAATTAATTGCTTAGTAGTGGTTTTTAGTTGTTTTAGATGTTGTTTTGTGGAAGATTAGCACTTGAATGCATGAATTCCAGATTAGGGTTTCATTTTTTTTCCCAATTATACCTGGTTCTATTTCACCTTTTTAGAGGACGAACTAGCCTTACCATAAAACATAAAAGTTGTATAGAATGATGCTTTATAGTTTCCTGCAAAATTTCAGCTCAATCGGAGCAACGTAGCCTGTGAAAAGACAAAAATACACCTGCTGCCCTGTTTCTGTCCGAAAATGAAAATCAGCCTCTGTAAGTGGTTAGTTTGACCAGGAATATTACCAAATTGGTTGATGATGTCTTCTTACAAATTATAGCCTTGTATCTTAGATTTCAAATGGCTTTGGAATTACCTGAATTGGAGTTGTGTGTGCTGAGATATGAGTGAATAAAGCAGGACTGCTAGTGGATTTCTGCAGTGAATTTTGAACTGGAAAATCTGGAGTTGTTTTGGTAAATTTAGCCTAGTTAGGGTGAGAACTGGACTGAGTGGTCTTCATGAAAGTTGTAGGTCGTTGTCTCAGGTTTTCAACGCCTCCAAGAATGCCTTAAACGGACTTTGGTAGCCTGCGATATGGCCATTTAAAGGTAGTACGGTTAATTAGCCGATTAGTTGGAACTTGGTTCTGGGAATTGGGAATTTGACTAGGTTACACTGGAATTTGGACTAAGTGGTCTTCATCAAAATTGTAGCCCTCTGTCTTAGCTTCGAAACGGTATAAATTACATCCCAATCCGATAAGCGTAGCTTCGGATGTGTCCGTTACGCAAAACCCGTCAAATCTGTCTTTTGTTAAACTTCATTTCCGCACATGTTGTTAGCTTGATTTTTGTACTTATATGACTTTGAGCCTATGGAATGGCTATTGAAATGAGATGATATTGTGTGTGATTTTGGGATTGATTGAGGAAAACAATGAAGCCATAAATGGCTGGAAAAATAGGTAAATACAAAAGGCGTGCTGCCCAAATTTTCGCTCGAGTGCTAAGTTTCTATTTGAATTTGTATATTTTCGTTTGGCAAATACTATGACCGTTTTCCATCTTAAAACATGATCCTTCTTCAATTGGAAATTCCAAATGTTTACTTATGCTTACCAAATAAAAAGGAGTGGTTTAGGGTTTTCTTGGGTATTTTGTCCTCCCTTTTTACATGAATTTCATTAAGACATTTAGTCTATAATATCTACTTGAATATGAGATGATTTTGAACCATATAAACGTTCCCAAAAATAGTATTTCTTAGCCTATCTAGTTGGATTCCGACTTGTCTTTGGTTCAAGTGTTTCCATTGGAAAATTTTATAACCCTTTTGAGTTGGGTTTTACGTTTCGACTATGAAACCCTAGTTATTTTTGTCCACGGGTCCAAATGTCCTCGTTTCACTTTAAAGTCTTTTATACGTTCTACTCATCAATTGTCGAGTTCTTTGATTTCACCTAATTGTTTGTGTTAGATGAGCTGTAATATTCTTTCTTGTTTAATCTTAGGTTTTCTTGGTGACTAAAGATAATATCCGGAAGGATATTTTGCACGTTATTTTGCGTATATAGGTGAGTGTTCCTTGTTTACTATATTTTTCTTGACTTTATGACTTGTGTTCTTGTTTGATAATGTGTTAAGTGCTTTCAAGAATTTCCAAAACGAGTTTTCTAGGCGAGCGTGCACTTTACCGCGCTCGACCTAAATGAAACGTGAAATTTTCAATGATTTAATGATTGCTAAATTAGTTGCACATGAATGTAAGCCGTTTTGCTGAACTGGGCCCTGCCCTTCGTTACCGATCGACTCGAGCCAGAAGCGGATTCGGTCGGGCGATATGGTGACTCTGGGTGTGAACGTTGGTATACTCGAGTATTACCTTGTAAGTTGGTGGAGCCTGGCCAATTTCCAGGAGAGGGTGAATGAAACGAAAGAACGAACGAGGGGTTTATTTACCAAAAATGCATTTTATTTAATTGACCGGAGGAATAAGGGGAGTGACAGGAGAACGAACGAACGGACGAATATATTGCTTCCTGTGAGTCCGTATCCTTTTAATGAATGTGTTTATCACTTTATTTTGTATTTGTATCTTGAATTATTTGTAATATGTAATGAATGCATTGAACTTCTTGTTGCCTATGTGTTCGGAACCTCACTGAGCTTTTAGCTCATTCCTTTAGTTTTGTTTTCCTTAACAGGGGACGGCGAGCAAGGACGAGAGTTCGGTAGAGTCTAGCCTAGACTGGTTTTATTGGTTTTGTAATGGTTCTCGCCCTAATGCTCGACGGGCTGGATGTATGGTGAATTGAGAACCTTTGTATATTCGATGTTTGTACTCTCTTTTGAGATAGCAATGTATACAAGTTTTGCGTTAAGTTTTGGATTGTCGTTATATTTATTCTTGTGTTTTATTTCGATTTTAATTGAGGACTGAAGTGAACAACTGAATCCCGGCGAGAGTTGGGCAGGCGGTCCGCCGAACCCTCTGGTTCGCCTTAGGGGGGGATGGGGCTGTCACAGTTGGTATCAGAGCCTGCTTCGCGTGGTCTCTGCGTGAAGTGAGCCTAAACTGAGTGGTGAATAGGTATGAAGGATTAAGTGTTTTCTATCGAGCATAAGCTATGAACTGTGAATATTATAGGCCTTATAACTTTCCCGTGGTATCTGAGGACCGTAGATAGGTACGTCAGGGAGAAATTTCGATTGTAGATAGTTTACTCTTGGGACTGGCCAGCTCGAGACGTGAATTGTCTTATTTCGGATTCTTGTACCCGAGTACTCCAGAGTTGAGGCGGGGTTAAGTATTTGATATTTGCATTTTGGGAACATGAACAGGCTTTGTCTGGTTAGAATGAGTACAAGAGGTCAATGGACATCTAGTTTGGATAGTAAGTGACGTGAGAGACTGGACGGGGTTATCTTAGCTGAGACTGGGACGACTTCACCTTTTCCTTTTGATTCTCCCGTATATTGCTACCACCTGACGTTAGTATGTGTGTTTGTGTACATGGTCATCTGGCCAACTTGATATGTATTTGTGTATTTGCTTATCTGTCTTCTTGATATGGCATGTTATGTGCGGATATGTTTATTTGTGTATTTGGTATGTTGGATTTTGTTATTTTAGTCAATTTACTGCATTCATTCATTAAAGTACCCTTTTGAAAAGAAAAGAAAGAGGGAGGGGAAAAACTATATATATATATATGGAAGGAAGACGTAGTCGCGGACATGGTCATAGCAGTGGAACAAAGCGAGGCCAAGAGTCAAGAGAAGAAAGGGGAAACAACAGCTGAACAAAACACGGACCGAGAGTGCCACTTGTATTTAAGAATTTATTATGACCCATTGTTTTGCCCGACAGGCTATCATCTGAGTTCCAGCAATTCTGTGAGATGGCACATTGGGTTGAGATGTATAAGGAAATCGTGGTTCTTCGAGACGAAATAGAAGTCCAAAAGAAACTAGCCGCATACTGGGAAGGGCGATGGAAGCACGAGTATTCAGAAAAAATTGAGCTCTTGCACAAGAACTTAGAGCTAAAAATGAAATACGAAGGAATTTCCTAGGAGGCCTTAGCAATGGCACCAAGCACTACTTCTATGGGGGTTCCAGAGAAAACTCAAAGGACAGAAATTGCAAGGCTACAAGTGAAGACCTTCCATGCAAAGAAAAGGAGCGCATCTCTTGAGAGTCAAAGGCCAGAACAGGGTAAGCAAGGTAGGCCATTTGCTAAGAAGGGTCGTGGAGCGGGTGGTGTGAAAATTTTGGAGACACTTAGGAAGGATACTCCAGGAGGAGACCCGAGTGGAAAAGGACCACTAAGAGGTATCTCACGAAGAGATCAAACCTCAATTCCTTTTCCATTTTGTAGCTATTGTAGAAAATCCAATCATATTGAAGTGGGTTGTTGGAAAAAGGGGGGAAGATGTCTGCGCTGTGGG
Organism: Coffea eugenioides; assembly: GCF_003713205.1. Taxonomy (NCBI): domain Eukaryota; kingdom Viridiplantae; phylum Streptophyta; class Magnoliopsida; order Gentianales; family Rubiaceae; genus Coffea; species Coffea eugenioides. The sequence continues at coordinate 23,764,526 of NC_040044.1, read as the reverse complement.
AGCGCCAAGCATCGGATTGCTAATTGCCCGGTTCAATTGCGCGAAAAGAAAGAAACCCAGCAGCCAACCCAGACCGACCCTGGACCGTCAAATAGAGAAGGGACTGGAATGAAGACCCTCGTTTCTTCTGAGGACGTAGAAGGTATAGGCCATTGGTTACTTTAGATTTGATGGATCCCATTAAAAGGAAAATTTCGAGGACGAAATTTTTTTAAGGGGGAGAGAGTGTGAGAGCCCGTAAAATTTTTCTTAATTTATACCATTTAATTCTATTCCTTTTCATGCATTTTCCTTATTTTATTTTACTACATTAATTTTCTGGACACTTTATAAGTGAATATAGTTTTTCCAACCATTTTTCTAGTATAAGTTAGTTCGGGTTAAATTTGAAGTGCGTTATGGACGTGGAACCCGCTAGTGCGATAAACTTTTGGTGATTAAGTGATTTTTGTGCGAAGTATGATTATTTTACAAGGTGCTAGGAGACAATTAAAAGTTAGCTAGATAAATTACCATTGGTAGACAAAAGGATAAGCTTAAAACCCTGAAAGGAGCCAAGTGTCACTATGCTATTAGAAGTTGGACTTTTGACCAAGGTTGGTAACTTTACTAAAATCAGATTTTTGACCAAAATTCATTCATTTTCTTGTCTCCTTTGGCTGAAATTAGTGAGAGAGAAACCAAGAGAGTTCTTCATCTTCCACTTCAATTTATTGCCCAAATATTGAGTTTCAACCGATTAATTTGCAAACTACTCCATAAAACTTACTTTCCAAGTAGTTTCCAAGGTGTTTGTGGAGTTATTTTTGGAGGACAAAGCCTAAGCTACCATTTTTCACAAGGAGATAAGGTATTTTGCCAAGAACCTCTTCTTTACTTCAATTAATTGCTTAGTAGTGGTTTTTAGTTGTTTGAGATGTTGTTTTGCGGAAGATTAGCACTTGAATGCATGAATTCCAGATTAGGGTTTCATTTTTTTTCCCAATTCTTCCCGGTTCTATTTCACCTTGTTAGAGGCCGAACTAACCTTAGCACAAAACATAAAATTTGTAGATAATGATGTTTTAGAGTTACCTGAAAAATTTTAGCTCAATCGGAGTTATGTAGTCTGTGAAAAGACCAAAATACCCCTGCTGCCCTGTTTCTGTTCGAAAATGAAAATCAGCCACTGTAAGTGGTTAGTTTGACCTGGAATATTACCGAATTGGTTGATGATGTCTTCTTATGAATTATAGCCTTGTATATTAGCTTTCAAATGGCTTTGGAATTACCTGAATTGCAGTTGTGTGTGCTGAGATATGAGTGAATAAAGAAGGACTGCTAGTGGATTTCTGCAGTGAATTTCGAACTGGAAAATCTGGAGTTGTTTTGATAAATTTAGCCTAGTTAGGGTGAGAAATGGACTGAGTGTTCTTCATGAAAGTTGTAGGTCTTTGTCTTAGGTTTTCAACGCCTCCAAGAACGTCTTAAACGGACTTTGGTAGCCTGCGATATGGCCATTTAAATGTAGTACGGTTAATTAGCCGATTAGTTGGAACTTGGTTCTGGTAATTGGGAATTTGACTAGGTTACATTGGAATTTGGACTAAGTGGTCTTCATCAAAATTGTAGCCCTCTATCTTAGCTTCGAAATGGTATAAATTACATCCCAATCCGATAAGCGTAGCTTCGGATGTGTCCGTTACACAAAACCCGTCAAATCTGTCTTTTGTTAAACTTCATTTCCGCACATGTTGTTAGCTTGATTTTTGTACTTATATGACTTTGAGCCTATGGAATGGCTATTGAAATGAGATGATATTGTGTGTGATTTTGGGATTGATTGAGGAAAACAATGAAGCCATAAATAGCTGGAAAAATAGGTAAATACAAAGGGCGTGCTGCCCAAATTTTCGCTCGAGGGCTAAGTTTCTATTTGAATTTGTATATTTTCGTTTGGCAAATACTATGACCGTTTTCCATCTTAAAACATGATCCGTCTTCAATTGGAAACTCCAAATGTTTACTTACGCTTACCAAATAAAAAGGAGTGGTTTAGGATTTTCTTGGGTATTTTGTCCTCCCTTTTTACATGAATTTCATTAAGACATTTAGTCTATAATATCTACTTGAATATGAGATGATTTTGAACCATATAAACGATCCTGAAAACATTATTTATTAGCCTATCTAGTTGGATTCCGACTTGTCTTTGGTTCAAGTGTTTCCATTGGAAAATTTTATAACCCTTTTGAGTTGGGTTTTACGTTTCGACTATGAAACCCTAGTTATTTTTGTCCACGGGTCCAAATGTCCTCGTTTCACTTTAAAGTCTTTTATACGTTCTACTCATCAATTGTCGAGTTCTTTGATTTCACCTAATTGTTTGTGTTAGATGAGTTGTAATATTCTTTCTTATTTAATTTTAGATTTTCTTTGTGACTAAAGATAATATCCGGAAAGATATTTTGCACGTTTTTTTACGTATATAGGTGAGTGTTCCTTGTTTACTATATTTTTCTTGACTTTATGACTTGTGTTCTTGTTTGATAATGTGTTATGTCCTTTCAAGGATTTTCAAAACGAGTTTTCTAGGCGAGCGTGTACTTTACCGCGCTCGACCTAAATGAAACGTGAAATTTTTAATGATTTAATGATTGCTACATTAGTTGCGCATGAATGTAAGCTGTTTGGCTGAACTGGTCCCTGCCCTTCGTTACCGATCGACTCGAGCCAGAAGTGGACTCGGTCGGGCGATATGGTGACCCTGGGTGTGAACGTTGGTATACTCGAGTATTACCTTGTAGGTTGGTGGAGCCTGGCCAATTTTCAGGAGGGGGTGAACGAAACGAAAGAACGAACGAGGGGTTTATTTACCAAAAATGTATTTTATTTAATTGACCGGAGGAATAAGGGGAATGACAGGAGAACGAACGAACGAACGAATATATGGCTTCCTGTGAGCCCGTATCCTTTTAATGAATGTGTTTATCGCTTTATTTTGTATTTGTATCTTGAATTATTGGTTATATATAATGAATGCATTGAACTTCTTATTGCTATGTGTTCGAACCTCACTGAGCTTTTAGCTCATTACTTTAGTTTTGTTTTCCTTAACAGGGGACGGCGAGCAAGGACGAGAGCTCGGTAGAGTCTAGCCTAGACTGGTTTCTTTGGTTTTGTAATGGTTCTTGCCCTAATGCTCGGCGGGCTGGATGTATGGTGAATTGAGAACCTTTGTATATTCGATGTTTGTACTCCCTTTTGAGATAGCAATGTATATAAGTTTTGCGTTAAGTTTTGGATTGTTGTTATATTTATTCCTGTGTTTTATTTCAATTTTAATTGAGGACTGAAGTGAACGACTGAGTCCCGGCGAGAGCTGGGCAGGCGGTCAGCCGAACCATTTGGTTCGCCTTAGGGGGAGGTGGGGCTGTCACAGTACAAATATCGAATATACAAAGGTTCTCAATTTGTCATACATCCAGCCCGTGCGAAACACTAGGGCGAGAACCATTACAAACCAAAAAAACTAGACTAGGCTAACCTACACTGGGCTCTCGTCCTTGCTCGTATTCCCCTGTTAAGGAAAACAAAACTAAAGGGGCGAGCTAAAAGCTCAGTGAGGTTCCGAACACATAGGGCAGTGCCCAGTTCAGCCAAAAAGCTTACATGCATGCGCATATAATTGTTCAATCATTGAAAATTTCACAATCATTTAGGTCGAGTGTGATAAAGTACACACTCGCCTAGAAAACTCTTTTTGGCAATCATTAAGAGCAATTAACACATTAACAAACAATAACAACAAGCCATGAAGTCAAGGAAAATATAGCAACAAGGAACACTCACCTATTTAAGCAAAATAACGTCCAAAGTTTCCTTCCGGATACACCCTCAATCACCAAGGTATCCTAATATAATCAAACGAACACATTATGCTTCAACCATCAAAGATATAAGTGAGTCAAAGAAAAGTCGCATACGTACTAGTACAAAGTATAAATATGATTTTGGTAGTGAAAAGAGTACATTGAAACCAAAGGACATAAGTAAAATATTTGTAAACTTAGACTCACTTGTAAATCTTTAAAATCGCTATTTGAGTCGAAGTGGCAAAGAAAACGTAAATACCCTAGATGGTTCGCGTGGTATTCGCTCTCAAGCCTTACTCAAGTCGCAAGTATATCGACCTAGTTCTCGAGCGTAAATTTGGGCAGCACGCCCTTTGTATTTACCTATTTTCCAGCCATTTATGGCTTCATTCTTTTCCTCAATCAAACCCAAAGTCATATACAAAATCATCTCATTTCAATAGCCATTCCATAGGCTCCAAGTCATACAAGTACAAAATCAAGCTAGGAGCATGTGCGGAAATGAAGTTTAAGTTGGAAAACAAAAGACAGATTTGACGTTGTTTTCCGTAACGGACACCACCGAAGCTACGCTTATCGGATTGGGGTGAAATTTATATCGTTTCGAAGCTAAGACAAAGACCTATAACTTTGATGAAGACCACTCAGTCCAATTTTTAGTGCATCAAAATCAAATTCTCAAATAACAGAACCAGCATCTCACATTCGGGCTTGTTGACCGCCTTATGCGTAAATGACAATAACTCAGGCTACCGAAGTCCAAACGAGGTGATTCCAGGGGCGTTGGAAACCTAAGATATAGTAATAAAACTTTCATGTTTTGTCTAAAGGCTATTTCAGTATGTATCAAGGTGAAAATACACGATCAGATTGGTACACTGTCAAGACTGTTCACTGACTTTAATCCTATGGCAGTCAGGGTATTTCCGTCTTTTCACAGGCTATGTTGCTCCGATTGAGCTCAAATTTTGCAACCAACTATAAAAAATTATTCTCTATAACTTTTATGTTTTTTGCTAAGGCTAGTTCGGTCTCTAACATGGTGAAATAGAACCGGGCAGAAGCAGGGCAGGTTATCATCCAAGCTGGAATTTATGCTTACAAACTAGAAATTTCTTTAGGCCAAGTAAACTAACATCTAAACACTAGCTATTTCACATATCAAAGCTATCAAACCATAACCAATCATTAATCTTCATATTAGGGCAGAAAATTCACCAAAAAACTGAAATTTTCATTAACCTACTTCAACCTATATAATTCGCTCACAAAATTACTAATTCAACAACTATAACCACAAATTGCCCATTAATTGAAGTAAAGAAAGAGTTTCTTGACAATTTACCTTATCTCCCTAAGAAAGATGGTAGCTTAGGCTTTGTCCTCCAAAAATAACTCCATAAACACCTTGGAAACTACTTGGGAAGTAAGTTTTATGGGGTAGTTTGCAAGTTAATCGGTTGAAACTCAAGATTTGGGTAAGAAATTGAAGTGAAAGATGAAGATTTTCTCTCTCTTTTGCTCTCCAAATTTTGGCCAGCTCTAGGAGGAAATGAATATGATCTTAGTCAAATTTTGGGTTTAGTAAAGGTGGAGAAAAAATAGTCAAAGTCCAACACCAACCAAAACGCGACACTTGGCACCTTTTGTTTTCAAACTTATCCTTTTGTCTCTCCAACACTAATCCATTTGGTAACCTCTAATTATCTCTAAACACCTAGTAAATAATAACACTTAGCACCAACCTCACTTAGTCACCAAAATTATATCACACGAGCGGGTCCCACGTCTATAACGCACTTCAAACTAACGTACACTAACTCATACTAGGAAAATAATTTTAAACTATACTTACCTATAAAGTACATAGAAATTTGAATATTTTGAAGGGCAGTATAAAATATAGGCAAGGAAATAAAATATTGCTTAGAAAATGTGAGAATTTTCGGGTTCTCACACTCTCTCCCCCTTAAGAAATTTCGTCCTCGAAATTTTTACCTTCAGATGGCTCAGGAGCTTGTTGGTTGTCTAAGGCATATACCCTTGCCGGTACTTTTGTTTGGTTCTCTCTTTCATTCGCTTGTTTTGATTTAGTGCCCTCCAGTGGCTGAATACTACTTTCACGTGACTGTTTCCGCGGACAGTTGCTAACTTGATGATCACCGCTTCCACAGATCAAACATTTCCGCCCCTTCCTCCAACAATTGCCTTCAGTGTGATTGGCCTTTCCACAGTATCCACGACCAATCGGGGAGCTACTGTTTGACCTTCTCGAGAAATTTCCTTGGATCCGATCTGACTCCCTTTCGTAGACCCTTCATCTACTGCTCCTAAGGTCCATGGTGGGCGGAGTAACGAGTTCACTTTCTCCACTTTAGGAGGTGCTATCGTTTCACTTAATTCACCCACTATACTATCCGATGCACCCCTTTTCCGAGTTTGGGAGGCTTTTACCTGTGCTTTTGCCTCCTCAATTCTTTGAACTTTCTCAAGAGTCTCCGTAAATGTATTCACTTGCACTGCCGCTAAGGCTTCCTGGATTTCCAAATCTAATCCCTGTATGAACCGCCTTACTCTTCGCCGTTCTGTGGCTACCAATTCAGAAGCAAACTTGGATAGTTTCGTAAATTTCGTTTCATATTCGGCCACAGTTTGAGTTCCCTGACGCAATCCAATAAATTCCTCCTCTCTCCTCTCTTGGACTAGAGGTGGGAGGTACTTCTCGTTAAACTCTTGTATGAAATTTATCCATGTCCATGCAGTCTGTTCTCTTTCCCATTTTGCTTTAATAACGTTCCACCACGCTCGGGCCGGTCCTTCAAATTGGAACACTGCAATGTTCACTTGCCTTTGCTCAGTGTAGTTTAGAGCTGTGAAGATGTTAACCATGGTTTCTACCCATTGTTCAGCTACGTCTGGATCGGGCCCTCCAAGGAATTTTGGAGGAGCAAACTTCTGGACCCTTTCAAGAGCCTTATCCTCACCCATCTCAGGGTTCCGGGTTTGGTTTACGGGTATTTGGCCTTGTTGATCCACCAGTCTTGCCAAGATATCCGTCATTTTTTGCATTGCCGTCGCCATTTGGTCTCCAGTCGCAACTCTCGGTCCCTGCTCTTGCTCGGCTGACGTTTCCCTTTCTTCTCTTGGTTCCGGGGCCCGCTTAGTTCCACGGTCTCGACCACGTCTCCCCTCCATATATTTTTTTTCCTCTATTTTTTCTTTTATTTTCCCCAAAAAGTAATGTAGTGAATAAACGCAGTGAGTTGACTAGAATAACTAAATTCTAGCACACCAAATACACAAAAAGACATATACACACATAACACACCATATATCAAGGAGACGTATCACATTAAACAAATAAGCAAATGTGGTCAATGGTACACGTGTAGATGTTAACATACCACAAACAAGGACAAGGAGTAACAGTATAAGGACAAATCAAAAGAAAATGGGGTATATCGTCCCAGTCCCAGTTAAAATAACCCCGTCTGGTCTCTCACGTCACTTTCTATTCACTAGATGTCCGCAGACCTCTTATACTCGTTCTAGCCGGACAAAGCCTGTTCATGTGTCCAAAATACAAGTCTCAAGTACCTAGTAGCTAGCATCGCCTCAACTCTGGAGTACTCGGGCACGAGAATCCGAAATAAGATAATTCACATCTCGAGCTGGCCAATCCCAAGAGTAAACTATCTACAATCGAGATTCCTACCTGACGTACCTATCATTTTATCCTCAAATACCGGGAGAAAGATTTAAAGCCTATAACATTCACAATTCATAGCTTATGCTCGAACGAGCACTGAGTCCTTCATACCTATTTACCACTCAGTCCAGGCTCACTCCTCGCAGAGACCACGCGAAGCAGGCTCTGATACCACCTGTGACAGCCCCACCTCACCTTAAGGCGAACCAAAGGGTTCGGCAGACCGCCTGCCCAACTCTCGCCGGGACTCAGTCGAACCTCAAACAAATCTGAAATAAAACCACAAGATCAAACGAAATAACAATCCAAAGCTTAAAACGAAACTTTTATACGTTTCTATCTCAAAAGGGAGTACAAATATCGAATATACAAAGGTTCTCAATTCGTCATACATCCAGCTCGTGCCAAGCACTAGGGCGAGAACCATTACCAACCAAAAAAACTAGACTAGGCTAACCTACACTGGGCTCTCGTCCTTGCTCGCATTCCCCTGTTAAGGAAAACAAAACTAAAGCGGCGAGCTAAAAGCTCAGTGAGGTTCCGAACACATAGGCAAACAATAAATCCAATGCATTCACTACATATCACCAATAATTCAAGATACGTGTACAATATAAAGCGATAAACACATTCATTAAAAGGATACGGGCTCACAGGGAGCCATTCATTCGTTCGTTCATTCGTTCTCCTGTCATTTCCCCTTATTCCTCCAATCATTTGAAAATGTATTTTTGTAAGTAACACCCTCGTTCGTTCACCCCTTTCCTGGACGTTGGCCAGGCTGCACCAGAATTCAAGGTAATACTCGAGTATACAAAATTCACCCAGGGTCACTATATCGCCCGATCGAGTCCGCTTCTGGCTCGAGTCGATCGGTAACGAAGGGTAGGGCCCAATTTAGCCAAAAGGCTTACATACATGCGCATATAATCTTTCAATCATTGAAAATTTCACAATCATTTAGGTCGAGTGCGATAAAGTACACACTCGCCTAGAAAACTCGTTTTGGCAATCATTAAGAGCAATTAACACATTACCAAACAATAACAACAAGCCATGAAGTCAGGGAAAATATACCAACAAGGAACACTCACCTTTTTAAGCAAAATAACGTCCAAAGTTTCCTTCCGGATACACCCTCAATCACCAAGGTATCCTAATATAATCAAACGAACACATTATGCTTCAACCATCAAAGATATAAGTGAGTCAAAGAAAAGTTGCATACGTACTAGTACAAATCATAAATATGGTTTTGGTAGTGAAAAGACTACATTGAAACCAAAGGACATAAGTAAAATATTTGTAAACTTAGACTCACTTGTAAAACTTTAAAATCGCTATTTGAGTCTAAGTGGCAAAGAAAACGTAAATACCCTAGATTGTTCGCGTGGTATTCGCTCTCAAGCCTTACTCAAGTCGCAAGTATATCGACCTAGTTCTCGAGCGTAAATTTGGGCAGCATGCCCTTTGTATTTACCTATTTTCCAGCCATTTATGGCTTCATTCTTTTCCTCAATCAATACCAAAGTTACACACAAAATAATCTCATTTCAATAGCCATTCCATAGGCTCCAAGTCATACAAGTACAAAATCAAGCTAGGAGCATGTGCAGAAATGAAGGTTGAGTTGGAAAACAAAAGACAGATTTGACGTTGTTTTACGTAACGGACACAACCGAAACTACGCTTATCGGATTGGGGTGCAATTTATACCGTTTCGAAGCTAAGACAGAGGGTTACAATTTTTATGAAGACAACTCAGTCCAGTTTGTAGCGTATCTAAGTCAAAATTCCAAATTACAGAACCAGCATCTCACATTCGGGCTTGTTAACTGCACTATGATTCAACGACAATAACTCAGGCTGCCGAAGTCCGATTGAGGTGTATCTTATGGAGTTTCGAAGCCAAGACATATACCTACATTTCTTATGAAGACCTATAAAGGTAAAGCATGCATTTTCAGAGTCAAAATTTGAAATTCCCACGAAGATAGAAAACTGTCCTTGAAAATAGGGTTATAGGCAGTCAAGGGTATTTCGGTCATTTCATAAAATATGTTGCTCCGATTGAGCTGAAATTTTTCAGGCAACTATAACACATCATTATCTACAACTTTCATGTTTTGTGGTAAGGCTAGTTCGACCTCTAACATGGTGAAATAGAACCAGGCAGAAGCAGGGCAGGTTATCATCCAAGCTGGAATTTATGCTTACAAACCAGAAATTTCTTTAGGCCAAGTAAACTAACATCTAAACACTAGCTATTTAACATATCAAAGCTATCAAACCATAACTAATCATATATCCTCATATTAGGGCAGAAAATTCACCAAGAAACTCAAATTTTCATAAACCTACTTCAACCCATATAATTCTCTCACAAAATTACTAATTCAACAACTATAACCACAAATTGCCCATTAATTGAAGTAAAGAAGGAGTTTCTTGACAATTTACCTTATCTCCCTAAGAAAGATGGTAGCTTAGGCTTTGTCCTCCAAAAATAACTCCACAAACACCTTGAAAACTACTTGGGAAGTAAGTTTTATGGAGTAGTTTGCAAATTAATCGGTTAAAACTCAAGATTTGGGCAAAAAATTGAAGTGAAAGATTAAGATTTTCTCTCTCTTTTGCTCTCCAAATTTTGGCCAGCTCTAGGAGGAAATGAAGATGATCTTGGTCAAATTTTGGGTTTAGTAAAGGTGGAGGAAAAATAGTCAAAGTCCAACACCAACCAAATCGCGACACTTGGCACCTTTTGTTTTCAAACTTATCCTCTTGTCTCTCAATGGTAATCTATCTAACTAAGCTCCAATTATCTCCTAGCATCTTGTACAGTAATATCCCCTTGTGTACATTTCACTTATTTATCGAAAATTTATCGCACTTACCGCACTAGCGGGTCCCACGTCCTTACTACACGCCAAACGTATCATGAACTATCTTGTACTGGAAAAATAATTTAAAATATAGACTTGCTTATAAAAATCTATGAAAATTCAATATAATAAAGTATAGTATGAAAATACATGAAAGAAAATAAAATTAAACGATTAAAAATAAGACAAATTTTCGAGTCCTCACAAGTTTTCTACCACTTCCAGATCAAACCCTCAGTGAAACTTAGGTAGGGTAAATTTCAAGAATTGCTCTAAAGTTCTATTCTCACCCCTCTCTTGGTTCCTAGGTTGGTTGATTGGCTCAGAGCCTTGGCGCTCAGTTAACCGTGCTAAGATATCAGTCATACGGTTAATAGCAATAACTACTTAGTTATCTCCTTCGTTTCCTTGTCCTTGGTTCGGTCCAATTGCCGATCCCTGATCATCCCCTTGAGTTTGGGGTTACCTAACTCCTCGCCTTCGGCCCTTTCCACTTCCTCGGCCGTCCATAATTTTAATATTTTCTAAAGGCATGACATAAAATAAATATACATAAGCGAAGTTTGAAAATGACACTTTAATCATGCAAAATGAAAAATAAATAGAGGAGACACCAAAAATAATTGCGAATATGCAAAACCCATAGCATAGATTAGAAGTCATAGAGCAATAAAATCAAGCACCTCATAAGTAACGTTCAAGTGCTTCAAATGATAGGAAGCATAGTTAAGCAAAATACAATGGCCTTTGAACAAGCACCATCCCGACTATCCTAGACAAAAACTACTAAAGTAGAGTAAATCACTAGCTTAGTGCTTGGTGGAGCCAAAAGTCTTTGCTACTTCAGTAGGATCATTTTCGTCTTCAACATTAGTAGTTTCTACCTCATGGCCCTCGTCAAGCATTTTGTCATGCACCACTTATTTGACCAAGGTAACACACTCAGCCATCATCCCCTCAGTCCGGTGTGAGAACCCGTAAATTCCTCTTAATAATTTTCCTAGGGTTTATCCCCTTTAATGGCATGTTTTCTGCATTTTCTGGCTTAGGAAATTTTTCTGGTGAATTTTATGAGTAATTATAGTTTTTAGATGATTTTTCTAGTATCGAATAGATTTTGAGAAAATAAGAACGTATATCGGACGTGGGACCCACTAGTGCGAAAAGTTCGGAAAAATTTCGGCCAACTAGACTAAGTTTTGAATACTGGAATTATTTTACCGGGTGTTAAGAGATAAGTAGAGGTTGCAATTTGGGTTGATATGAGAGAGACAAGTTAGGTAGATATTTTATTAAAGGTGACAAGTGTCACCATGTGATTGGGCTTACCTTAAGACTTTCTTACCATTGACTTAAATAACCAAAAATGACCCAAAAATCTTCCAAAAATCTTCAAGAAGAGCCGGCCCTCTCTTGCTCTCTTTCTCTCTCTCTTACTCCAAGCATAAGGAAGAAAACACTTCACTCTTGTCCCAAATCATCAAAACTAACCATCCAACCTTGAAATTACTCCATAAAACCTCTTCAATAGCTAAGATAAGGTGGATTTGTGGAGTTGTTTGGAAAGATAAGGTGGTCTATAGCTCTCTCTCTCTTGTTTTAAAGGTAAGTTGTGAAGAACCACCCTCCTTCTTTATTTGATGCTTAAATCATGCTTAGTGATTGTATAAGATGCAAATTTATGGATTAAATCTTGATTTTGGTTGAATTGGTGAAGTTTTATTATTTTTGAGGAATTTTCTGTTTTAATATGAGCATGATTGTGTGGTCATGTATGATGATTGGAAATGATGTTTAATGACTCTTGGAGGTGGGAAAAGTGATTAATTGCAACCAATTTCTGTTTTGGACCAAAAATTGAAAAGTGAGGGTTTTGTGATGAACATTCTGTCCGAATTTTTAGGTCATAGATAGAGGCCGAATTGGCCTTTGATCAAAACATGAAAGTTGTATAGAATGACATTTTAGAGGTGCCTACAAAATTTCAGGTCATTTGGATTAGTATAGAGTGAGATATGTCATTTTTACTGTTGCTGTTCTGGGTGATCAGAATGTGCGAACTGTGATTGTAATCGTCTGTTTTGACTGGAATTGCTTTGGATTTGGATGTTGGTGTCTTCTGATGAAATGTAGCTTGATGTCTTAGCTATCATATTCCTTTGGAATCAATGCATTTGGACCTGTGTAGACTGAGTTGGACGAATTACAGCATTGTGTGATTTGGGAACCTGCAATTACGGTTCTGGGTTGGTTTTCTGCATTTTTGACCTAGTTGTGCTAGGATTTGGACTGAGTGGCCTTCTACATTGTTGTAGCCCTGGTTCTTAGCTTCGAAATGGTGGGTCTTGCACCTTCATCCGACAATCGTAGCGCCTTTGGTGCCATTACCGCAAAAGGACGACAAAACTGTTTTCTGGTTTTGAGCAATTGTGGTTAATTGCTATGTGATTGGGTTTGATTGTAGGTTGGAAAATAAAGGAATTAAGGGGAAATGCTGTCCGATTTTAATAGCGTTGGTTACCTTAAGTTTCAAGTGAAAGGCTTGGACTTGAATGATGGAATTGGCTATATTGAACAAGGATTATGAGCCGTGGAGGTGAGTGACCCTAAACTATTTCCAAAGTACTTGTGAAATGTTTCTTGCATTATTTACTCGATTGTATCTCATGCGTGCTTGCATGTGAATTCATGATATGATTTTGGCTTCAATGAGTTCTGGGAAAGTCTTGTGCTGGACACCAACGTCTCCACTCTGTTTGTGGTTCATGTTCATGTTATCTGGAGCTCAAAATGGGGCTCCCTCTCTCTGTTCGTGTGTTATGATCTATTTGAGCGTTGGGTGTTCAAGTGCAATGATTTCACTAGCTCACGAGAGCAATAAACGTACATTTGATCTCTGAATCATGACATCATCGAAATGATCGAAATGCAACATTGTGAAATATATTTGATTTCTGATTTTACTGGTTACTCGCTGAGCTTCTAGCTCACCCCAAAAATATTTTATTCCCCTCCACAGGGCTCAAGGCGAAGGAAGGACTTATAGTACTTGTGCACGTGAATGGATGGCCTTTATGTGGTACAATTTGGATTTGGCATCATTTTAGGTATAGTTGGGAATCGTTTCCGCTGCATTTGTGACATGTAATTATTGGAGACTTGGATGTATATTTGTGGACCATGTGATGTATATTTGAGGTTTATTATTGTAATATATTTGAGGACCGTAGTGAACGACTGAGTCCCGGCGAGAGCTGGGCAGGCGGCCCGCCGAACCCTCTGGTTCGCCTTAGGGGGAGGTGGGGCTGTCACATCCGGTCTCTAACTTCATATACTACCTTAGCAAGTTGGCGCTTAACCTCCTGAAGTTGCTTACGAAGAGCCTCAGCCTTTTTCCGCTCCTCAAGTACATCCGTCGCCAATTCATGAACTCTAGCAGTTTGGACAATCACAGTTGCCCTCAGTCCTAGATTATCCTCTCAAATTACCGTAGTTTCCTCAGATAACCACCTCCGATCATTGTTTACCGCTAGCACCACTTCGTTAGGGTACGAGTAAATCCTCCAACAATCACATAAAGACCTAGTTCGACGAATTGGCGTCCATTGACAAAGAGGTCCCTGTGACGGCCCCACCTCCCCCTAGGGCATACCCCAGGGTTCAGCGGGTCGCCTGCCCAACTCTTGCCAGGACTCACTCCGTCAACTTTCAAGTAAGTAATCAATCCAGTAGCGCACCACTTAAACTACTCTCCGTCCACCATCCAAATCCCTTACCGGGCCCGAACTCCAAGATAAGCACTGGTGGTAATACTCGAGTATACCGATTAGTTGAGGAGATAACACTCCACTCGACAACACTAGATACCCATGGTTCGTTATCTAATCGACCAAGCCCTTGCCAGCTCGACACGATTAACTAGCCAGTGGGGTTTGGGTCCCCAAGAAGTTGATGAGATATCATCTCCAATCGACTGAATCAAAATAAAAGTACGGAGACGGGAATAAGAGGCACCTCCCACTCACATTGAGTGTGGTACATGCTGCCGCTCAGCACTTACAAGTCAAGTACAAATATATCAAGTCAATTGCAACAATAAAAAATTATATGTCATATTAGGGCAAGTGCGATAAAGTACACTCTTGCCCGATCAAACAAATTGTGTATGATTAAATCACATTGGTCAAGTATTGAAAACAAGTGTCCAGTTCACTCAGGTATTTGGAAACACTCACCAAAGATTTAGTGCTTGTCAAAAATCACGTTTAGGTGTAACTCCTTGGTTAGAGTCCAAATCTGTGATAAAATATTATGCAAGAGTTTAAAATCAACTAGGGTTCGCAGCACAGGAGTTTCGCTTCAAGAAAATCAAGTACATGAAACTCATTTAAGTAGTATTCAAGTTACTTATCAAACTCTAGAAAATTCATGCTCACTCTTTTGGTGTTGCTAAAGAAGCAACTAAAACTTTGGAATTCACATTTAAATCCAAAAGACGAGGAAAACATATTCCGAGTGGTCACTACTTTCATTTTTCCAAGGGTACGAGTTTCGGCCAAATTCCAGCTTATATACCTCTACAAAAGAGGACTCGAATAACCTAGATAATTCAAGTTCAATTCGACCTCAAATCTTCGCTCAATTCACGAGTACTCACGCCTAACCCTCGAGTGAAAATTTGGGCAACATGCCCTTTGTATTTAGCTATTTTTTCAGCCATTTATGGCTTCATTATGTTTCTCAATTCAGCCCCCCAATCACACACAAGTAATGTTACTAACATAACCCTTCAATTAGGCTCCAAAATCATCCAATTACAATACAAGTCTAATAATACAATCGGAAATCAGTTTTGAAGACAAAAAGCTAAACAGCAGATTTGACATCTTATAGCATTTTGGTCAGAACTGGAGCTACATTTATTGGACTGGGGTGAAACTTACACCATTTCGAAGCTAAGACAATGGGTTACAACTTTCATGAAGACAACTTAATCCAGTTCATAGTTGATCTAGGTCAAATTTGCAAATTACAGAACTAGATGTTCATGGTTAGTCTGGTTGTCAGTACTGAATTCAAATGGCAATAACTCAAGCTACACCATTCCGATTGACGCGTTTTCAGATGCGTTGGAAATCTGAAACGTAGGGTTAAAACTTTCATGTTTTGGCCAAATGCTGATTTGATACAAATCAAAGTAAAAAACGAAGCCAAACATGTGAAATCTCAAAACTGTCCGAAAAACTATACATTTGGCAGTCAAGGGTATTTTTATCATTTCACATGTTATAGTCCTCAAATTGAGCTGAAATTTTACAGGCGGCTATATAACATCCTTTCCTACAACTTTCATGTTTTAACCTAAGCCCAATTTGGCCTCTAACATGGATGAATATGTAGGTCAGTAACAAGGCAGATTCATCACTATCAATGTTGGGAATATTTAGCTAAAGCTGGAAATTTCTTTAGGTAAGTCAAACTAGTATATAATTCCTCAATATTACACACATGGCTAAGTTATCAAACCATGGCCAGTCACTAAATATCATATAAGAGCAGAGAATTCATCATAAAACTGAAATTTACCATAATACTACTTCAACCCATGAAATTTCCTCACAAAGCTACCAAAACTACAACTTTAAGCTACTAGTTTACACATATATGAAGTGGAGGGAAGTTTCTTACCAAAGTACCTTGTAACCTCAAGAAAGATGGTAGCTTAGAGTTTTCCTCTCCAAAATCACTCTACCAAAGCCTTTAAATCTCTTTAGTGAGCAAGTTTTATGGAGTAGTTTGCACAAACTTTGATTGGAACTTAAGATTCAAGCACAAGTTGAAGTTGGAGTTGAAGGTTTCTCTCTTGTTTTTTCCTCCCCCAGAATTTCGGCCAAGCTCAAGAAAAATGGAAGAAAATGGAGCCAAGGAGAAGATAAAAAGGAAAGACAAATGCTTGGTCAAAATTTTCCTATGCATCCGACAAGTGTCACCACAAGAATAATTCTCATTTTTGCTTTCTTTTCTCTCTTTTTCTTGGTCCAATATTTCGGCTACCTTGAGGATATTTTGGGGCTGATTTTAATCAATTAATAGCAAGGAGATTAAGGTAATAAAGTAGTGTTCAAGTGGTGCACTCATTCGGTAGCAAAGGGTGCACGTCGGTTCGAGCCATTTTTCTCTAACTTGCGTGTACTTATATTTTTACTTATTATTAACACTTCTAATCACACACTTTTCTTACCTAATACTCATTCTTATCCATTAAATTAGTACACACACTTCACCAAGTGATCACACTACCAAAATGCACCAAAATACACCAAAAACCCTAGTATGCACAAAAAAAAGCCTAACTTAAGCCATTCTTTTAGAAAAATCATAACTTGAGTTATAAATATCAAAAATTTATAAAAGTTGGCCTATTAAAAATTAGACTTCAAATACTAATAATCTTTAGAAGACACCTCAAAGAGATTCAGTTCATAAGTTAGTCCAAATTGAGCCATAAGCTACTACAACATTCCTATTGTAACTTGTGCAGGACGGAATTTTCAACCAATTTACGAATTTTCTGGAATTTCTAGGGATTGAATCAAACTTTGAATTTGATACAGTAGGAAACCCTATGAGTCTGGTTTTAAATACAACAAACGGAACTCAATTCCGACTTTCCTGTACGAAGTTATAGCCAATTTCCCAAAGCTGCGCAGAGCCTCCTGTGAAAATTTTAAGATTTTCTAACAACTTGAGAATATGAAACTTTTCTTAACAAAATTCACTCACTTGGCTCAAATTCGACCATTAAAGGAATCAAAAATCAAAGGTAAGTGAGTTCACATAAGGGTTATAAAGACACGTTGTGAGGACCCGTAATTTTCTTAATTTCTAGGTTTTAATTTCTTTTAATTATACGTTTTTCCACCTTTTCTTTATTCGAAAAATTGTGCAAATAAATTTTATGAGTAAATATAGCTTTTAAATGATTTTTCTAGTATCGGTTAGTTTTTGAGAAACTAAGAGTATATAATGGACGTGGGACCCACTAGTGCGAAAAATTCGGGAAAATTCGGCCAATTAGGTTAAATTCCGGATACTGTGTAAAATTTATCGGGTGTTAAGAGATAAGTAGAGTGTGTGAAATGATTGATGTGAGAGAGAAAAGAAAGGATAGGAATGCATTAATGGAGTGCCACGTGTCACTTGGTGATTGGTTTTGACTTAAGAACACTATTCACTTTTTTTGACTTTTGACCAAAATTGGTTAAATATCTAAAAATTTCACAAAAAATCACCATTTTCTTTCACCTTGTGGCCGGCCCTCTCTCTTGCCAAGAAGGAAGAAAACTTCTTCAATCTTCAAGCTTTCCACTAGCTCAAATCATCCAAATCAATCACACAAACTAGTTTCCACTCCATACAATCTTTCCATTTAGTGTTAGTGGTGAGTTTGGTGAAGTTTTTGGAAGAGCTAAGGTGGTCTACAACTCCTCTTCTCTTGTTTACTAGGTAAGTGATGATTGAACATCCTCTTATAGCTAATGATGTTTATTTTGTGCCTAATGGTGACTTGAGTGATGGAATGTGTGATTTATTTCTTGATTTGAAGTGATTTGGTGAAGTTTTTATTTTATTGAGGAATTTTCTGGTTTAATATGAATGGGATGTTGTGGCTGTTTTTGATGATTGACAATGGCTTATAATGACTCTAGTAGGTGTGAATTATTGATAATTGCAATCAATTTTGGGTTTGGATTGAAATGAGAAAAGTTAGGGTTGATAACCCCTAATTCTGTCCGGTTTTGGATCATAGGGTTAGAGGCCGAATTGGACTTTGCTCAAAACATGAAAGTTGTAGGTATTGATGAGTTTGAAGTGCCTGCAAAATTTCAGGTCATTTGGATTAGTTTAGAGTGAGATATGTCGTTTTTTATGTTGCTGTTCTGGGTGATCAGAATGTGCGAACTGTGATTGTAATCGTCTGTTTTGACTGGAATTGATTTGGATTTGGATGTTGGTGTCTTCTTATGAAATGTATCTTGATGTCTTAGCTATCATATGCCTTTGGAATCAATGCATTTGGACCTGTGTAGACTGAGTTGGACGAATTACAGCATTGTGTGATTTGGGAACCTGGAATTACGGTTCTGGGTTGGTTTTCTGCATTTTTGACCTAGTTTTCCTAGGATTTGGACTGAGTGGCCTTCTACATTGTTGTAGCCCTGTCTTTTAGCTTCGAGATGGTGGGTCTTACACCCTCATCCGATAAGCGTAGCGCATTGTGTGCCATTACCGCATTAGGAGGCCAAAACTGTTTTTGGTGTTGGGACAAATGAGTTCCATTTCCTGATTTTCTGGTTTGCTTATATGTCTATATATGCATATGAAACCCTATTGGGGTTATGTTTGGCTTGGCTTTATGACGTGTTATCGAGTCTCATTGTACTTGTTTGTATGTTTTAAGGCTTACTTTTATTCCGGTCATTTCCTAGTTAACTTTTACTTTGGGCCTAGTGAATGGCTTTTGGAAATGAGGTGAATTTTGTGTGAGATGTTGGGACTGATTCGAGGAAATAATGAAGCCTTAATGGCTGGAAAAGTAAGAAATTTAGGGGAAGTGCTGCCCGATTTTCTAGGCCGTTTGGTTCTTTTAAGTTGGATTTGCCTTTTGGTAGAAATAAAAGGGCTTTTGGGTTATTGAACCTAGGTCTTTATGCTATCTTTTGTTCCCAAAAATCATGTTTTGTACCCTTGCATTAGTAATTATTTGGCGAGGCATACGACTAGTAGTCGAGCCTCATGTGCATTGTGTTTACTCGATTACGGATGTGAAACCTTCAATTGGTTTATTTTGGTTATTTTAGGGTTTCTTGGCGATTAAGGCCAATCTGAAGTAAAAACTTTTGAAGTTGAGCCGGTGAGTGTACCACTCCCCTCCATTGCTGTCTAACTTGATTTCTGCTCTGCAATCTGTTAAATTTGTTTGAGACGAGGGTGTACTTTATCACACTCGTTCTTCTATCTGTTCATATGCCAATTTTGAGTGCCTATCTGAATCTGCCGTCTGAATCTGCTATCTGAATCTGCTATTTTGTATCTGTATCTGAATCTGTTATCTGTGTCTGCATCTGTTCGGATTTCTATGACCTATGAGCTCAATCCTGTGGCTAAGTTATTCGAGTCGGGCCGGCAAGGGCCTGGACGATTAGATAACGAACCACGGTAGTCTGTTCGGGGATTTTGGGTATTGAGACCCTTGATTCCGGGTATACTCGAGTATTACCATTTTGTTCGTTTGAGGTGAGCGGGCCCGGTAAAGGGGTGTTTGGTGGACGGAATTCGGTGTAAAGAGGGTCTACGGACGTTTTGGTTCTATATACGTTGACGGAGAGTCAACCGGTTTGGATCAAGTACTGCGCTGGAAATTTGGCTCCTGAGAGCCACCCGTATCCTTCTGATTTGAATCATTGGTTCCTTTGCTTTACATCTGGCATGTGTATCTGATTTGTTAAATGTGAAATGCCATGATTTTTCTGCTATATGTTTGGTACCTCATTGAGCGCAAGCTCACCCCTTTCTGTTCCTTTTGTTTTCCTTACAGGAAAATAAACCCTTTTGGTCTGGATTTGACAAATGGCTGCCAAATTGAGCTAGTTGAACATATCTTTTGTATAGCTCATGTAGTAAAACCCTAAGTGTACTTTTGGGGCGTTTTCTCTTTTGATTTGGCAAACCGTGTATATGTATTAACTTTTGAAAACTTTTGTATGTCATTTTGGATTGTAATCGCTAAAGTTCAGATGTGAATGTTTGCGTGCTCTTTCGGTTGGGTTCTGACGGGTCGGTTACTATCATGGCCGACTCCGGATTTCATTTTCTTATTTTGGGTTATGTTGCCATTTTGACTTGGTTGCGCGCATTGGTAAGTTTCGGAACGTATTAGATTGACGTAAACGGATTCGTAGTCCTGGCGAGAGCTGGGCAGGCAGTCCGCTAACCCCTTTGGTTCGCCTCTCTCGATAACCAATTGCTGGAAGGTGCCTCAGAGGTGACCCATCTCCATCATTTCCTTCCATGACCAACAATTAACCCACAACTAAGGTTAGGTCCTTACATTCACTGATATCATTAAAGAATTTAACTTAAGGTCTACCACGGGTTTCTATGACCAAAAGTTCACGACTAAGAACTTCTAACCGTATTCCAGGTATTTTAACCTAGCACTCTGATACCAATTGTGATGCCCCCACCTCGTCCTAGGGCGAACCCTAGGGTATCAGCGGAACGCCTATCCAACTCTCGTCAGGATTCATGCACTCGTTCAAGCTTAATATAGAGCCACAAAACAACCATCGACTTAAATAAAAGTACTTCGAATATACTAGCCATAACTTCAAGGGTTAACAAATACGATTACAATCCACCAACCAACAGTAACAAAAGTTACGTTATAAGAGTCACTAATATCATACAAAATTATACTAGCTTCCACCAAAACGCTAGTCTAGATCCTCCAATCCACCTCCAAAACCCGTTAAGGAAAACAATTTAAAGGGGTGAGCGAACATTCGGTGAGACCAAGAAAATAAACAAACAAGTAAGTAACACCAATCAATCAAATAATATGCTTAAAAGCAACTTTAAACATGACATTTCATTTAAGTGCATAAGTAGGAATTAACACACATTTAAGGATACGGGAGCTCTCAGGAGCTATTTCCATGTCGCGATCAATTGAGCTTTCGGGGGTTCACCCTCCATCAACCTAAGTAGTAACACGACCGTAATGCTCCACTTACTTCCTCCATCCAACATAACACCCATTCGAATATGAAACCAAACATGTAAGGGGTGGCGATACTATTCGAGTATGCCTAGCGAGATCTCTCCAAAGATCAAGCTATAATATTTTCCAAGGTTCACCAAACTCCTCGACCAAGCCCTTGCCGGTTCGAGTTGCAAGGTTAGCCGATAGGTTGGGGTGTCCCCACACATGTATTTGGTTAACGAGACAATGCTCCAATCGACTTTGAGTTGATCATAGCACTGAGTCGGGGTGAGCGGTACCTCCTACCCAAATAGGGCGTGATACTTCTAGCCACTTAGTGCTCACGACTTAAAAGATGTTCATGTATAAGTGCAAGTCATATATATATATTCATGTAACAAGTAACATGTAATGAAAAAGAGAGAGGACGAGAGCGATAAAGTACACTCTCGTCTCGGCAAGTTCACGTATCATGTATAGCACTTGTACGAATAACATTTAAACCACATTAGTATTTAACATGCACTTGACACTCACCACTAGTCAAGGGCAAAACAAGAGCGAAGCGAGTAGTCAGACAAGCTCTTCGGCGTCCTCGTGACCACCTAAGACATGTACAATCATAATTACCTAGGTGCTCGACCAAGGTTAAAAAGAAAAATATTTTCTCGCTATCCACTCTCAAGGTCACAAGTTCGAATCAACTTAAGGAAGCTTTTCTAGCTCAAACGTTGAAATAATGCTCAAAGAGAGCTCGAAGGTCGTTTTTGATTCAAGTCGTGGAAAGAAATTTCAATTTCAAAAGAAAGTACTGTTTTCACTTTCGACACGAAAATCGAGGAAATAAGGGTAGATGGTTCATCTCCCAAAACTTCAAATTTCATGCCCCAAAAGTTAAAATATAAAGAACGTTCACGTTATCACACTAATGGAGTCAAAACTCATCCAAAACTCCACTTATTTTCATAGTAAATGTCAAGGCTAAAGTTCCCAAGGTTCAATTATAAAATTAGGAAAATTCACCAAGAATTACTCTATTCAAAACGTTCCCTTTTTAGAATTCAAACTCATGGAAATCGACGGCGTAAAACTAGGGTTTGAAGCCCCTAACTCAAGTATGAAAAGGGTGTCATTAACTAAGAAAGTTAAACAACCAAGGAATGCATCAAGAGATCTTTAATCACTTTGGAAACCAATTCAAAATGAGAGTTTAAAGTTCCAATGGAACTTTACATTCAACCATGAAATTAGTCCTAAAGCAGATCAACAAACTCAAAGGAAGGTTAAGAGTGCCTAAGAGAGTACTTTGTTTAAATCAGAAAATTTCCAACCTAGAGTGGCACTAATTGGAAAAATCATATCTTGAGTTGAAAAATTCATAGAAATGGAACCAATCCTTGAAATTTATACCACTAATAGAGTTCTAATTCTAGTTTCAAATGCAACAAACAGAACCCAATTCAGACCTTTCTACATCAAGATACAACGGTTTTTACAAAACTGAATTTTTGGAACCTGTTTTCGAAATATCCAATTTGAAGGCTTGACAGAGTTTCAAAATTCGATCATAACTAGAGCTACAGAACTCGAAATTTAGTGTGGTTTACGGCGTTGAAAACTAGATTGAAAATACTACAATTCAGTGGCAGGAACTATCTTAAAATTGTTTTTTGATGACAGACAAAATTGAGCTACAAACTGCAGCTATGACTGTTTCTCGGATGAATGCAGTGAAGAATTTCAGTCAGCTTTGCCGGATCACTACGGCTCATAGGAAACGAATTAGGAGATGTATTTTAGACCGAAGAAAAGCTTTTGGAGTTTAGTTTCGGATGCTATAAACGGCACTCGATTTCAACTCCCAGACAGAAAGTTATGACCAAAAATGTGAACACTGGTTGAGGTCACCTGGTCAGTAAAATTTCGGATTTCTTCCTCACTTTCACTCCACTTTAACACAACCAAAAGGAAAGTTTTTTTGGAGATATTTCATACACATAACCACCAACATGTATCAAGTATTAT
Source organism: Coffea eugenioides (assembly GCF_003713205.1). Taxonomy (NCBI): domain Eukaryota; kingdom Viridiplantae; phylum Streptophyta; class Magnoliopsida; order Gentianales; family Rubiaceae; genus Coffea; species Coffea eugenioides. The sequence continues at coordinate 23,741,291 of NC_040044.1, read as the reverse complement.
TGCACCAAAATAACATCAAAATTTTGAAATTAACATGAAGGTTTCAACAAGACAAAAATCGAATAGCATGCACTTTTATTGCTCTAGCTTTCTATCCAACTTTTCCAACTCAAACTACACCATATCTCTTCAAAGCAAGTAACAAACATGCAAATAAACACACAAAATCCTCAAGGCCTCTACCTATCAAACCACCTCAAGTCCACTACCTAATGTCAAGGTTCTTGTGAACCCATCGACAACCCAACAACTAAACTAACTAAACTAACTTACTACTAAGATTTGAGAGAAAAAGTGGAGGGTTTCTTGGATGATTACCTTGCTGCCAAGATGAAGACTGAACACTAGGAGATAAGCCCTCAAATCATCAAAGTTTCTTCCTTTTTCAAGTCCTCTTCCAAGCTTGTATGAAGAACCAAGGAAAGAAGCAAGTGTGGAGAGTTTTCTTGGAGCAACAATGGAAGAAGCTAGCTGAAATTTTTGGGGAGGAAATGGGTGAAGGAGGATCGGTCAAGAGGAGTGGAGAGAAAGAAAGGTTTTGGTTGGTAGGTGAGTGATGTGATAGTGTGTAAGAAGGATGGACATAAAGCTGGTCTTGATGCCCCAAAAGGCAACATCCGATTAGTGTGCAATTAGTGCTCCTAATTGAGTTTAACTTACTCACTCACATCTATCCCTCAATTAACTTTTCTTAGTCTACTAATAATCATTCTTATTTTTTCAAGATTATTGCACTCTCAGACCGAATTTACCTCAAAAAATGTGCATTCACTATTTCTTGCTAAACGAGCCGCAGAAAAATTAAATTCGCTAACGAAATGTTTTAAAATTATAAATGAGACATTGTTCCATGTAAATGGTTTTAAAATGAATGAAATAAATTATTCAGAGTAAACGGGTGAATAAATAATTAAATAAGCCAGTAAAATGAAATAAAAGTAAGAAAATTAAAAATTTTGGGTCCTCGCATTGGCATTGCCGTGTAAATGCTTGTTCAAGCAGTAAATACTGTAAATTACAAGACTTAATAGCTACCATCCAAGGTTCAAAAACTCATCACTATCCTGGCTTGTGTTCAAACACGTTACCTCAATAACACCATCATATCATACAAAAACTCAAATCACTCCAATATTTCAAAACAACATATCCTAAGCTTAGAGAGCACAAATTTCTGTAATGAAAGATCCCAAGTTCAAAACTTTCAAAGTCAAATAGGAGAACTTTAAAAGCAAACAAATTAAAGAAAAACAACAAATTCACCTCTTCTATAATCTTCACTGCCACTCTATCTTTAACATTCCCTCCTAGCTTCAAGAATTCATTATTGCTTAAAATTTAACAAAGTAAATACTCGTCAATCAATTCAAGTAAATAATAAGCTGAACATAACTATGAAAAATAATATGTTTGTTGAGAAAAAAATTACCTCATAGCTAGTGGCATCAGATAGGCTATTATTTATCAGGTATATTTATTTTTCAAGAAAGAAAAACAAGCACCCTGTCCTCTTCACCATATCCTATTTTATGCCCTAAGGTAGAATACTCTAAAAAGCATTTCAATTACACTTCAAATCACAAACTACTCCTAAGTATAAACTACTTCACCATACTTAAGTAACCAAAACTGAATTGCACGGAGAAATAAAAGATAATTAAGGTAAAAACATAGATGATAATTTGAACCAAAAAGCACATGGATTACCCATCCACAATGGCATAACATATGTATAAACTACTTCACCATACTTAAGTAACCAAAGTTGAATTGCATGGATCACATACAAAAGTTGAACTAATGTTAAAAGGATCACATTTGAAAGCAGCATGTATAAAGTAATAGTAATTGCATTATGTAGCCGCAAAGGATAGATCCATAACCAACATTATGTCAGTCATCAATACCTCTGCTAGAATAAGACCAAAAAGGAGGAGAAATATTATCATCTCCATGCAAAAAAAAAAAAATCCAATTCACCAATATTTACAACCATCAAGCCAAGAGATTTTCTCACAAGTTACCAATCAGGCAAGGTTTAATACTCATACATGATTTAGAGGTTTGTGTTCCAGAATGAATTTATAAGTTAGCAGAAAAACTCAAGCCTACCATAGCTCAACTTGCAAGACTACATCCATACCTAATATACAGCTTTTAGGCAAAGTACAAATGCAATGATGCGGTGCAACTTGTCCAGGTTCCTAGAAAAAAATGAATAAATGGAAACAAAGGAAATGGGAGTCGATTTGTGAGTATGTACATTGACACAAAGATAGAGCACTTCAAATAGGGAAACATTAGGAAAGAGCTTGAAGTCTTGATAGATAAACCATTAGGTTTGGGCATTGAAACTTGGCCAATGTGGTTGTTCATATTAAGATACCAAAATATGCAAGAAATGCAGACTGCCAAGCATCACCTAATTGCCTTATCAAAAAAGCTAAACAAAACAAGAACCAACTGAAGCTCTAAATCCAAAATAATAGAAAGCAACTCAACGACAACAGACACAAGCAAAAACAAGCCCTATTAGAGAATACACTTGAAGACCAGACCTATCTAAGGACATAAAAGCAAAGCAAAGAACAAGGAACAAACAAAGTAAGGGTGCTGATACGTAAAATCATGACATAAACAATATGTATGAAGCCTCAGAACCAACTTAACAACAAAAGAAAGTAAGCACAACCCACATCACTCAAGAACAGGGGAAAAAGAGAAAAAGAGTACTTAAGATTAATTACATATCCCACCCAACAACAAAAACGCAGCCAAGAGAATAAAACATTTAACTTAGAGAGCAGTTAAAAAAAAAACTATCCAAGGACATAAAAAGCAAACCAGAGTGTGAGAATTTGAAAATTCACCTATATTTTCCTTATAATTCTCTTTTATTTTGAATAATTTAATTTATAGTTCCTTTACTACTCATTTACTCCCTCATTAGTTGTAATAAACAACAGAATCGAAAGTTCTACTTTTACTTTTATAGTTAGAGTAAATTAGGGTTTTTGTGCACTTTGGTCGTGTGATCACTTGGTGAGGTATGTGTGCTAAATTTGGTGATACGAGTGAGTATTAGGTAAAATGAAGTGTGTGATTAGAAGTGCTAAAAATAAGTTAGTGAATCATAAACTTAAAACAAAAGTACAAGGGAGTTAAGGGAAATAGGCTTGAACTGACGTGCGCCGTTTGTTACCAGTTGAGTACACCGCTTGACCAATATTTTCTTACCTTGATCTCCTTGATTTATTTCATTTAATTCTCCCTAACTTGACCCTAAGACCAGCCAAAATTGTTGACCCAAAAACAAGAGGAAAGAAACAAAAAACAAGAGGAAAATTGCTGGTGACAGATGTTGGCAATCCAAGCATGTTTGACCAAGACCATTTTCTTTCTTCTTATTTTCTTCTTGGCCAAATTTTCTTCGTTTCTTTCTTCATGGTGGCTGAACCTTGAGAGGAGAAAAAGAGAGAGAGAGCTTCAATTTTCATCTTGATTCTTGCCTTGTTTGAGTTGAAATCACAAAAACTAAACCGATTAAACTAGCACCAAGGGAATTAGGAGGCTTGGAGTGGAGAGTTTCTTTGGAGAAATAACTTGGTTCTTCACTTCTCAAGAGGTTTTGAAGGTATAAGTTCAACAACTTCCTTTCTCTTTCTTATTCTTGCAAAATATAGTATAGATGACTTGAATCTTGGAATATTATGGATGATACTCTAGGTTTGGTGTGGATTAGTGAAATTTTAGCTTGGGTTTTGCAATTTTCAGCCTTGATTTATGTTGTTTCACTATAATATGCTGGTTTTGAGCTTGGTTTTGGACTTGTGAGGTGATTAGTAGTCTTATTGTGACATTTTAGCTTTAAAAGTGGAAATTCCAACTTTCTTAAGAATTTTCCAGCTTTGGTATTGGATGATTATTTGCTAGAAATGAGATACAATTTGGATGGGTTTTAACCTAGATTAAGAACTATCTTTATATTCTTACTTGTGGTGATTGAGTTGGGCTGATTTGAGAATAAAGTGAAGCCTTGAAAATAGCTGGAAAATTAGGCAAAAACAAGGGAAATGCTGCCCGTTTTTCCTCTTGTGGGATAAGCGAGCGAAAGCGGAAATGGGGAAGTGACTTGTGAGTGATTTGGGACTTAGTTATGTAGGGATACTTAAGTGACCTTGTGGGTGACTTATAAATGAAATTTTTGCCCAAAAGTGTATATTTCTGAAAGACAAAGTAATGACCACTTTAAACGCGATATTCTCGTTTCTTATACCAAGTTGCGAATTGACAAGTTTTAATCGCTTCTTTATTAAAACCAAAAGAGCAAGCATGAATTTTCTAGGGTTTAGTAAGTAAAATGAATACTACTTAAATGAGTTTCATGTACTAGATTTTTTTTAAGCGAAACTCCCATATTTTGAAACCCTAGTTGATTGCAAGTTGTTAAATGGTATTTTATTGCAGATTTGGACTCCAGCCAAGGAGTTGAACTAGAGCTTGGTTTTGGAATGCAATAACTCATTGGTGAGTGTTTCCAAATGCATGTTTGAACTTATTACTTGAATGAATTTGTCACGACCCCACCTCCCCCTAAGGCGAACCAGAGGGTTCGGCGGGCCGCCTGCCCAGCTCTCGCCGGGACTCAGTCGTTCACTACAATCCTCAAACAAATACAAAATACAATCTCAAATATAAATCCAATATTCCAACATTTACATATCAAAAGCGAAGCGTCCACGCTTCCGCAGCGCCACTCTGATCCTTGATACCAACTATTATACAGGAGGAAGTCCAAAACTAGACGATTACACATCCAAGCAATTCTAAACGTTCAATACAATCCCAATATGAACGATTACACAAAAGAAAATCCAAATTCAATCCATATATGATATAATCCATGATAAACACTACAAGCCACTCCTTCGCCTTGAGCCGTGTGGAGGGGAATAAAACATTTTGGGGTGACCTAGAAGCTCAGCGAGTAACCAAGAAATTCAGTTATCAAATCAGTTTCACAATCGTTCATTTCAATAATGTCATGCTTCAACAATCAATGCACTTTCACTTCTCTCATGAGCCAGTGAAATCATGGTACTTAGACGTCCAACGCTCCAAACAATCATTTAACATTGAACATTAACATTGAACATTGAACATTGAGCCCATTGGTGCTCTACAGGAACATTAAACGGTGAAGGAAACGTCGGAGTCTAGCACACGAATTCCAAGTACTCATTTGAGCCAAAACATGTCAAGAACTTATATGCCGGCACACAGGATATGCAATCAAAGAAACGATGCAAGAAACATTTTAAAGTACCGTTGCAAGTAGTTTAAGGTCACTCACCTCCACAGCTCACAATCCTCGTCCAATATAGCCAATTCCATCATTCAAGTCCATCATTCACATGAAACTTAAGGTAACCAACGCTATTAAAAATCGGACAGCATTTCCCCATAAATTCATCCTTTCCATCCTACAATCAAACCCAATCACATAGCAATTAACCACAATTGCTCAAAACCAGAAAACAGTTTTGACGTCCTTTTGCGGTAATGGTGCCAAAAGCACTACGATGGTCGGATGAAGGTACAAGAACCACCGTTTCGAAGCTAAGAACCAGGGCTACAACAATGTAGAAGGCCACACAGTCCAAATCCCAGCACAACTAAGTCATATATGCCAAATACCAAACCAGAATCGAAATTGCAGGTTCCCATATCACACAAAACTGTAATCAGTCCAAGTCAGTCTATACAGGTCCAAATGCATTGATTCCAAAGGAATATGATAGCTAAGAGATCAAGCTACATTTCATCAGAAGACACCAACAACAAAATCCAAACCAATTCCAGTCAAAACAGACGATTACAATCACAGTTCGCACATTCTGATCACCCAGAACAGCAACAGTAAAAATGACATATCTCACTCTACACTAATCCAAATGACCTGAAATTTTTCAGGCACTTCAAACTCATCAATACCTACAACTTTCATGTTTTGAGCAAAGTCCAATTCAGCCTATAACCCTATGATCCAAAATCGGACAGAATTAGGGGTTTTGAAACCCTAACATTTCTCAATTCAATCCAAATCCAAAATTGATTGCATTTATCAACAATTCACACCTACTAGAGTCAAAGCCCCTTATTACCAACCATAAAAAACAACCACACCATCAAGAACATATGAAACCAGAAAATTCCTCAAAAAATAAAAAACTCAACCAATTCACTTCAAATCAAGAAATAAAACACATAATCCCTCACTTAAGCCACCATTAGGCATAAATTCAACATCATTAAATATAGGAGGTGTTCATATACCACTTACCAAGTAATCAAGAGAGAGGAAGATGTTGGACACCTTAAGTCTTCAAACAAACTTCACTAAACTACTTACTAGCACCCAAGGGAGAAATTTTATGGAGTAGAATCTAAGTTATGTGGTTGGTTTTGGAAGATTGAGTGAAATGGAAACTAGAAAGTTGAAGAATTTCTTTCTTCTTTGCTCAAGGAAGAATCGGCCATGAAGGAGAAGAAAATGGTGATTTTTGAGCAATTTTTCAAGATATTTACTCAATTTGGTCAAAAGTCAAAAGTGTGAATAGTTGCCAACAAAGTCCAACCAATGGTTGTGTGACACATGTCACTCCATTAATGCAACTCTATCCTTTTGTCTCTCCAATAAAAATATCTTAACACTTTGTAAAATAACATCACTTAATATCTTGAAAATACAAAATTCCAACAAGTGGTTAAAAATATAATGCATTTACCGCACTAGCGGGTCCCACGTCCAAAATACGCTTTTAATTTCTCAAAAACTAACCGATACTAGAAAAATCATTTTAAAACTATCTTTGCTCATAAACTTTATCTGGGGAATTTTTCCAATAAAGAAAATGTAGAAAAGGCGGGGGATTAAATAAAATAAACCCTAGAAAATTGGAAAATTTCCGGGTTCTCAAACTCTTTTTTTTTTCGGGGCGTCACAATCTCCCCTCCTTAAAAGAATGTCGTCCTCGACATTCCCTCTTGTACCAATCAAGTCAAGACATCCCGCAAAAATCTCTCCAGAGTCAAATCAAACCCACAGTCCGACATCCTAAACTTCAAGCCTAGGATACACTACAGAGATCTGAAGCCTAAGCTCTGATACCAATTGTCACGACCCCACCTCCCCCTAAGGCGAAGCAGAGGGTTCGGCGGGCCGCCTGCCCAGCTCTCGCCGGGACTCAGTCGTTCACTACAATCCTCAAACAAATACAAAATACAATCTCAAATATAAATCCAATATTCCAACATTTACATATCAAAAGCGAAGCGTCCACGCTTCCGCAGCGCCACTCTGATCCTTGATACCAACTATTATACAGGAGGAAGTCCAAAACTAGACGATTACACATCCAAGCAATTCTAAACGTTCAATACAATCCCAATATGAACGATTACACAAAAGAAAATCCAAATTCAATCCATACATGATATAATCCATGATAAACACTACAAGCCACTCCTTCGCCTTGAGCCCTGTGGAGGGGAATAAAACATTTTGGGGTGAGCTAGAAGCTCAGCGAGTAACCAAGAAATTCAGTTATCAAATCAGTTTCACAATCGTTCATTTCAATAATGTCATGCTTCAACAATCAATGCACTTTCACTTCTCTCATGAGCCAGTGAAATCATGGTACTTAGACGTCCAACGCTCCAAACAATCATTTAACATTGAACATTAACATTGAACATTGAACATTGAGCCCATTGGTGCTCTACAGGAACATTAAACGGTGAAGGAAACGTCGGAGTCTAGCACACGAATTCCAAGTACTCATTTGAGCCAAAACATGTCAAGAACTTATATGCCGACACACAGGATATGCAATCAAAGAAACGATGCAAGAAACATTTTAAAGTACCGTTGCAAGTAGTTTAAGGTCACTCACCTCCACGGCTCACAATCCTCGTCCAATATAGCCAATTCCATCATTCAAGTCCATCATTCACATGAAACTTAAGGTAACCAACGCTATTAAAAATCGGACAGCATTTCCCCATAAATTCATCCTTTCCATCCTACAATCAAACCCAATCACATAGCAATTAACCACAATTGCTCAAAACCAGAAAACAGTTTTGACGTCCTTTTGCGGTAATGGTGCCAAAAGCACTACGATGGTCGGATGAAGGTACAAGAACCACCGTTTCGAATCTAAGAACCAGGGCTACAACAATGTAGAAGGCCACTCAGTCCAAATCCCAGCACAACTAAGTCATATATGCCAAATACCAAACCAGAATCGAAATTGCAGGTTCCCATATCACACAAAACTGTAATCAGTCCAAGTCAGTCTATACAGGTCCAAATGCATTGATTCCAAAGGAATATGATAGCTAAGAGATCAAGCTACATTTCATCAGAAGACACCAACAACAAAATCCAAACCAATTCCAGTCAAAACAGACGATTACAATCACAGTTCGCACATTCTGATCACCCAGAACAGCAACAGTAAAAATGACATATCTCACTCTACACTAATCCAAATGACCTGAAATTTTTCAGGCACTTCAAACTCATCAATACCTACAACTTTCATGTTTTGAGCAAAGTCCAATTCAGCCTATAACCCTATGATCCAAAATCGGACAGAATTAGGGGTTTTGAAACCCTAACATTTCTCAATTCAATCCAAATCCAAAATTGATTGCATTTATCAACAATTCACACCTACTAGAGTCAAAGCCCCTTATTACCAACCATAAAAAACAACCACACCATCAAGAACATATGAAACCAGAAAATTCCTCAAAAAATAAAAAACTCAACCAATTCACTTCAAATCAAGAAATAAAACACATAATCCCTCACTTAAGCCACCATTAGGCATAAATTCAACATCATTAAATATAGGAGGGTGTTCATATACCACTTACCAAGTAATCAAGAGAGAGGAAGATGTTGGACACCTTAAGTCTTCAAACAAACTTCACTAAACTACTTACTAGCACCCAAGGGAGAAATTTTATGGAGTAGAATCTAAGTTATGTGGTTGGTTTTGGAAGATTGAGTGAAATGGAAACTAGAAAGTTGAAGAATTTCTTTCTTCTTTGCTCAAGGAAGAATCGGCCATGAAGGAGAAGAAAATGGTGATTTTTGAGCAATTTTTCAAGATATTTACTCAATTAGGTCAAAAGTCAAAAGTGTGAATAGTTGCCAACAAAGTCCAACCAATGGTTGTGTGACACATGTCACTCCATTAATGCAACTCTATCCTTTTGTCTCTCCAATAAAAATATCTTAACACTTTGTAAAATAACATCACTTAATATCTTGAAAATACAAAATTCCAACAAGTGGTTAAAAATATAATGCATTTACCGCACTAGCGGGTCCCACGTCCAAAATACGCTTTTAATTTCTCAAAAACTAACCGATACTAGAAAAATCATTTTAAAACTATCTTTGCTCATAAAATTTATCTGGGGAATTTTTCCAATAAAGAAAATGTAGAAAAGGCGGGGGATTAAATAAAATAAACCCTAGAAAATTGGAAAATTTCCGGGTTCTCAAACTCATTTTTTTTTCGGGGCGTCACAGATTTGCTTGGTTAACATGATTGGACGGTACTTAACTTGTTTGATAGGGTAAGGGTGTACTTTATCGCACTTGCCCTAATGTGACTTATTACTGTGCATTGGTTACAAATGGTTTGGTATATGTATATATATATATACATGACTTGAATATTGCTTGGGATCCTAACCCTATTGGTTTGTCAGTCAAATCGAGCCAGTAAGGGCTTGATCGAGGAGACTGGCGAACCATAGATACTGTTTATTGTTTATTGTGTAATCCTTTGGATATGGTCCACTGGATTCGGCATACTCATATATTACCATCACTATTACTTTGGAGTTCGAGCACTGTAAGGGGTTGATTGGTGGATGGAGTTTGGAGTTAAGTAGTGATCTACTAGACTGGTTACTCTACCTGAAATTTGAAGGAGTGTCAACTACTACTTGGTGAAGCTACGGTGGAGTTAACTCGCAAAAGCTACTGTATCCTTTTACCTGAAATTGTTGGATATCTAATGATTTGCTATTTGAAGTGTTATTGCTTATTTTTATGAACTCTTATGGTCACTACTTTGATATTCCAAGTTCTTACAATGGACAATTTGCTACTTGGGTTTGTATGAAGTTTTGAAACCTCACTGAGTTTTGACTCACTCTATTAGTTTTGTTTTCCTTACAGGGGGTACGAGCGTGGGCGTGAGGCGGGTTCAAGCTAGCATCGTCTAGTTTTTTACTTTTGTGAATTGTACTCACGCTAGTGCTTGATTAGAGTTGGAAGTCATTTGGATCTTAAATCTTTTGTTGTATTTTGAGAATGTATGAATATTTGAGATAGACTTGAGCATAAATGTACATTCTAAGTTTGGAACTGTGGTTTCGTTTCCTTTTGAAATTGTAATTTGTGTTCTTGAAGTCGAGAGTGAGTGAGCCCTGGCGAGAGTTGGGCAGGCAGTCCGTTAAACCCTGGGATACGCCCTAGGGAGAGGTGGGGTCGTCACAGGTGGTATCAGAGCCTAGGTTTGAATTGGTCGGGGTGGAATGAGTGACTTGTATATGATATGGCTTGTGTATGGCTATTAAAGTGTGAAATCCTAGAGAGTAGGCGACTAACTTAGTGGTACTTGTTTACATTGCTTATTCTTTTGATGCTACTTGTACTGTAGGCAATGAAAGAAAATGGCGAGAATGGGAATGCCGAACAACCTCGACGAGTACTTAGCTATCAGGAGTATCCAGGAGGGCCGGTACTTCAGTGGGCCCGAGGACGTAGGGTCAGACACTGTGATTGTTGGCGGACCTACTCATATCCCGATTGGGTGGTCCTTGCCATAGAGGGTGAGAGGGAAATGTTGGCCAGTACTAATCGTAGGGCCCAAACTGAGATCAAGTGCCTGACGGCAATGCTGGGAGAGCAAGGTGCTAGAATTCGGGAGCTCGAGACTTCTATTCTCGAGGAACAGGAATGAACCAATGCTTTTTGAGAGCAAAGACAGAAGGCTAATGGTCACCTTGTTCGAATAGTAAGGGAAGTAAGGAACGAACCGGTAACATTTTAACTGAGTATGGGGCACTTGTGGAGGAAGTAGTACAAGTGAACTTGGCCGAGGAAGGTCAAGGGAACGTAGCTCCTACTACTTAGGAGCCAGCCGCACCTGAAGAGATGGTGGAGTCGGCTAGATTAGTGACAAACTAAGTTAGAGATTTAGGGTTTGGGGGTTGTGCAAGGTAGCTAGAACATAGTATAGAATGGTTGGGATGACACGTCCCCTTTCTTGTTTTGCTTTTGATATTGATGTGTTACGGTTGATTTATATAGTATACACTTTTGTTCTATGTCCTTTGGTTGCCATAAGTACTCGATTTTGTTAAGTTGATATATACAGTACTTCATGACTTGATATGTAAATTACTATGATATCTATATAAAGAAAGTATCTTATTTAAATGTGCTCTATTCTTTTCATTTTATGCTTTGGAAATGCTTATTTCGAGCTTTATAGCTACTTTATTTTACTTGTACCTATAGTCTATTTTCCAAAAGGGGTATGGAAGGTAGGCGAAGTCAGGGACATGGGACTAGTCGAGGACACGGTTCTAACCGTGGACGTGGGTTAGACAAGTACAAGAACTGAGAGAAAAGAGAGATGCAATGGGCGAGCAACAACCTGAACTGAGGGTTGAAGGAGGGGATCAAGTAGCAATGACAATCCAACAAATGACTAATATTTTAGCTCGATTGGTAGAGCAGCAGGGTCAAGCCCCTATCAATCAACCTAGGGACCCTAAAATAGGGGAAGATAGGACCCTAGAGCGGTTTCAAAAGTTTTTTCCTCCCAAATTTCTTGGAGGGCCAGACCCGGAGGTAGCGGAAAGATGGCTGGAAACAAAGATCAATATTTTCGCCACCTTGAATTATACTGAGAAAAGGCAGGTAAACTTTGCCGTATTCCAATTTGAGAGACTAGCTAGAACTTGGTGGAATATAATTAGGGCTAAGTGGGAGAGAGAGCGGATAGCATGGACTTGGGCGAACTTGTGAGGACCCGAAAATTTTCTTATTTTTATCGAATGTTATTGGTTTATTTAAATATTTATTCACCCATTTTCGTAGAATAATTTATTTCAACCATTTTAAGTCCATTCGTATGGAACAATGTCTTATGTTTTTAAAATATCCCGTTAGCAAATTTAATTTTTCGGAGGTTCGTTTAAATCAAGAATAATGAGTACACGTGTTTCGAGGCTGTGAGGCCCCAGTCAGTTCTTAAGTGTGATATTAGGGTTTTCATTATTTTTGTGCGGTTATATTGGGGTTTTAGGGTTAAGAAGAAACCCCTAATCTCGGTTAAGATTGAAACCCCTAACTCTGCTTATGATTAAACCCTAGTTTATGTTTTATTTGTAGGGTCAAGTTCTAGTTCATATTTGGTATTCTAGTGTGTGTTTTGGCACAAGTAAAAATAGGATTCGTTTTAGTTTATAAAGGTTTAGCAAGTTTGAAATGGTTAGCAAACCTTAGATTAGTAAACCTTTAGTGTTATAATTTATTAGAAAGCTTAAGTTGGGTTTAAAAACCCTAATTTTGCCAATGTTATAAAAGTTGTTGTTTGATTGTTTTATTATGGAGAAAGTATGTTTAAGTATAGGTGATTAAAATAAGAAAGTGATTAGTGAAGTAATTAAGCGTGATTACATGTTTTAGATTAGATTAAGTTATGACCTATGGAGTTAATTGAAAGATTATCAAATGTTGAGGGCAAGAGTAGAATAAAAGCTAGGTTGAAGTGCAAGGGTTTAAAAGGCAAATAAAGCATTTTTATGTGATTGGTTAGCCTAAAAATATCTCCTAGGGTCTTTGACTATTAATTACCTTAGGAATTGTAGGATAATCACAAGACAAAACAAAACAAAACTTGGAGAGAAAAAGAGAGAGTGAGAGCCGAGAGGGAGAGAAAGAAAAAAAAAGAAGGAAAGCTTGCTTTGGTGCATCATTTTTGCTCTTCAATCTTGAGTTTGGATCTTGGAGAAACAACTTGAGCACTTGATTGTTGTGGGTGATCATCTACAAATCTTGAATCAAAGGTAAATCATCTTCTTTGAAAGTTAAAATTTTGGGGTTTCTAATCTTTAAGCTATGAAAGTGATGTATTTTGTTGTGATTATGGATTTGTATGGTGGAATTGATGTTATATGGAAGTTTCATGGTTTAATTATGATGATGATGTTGCTGAAATTTTGATTAAGCTTATGAAAGAATTAGGGTTTCATGCTAAATAAGTTAATTAGCTTTAATTTTGTGCTATGAAGATTGTAGTGGTTGTGTTTGATGATTGGTTTCTTTGGGTTGATGAGTTGGTGTTACAAAAACTGATTTGGGTTAAGAAACCCTAGGCTTTCTTAGGTTAGTTTAGCTTGGCTAATGTTTAGTTAGTTAGGGTTTGGTTAGTTGGGTGTTAGATCAAGTTCCTTAGTGCAAATGAAGTTAGGTTAGGGATTATGGTTCGTGTTTGGTAATTTTGTGGTAAAATAAGGAGAGAATTTTGGACCATTAATAGACCTTTTAGAAGCTGGTATATGTGTGTTTCATTGGTAGGAATTTGGTTGGAAACTTGTATAAGAACCATAGAAACGGACCGTGCGGTTGCGGCGCGCAAAAACCGGCAAATCTGGAAAACTTGGGCAGTTCAGCATCCGAACTTTGGCTTCATTTTTCTTGATGTTAAGTACGGATTCAGAAGTTCCTCAAAACATGAAAGTTGTAGCCTCATAAGTCCTGAATATGCCTGTAAAATTTCAGGTCAAACGGATTAGTGTATCCTGAGTTATAGACAAAACACTCATGCCTGTTTTGAACATTGGTTTGTGCTTCGTTTTGAAGTCAGCCTCTGACCGTGCATTTTTCCGTTTTGATTCCGTACGATCTG